>NC_056663.1:52755293-53068793 GCF_018350195.1 Panthera tigris | reverse complement strand
TAGTGCAAGATGCTACAAATTAATAGGTGACCAATATATGTGCCCACTCCATCCATTTAGAATCTAATGGGGAAGAAGATATTGGAGAAGTCAAACAAAATTAAAGATAATATCACGAATTGTGAAAAGTGAAAGAAATAAATTGTGATACAAAGGAAGAGAAGAGGAACAGGAAGAAGAAAAAATCAGTAACTAATTTAGAGTTGGAGCCGAGAAAATAATATCTTAATTGCTACCTGGAAATCGGTGTTTTTAATTATTGAGAACCATTTGTTTTGCCTCATTACTCAAATTTATGCCCTTCAATTGAGTTTTAAAGGACATCCAGACATTTGACAGAGGAACATACTGCTTCAATTTTTTAAATTTTTCTTGAGACCCTATTATAACAATGAATTATTAATAAAACCAAGATTTATTTGCTATTTTAAAAAGTCAGTGCAGTGACAGTGGTGATCTTTATAATTAAAATAATGAGGAAACTAGTTTTTACATTTTGATGAATATGCTTCAACAATTCAAATTGGGTCTATAAGACACAAAATTTGTTGCCAAATGAAAAATTTTAATGATTTGAATTGAGCACAATAACAATCTAATCTTTTTGTATATTGCTATGGTCTGAATGTTTATTCACCCTAAAATTTTTATGTTGTAATTTTAACCTCCAAACACGATGATATTAAGAGGTGAGACCTTTGAAAGATGATTTAACCATAAAGGCAGAGCCCACATTAGTGAGATAAGTGCCTTTATATAAGAGGCTCACTTGTCCCTTCTACCGTGTGAAGACATGAAGGTGCCTGCTGTAAACCATGAAGAAGGCCCTCATCCAACCAGGCTGGTACCTTGACCTTGAACTTCCCAGTCCAGAACTGTGAGAAATAAATTTCTGTTGTTGATAAGCTAGCTATTCTGTGGTATTATGTTAGCCTGGAAAGACTAAAGCATATATTAGTGGTATAAATGTTAAATACAAGACAAGAGGAAGAGAAGTAGCAAAAATAAAACAAATACTTCAGGGCAATAAATGTTAATAGCGAAGAAGTTTTGAAAGAAAACTAACTGAGCACCCTACTTACGAAAGGCACTAAGTTGAAAAATGAAGGCACTTAGCAAATTAAAATATTACATGAACAATAAATAAAACAAAACATTATATTCAGTCAATAGAGCAAATCCGGGTTTGTCACCATGTTTATAAATAGATAACATTGAGAATAGAGGTGGGAAGAAACTGAAATCATAAACAAGGAGGAATAAATGTGAGAATAATCTAATTTAGCACTTCTAGTTCTGGTATCATCAGGAATTACAAAACATTGAACGCTACACTTGAAATTACCCAAACACAGTGAATAAGATGTGTGTGTGTGTGTGTGTGTGTGTGTGTGTGTGTGTGTGTTAAGAACACTTGACATGAAAACAAAACAAATGAACATATGGGGGTGGGGGTGGGGGTGGGAAAGAGAGAGGGAAATAAACCATGAGAGACTCTTAAAGATCTAGAACAAACTGAGGGTTGATGAAGGGAGGTGGAAGGGAGATGGGCTAGATGGCTGATGGGTACTGAGGAGGGCACTTGTTATGATGAGCACTTTGTGTTGTATGTAAGTGATGAATCACTGAATTCGATTCCTGAAACCAATGTTACACTAGAATTTAAATAAAAATTTGAAAGTCAATGAATTAACTAACTCCCCTCCCCCCCAAAATAAAGAACACTTAACATGAAATTTACCCTTTTTACAAAACTTTAAGAGTACAGTACTTAATTGTTAACTGTAAGCACTATGTAGTACAGCAGATCTCTAGAACTTTTTCATCTTGCATATTGAAACTACTTTCTACCCATTAAAGGCTAGTTAAGAGGTTAAATCCCACGTTAGGTGTTTTTTAAAAACGAAGGCAAGAGGACACTTTTGGAGGTGATGGATATGTTTGCTACCTTGATCGTGGCTTCATGAGCAAATGCTTACTTCCAAATTCATCAAAGTGTATACAATTAAATTTTTGTATATCAATTACACCCCCATAAGGCTGATTTAAAATAACAGCAGAGATATTTAAAGATTCTACTTGAATGAATCAATACACCAGCAGGAAACTAAGGAATACTTAGAGCCAGGAATTAATGAATACTTAGAGCAGAAATTGAAGGCAAGTGAAAATATACTTACTAATTCAATAAATACAGTTATAAGTTATAAATGCTCCACAGTTTTTAATGAGAATCACATGAAAGAGAATTTATCAGAATTTTTGCGTTTGTAGGGTACAAACTTATAACAATGATTAAGCCACAGGTATTCCTGTGTGTGACTATTCATGTTTTATTCACACCAATGTATCGGATGGCATCTTAGCAAATCTGACACATTGGCCCTGACAACTCTGATGGCGTTAAATGACATTCAATGTCGTGCTAACACAGCAAAACAGCCTTAGGAAACAAATTTCCAGATGACAAAACACACACATGTTCATCAATAATACAGTGTATTCAGAATAAAAGTAATCTGAATCCACAATCATATAGCTCAGTAAAACATAGAAATTTCAAGATATGCAATTTGTGCAAAAAAAGGACACACCCGAAGGTCAGTAGCAGCTTCATTTGGTGACTGCATTAACTTGATATGCACTGTGGTCTTTCATTATGGTTTGTTACAATGAACCATAATTCTATTCAGTTCTGTTATTGAAAGACAGCTTATTTTCCTCAAAATCAACACTACACTCCCAATAATTTTTACAGAAAATCATGTAGAACAGATAATTGACATAATTAATGCTTCTCAAACTGATATCTTTTTAATCCAATAATCAAAATGTTTTGAAAGTCTAGCTAGCCTATTGCAAGACTAAAGGCTACATAACATCATTTTTTCTAAACTATTTTCAATAAGAAACTTCTTATTCAAATGTGATGAATTCTCAGACCAAAATATCTTGACACTCCTTAAAGGTCATGAAGATTCCAGAGAGCATGAGAAATTTATGTTTACTTGGAATGTATATAAATCAAATAATAACAAACTAGGTCAACATCTTGTCACAGTCAAGAAAGAGTATTCAGTTGACATACATTTACTCACACATCACCACATGAAATACTACGTGGCCAACACTGATCTGATGATTATTATACATAACTGTTTTAATAGAAAGTATTTGCAGCTATTTTAACATGTTTTTTGCCATACCAATATATGACTTTATTCAGCACAAGCACAAGCATGGGATGCCTATAACCTACTTAAGAATAATTTTGTCTTTTGTCAAACTGAAAAGTGAGAACTAAAAACTACAACATCCTTTGAATGCATTAATATGTACAAAAAATATGTGCCTTCAGAGAAATAAACAAGCTATATCTACAAGATTTTAAGTTGTTGGATAATTTAATATTTCCTATATATACATATATATATGCAATACACATGTTTTCTTTCCAATTTCATCTGTTTGAAATATTTTATTTTTATTTTATTTTTTTAACGTTTATTTATTTTTGAGACAGAGAGAGACAGAGCATGAACAGAGGAGGGGCAGAGAGAGAGGGAGACACAGAATCGGAAGCAGGCTCCAGGCCCTGAGCCATCAGCCCAGAGCCTGACGGCAGGGCTCGAACTCGCGGACCGCGAGATCGTGACCTGAGCTGAAGTCGGACGCTTAACCGACTGAGCCATCCAGGAGCCCCATGTTTGAAATATTTTAAACACACATGCACTTTCACTGTTTTAAGAAACTAAGATCTATCCATTATAAAGCTGATTAAGCCATCCAACATTTTAAGAACTTTAACATGTATATGTGAAAACTCAGAGGAGAAATCCAAATATACAAAGGATGCAGAGTTGTATTAAACAAGTTACTCAAATATACTGTTTTCATTGCATTAAAAAACATGTTGGCGGGGCACCTGGGTGGCTCAATCAGTTGAGCGTCCAATCTTCAGCTCAGGTCATGATCTCAGGGCTCATGAGTTTAAGCCCTGCATCAGGCTCTGTGCTGACAGCTCAGAGCCTGGAGCCTGCTTCAGATTCTGTGTCTCCCTCTCTCTCTGATCCCTTCCCCACTTATTCTCTCTCTCTCTCTCTCTCTCTCTCAAAAATAAATAAAACATTAAAAAAATTTTTTTAAAACATGTTGGAAAGTCTTAATAAAACAAGTGGTAATTATAAGCTGATGACATGTATGAATATCTTCTTATTTTGCTATCTTTAAACTAACTTATCAAAGGGCAAAAAAAACCTCAGATATAATTTAATGGAACATGAAACAAAAATAATAAATGTGAGCAATGGAACAATTCCTGATTATTCTGATTTAGGGAGGTACATAAAACATTTTTTTATTTCATTCATCAAGAAATATATTTAAAGGAAAAGAAATCAACAGTCTCCTGGATTTTTAGAATATTATTATTATATTTATATGCACATATTTTTATTTTTAGAAGTTGTGAAGAGCACTCACAAAGATGGTAGAGCAGTGTGGAGACCCTGAGCTTATCTTGTCCCGGAAAGACAGCTAGATCTGCACCAAGCGATTTTGCACACCTAGGAAACTGATCTGAGGATTAGCACAGTAATCTGCATAACTTGAGCACAGAACTCGGCAGGTACATGGTGTTGAGAGGTGAACAGGGGGAGAGAAAAGCCACAGATGGTGGGGAGCCATTTTCATGGAAAGAGGACAGAGAAAGAGAAAAGGGATAGTGAGGCACATCGGGATCGTGCAAGGAAAGCACTCACACCAAAAGCCCCTGGAGAGAAAGAGAGAGAAAGGGTGAAAACACTCACAGAGGACTGAACAAAAAAATCTGTTCCCCAAAACTACTGATGGGGAGAAAGGAGAGGGTTTTAGTACCACCAGGATTCTATAAACAGTGGAGTGGAGAGTTTTGAGTTTATAGTTTTGGAGCTCAGTGCCTGGGTTGCCCTGGTGAGGAAGTACGGAGAATCCCCAGGAGAAGACAGAATGGTCTGGGGGTCTGTGTGCCACACGGGGAGAAATGGTTACCCTGCTTGAAGTGCATTTGGTAGAGGCCATATGGCCTCCCCACAGGCGAAGATCCCAGCAGAGAACAGTCATGTTTGCTGGTATTGGGACAAAGAAGCCAGAGCAGGGTGAAACCTGGTACTGTTTGTATGCTGTGATTTGCCATACTGGCTGTATGCTGTGATTTGCCATAATCTCTGAACCTCTGCCAACACGTGATTGCATGAACATTTTCTGGGACAAGCCAGCACTGGCTATTGCTCAGTGAGACCCTCCTCCAGAGATTCATCACAGGTCGAAGCCACAGGGGTCTCTGAAGTGTGGAGTTTTGAAACACAACCCCATCTGGAGGGGGAGTGGAAGGAGGTGCCACCTGGCAGGCGGATAGCTTAGACAAAACAGGGTAGAGGCAGGGAGTGGATGGAGGCCTGAAACAAAGGAGGGGTGCTTGGTGGGGGGGTCAGTGAGAGCATGAAGTTCTAGAGAAAGACTACCAACTAGGGAGAGACCAGGGAGAGACTAGGAGACTAGTCTAGAGACAAGGGAGACTAGGGAGCTGGATGAAGACTAGGGAGCTGGGTGAAGCCATTTTCACCTCTCACACATACACACACACACACACACACACACACCGTCACAATAGCGGATCCACCCCAGTAAGCTAACCAGTGCCACCTAGTGGAGAAAGGAGCCATTACACCAGGCCCTGCCCAGCTGCACCCTTCAAGAACATCTCCCAGAAGACCAGCACAAGTTCCCCCCCGCCACCACCTGCTTAGGGTACAGACTATACAGTGCTTCATAGTTTCAGTTCTAGGGGAAGTGGATGTAACTTCATTCAGGTTTCATTCTGTTTGCTGGTTCATTTATTTGTTCGATTTCTTTGCTGTTGTTGCTCTTTTTTTCTTTTTTCTTTTTTCTTTTTTTCTTTTTTCTTTCTTTTCTTTCTCTTTCTTGGATACAGAAAGACAAAAATTATTTTTATTTTTATTTTTTTACTTTAATTTTTAAATTTCCTATTCCATTTCATTTTCTTTATTTTATTGTTTTGTTATAGAATTTTTTCAATTTTTATTTTTTTCCTTATTTTTTTCTTTCTTTTCCCTTTTTTCTCTATTCTATCAAGCTTCTCTACACAAGCAGACAGAAATACAGCTAGGCTCTAGCTTCCTTTATTTGATTTCTTGCTTTGTTTTCAACTTATTAATTTTTATTTTTTATTTTATTATTTTTTACTTCCTCCAAAATGACAAAATAAAGGAATTTACCAAAAGAAAGAACAGGAAGAAATAGTGGCCAGGGACTTAATCAACACAGATATAAGTAAGATATCTGAACTAGAATTTAAAACTGATTATAAGAATACTGGCTGGGGTTGAAAAAAGCATAGAAGACACTAGAGAATCCCTTTATACAGAGATAAAAGAAATAAAATCTAGTCATGCCAAAATAAAAAATGCTATAACTGAGATGCAATCTCAAATATATGTCAGGACAGCAAGGATCGACGAGCAGAGCAGCAAATCACTAATATAGAAGATAAAATTGTGGAGAATAATGAAGCAAGATAAAAGAGGGAAACAAATATAAAAAGATCACAAAACAAGACTTAGAGAACTCAGTGACTTATTCAGAAGGAATAACATGCGAAGCATAGGAGTCCCAGAAGATAAAGAGAGAGAAAAGGGGGCAGAAGGTTTATGCGAAGAAATTATAGTGGAAAATTTTCCTAATCTAGGGAATGAAACAGACATCAAAATACCAGAAATACAGAAAAGTCCCATTAGAATCAACAAAAACTGACCATCACCAAGGCATACCAGAATCAAATTTATAAAATACACAGACAAGGAAAGAATTATGAAAGCAGCAAGGGAAAAAAGTCCTTAACCTACAAAGGAAGACAGATCAGGTTCACAGCAGACCTATCCACAGAAACTCACCAGGCCAGAAAGGAGTGGCAGAATATATTCAACACTCTGAATAGGAAAAAGATGCAGCCATGAATTATTTATCCAGCAAGGCTGTCATTCACAATAGGAGAGATAAAGAGTGTCCCAGACAAACAAAACTAAAGGAGTTTGTGACCATTAAACCAGCCCTGGAAGAAATTTTAAGGGGACTCTATGAATGGAGAAAAGACAAAATAAAACAAAACAGACCAAAAGCAACAAAGACTTAGAAAGGACCAGAAAACATCACTGGAAACATCACCACACTACAGGAAACACAATGGCAGTAAATTCATATCTTTCAGTACTCACTCTAAATGTCAATGGACTAAACACTCCAGTAAAAAAACATTGGGTATCAGAATGGATAAGAAAATAAAACTCATCAATATGCTACTTACAAGAGGCCCTTTTAAAACCTAAAGACACCTGGAGATTGAATGTAAGGGGATGGAGAACCATCTATCATGCTAATGGTTGTCAAAAGAAAGCTGGAGTAGCCATACTTAGATCAGACAAACTAGATTTTAAAATAAAGACTGTAACAAGAAATGAAGAAGGGTGTTGTATCATAATTAAGGGGTCTATCCACCAAGAAGATCTAGCAATTGTAAATATCTATGCCCCCAACGTGGAAGTACACAAATATACAAATAAATTAATCACAAACATAAACTCATTAATAATAATACCAAAATAGTTGGGGACTTAAAGAAAATCAACAAGGAAACAAAGGCTTTGAATGATACACTGGACTGGATAGACTTAACAGATATATTCAAAACATTTCATCCTAAAGCAGCAGAATACATATTCTTCCCGAGTGCACATGGAACATTCTCCAGACTTCATACTGGGTCACAAATCGGACCTCAACAAGTACAAAAAGATCAAGATCATACCTTGCATATTTTCAGACCATAATGCTATGAGACTCAAAATCAACGACAAGAAAAAATTTGGAAAGATCATGAGTACTTGGAGATTACAGAACATCCTACTGAAGAATGAATAGGTTAACCAGAAAATTATAGAGGAAATTAAAGAGTATGTAAATGCCAATGAAAATAAAAATATGACTGTCCCAAATCTCTGGGATGCAACAAAGGCGGTCATAAGAGGGAAGTATATAGCAATCCAAACCTTCCTGAAGAAGGAAGAAAAGTCTCAAATACACAACTTAACTTATACCTAAAAAGACTTGGAAAAAGAACAATAAAATATAGCCCAAAACCAACAGAAGAAGGAAAATAATAAAGACTAGAGCAAAAATCATTGATATCAAAATAAAAAAAAAATCAGTAGAACAGATCAATGAAACCAGGAGCTGGTTCTTTGAAGTAATTAGCAAAATTGATACATCCCTAGCCAGAGTGATCAAAAAGAAAAAGGAAAGGACCCAAATGAATAAAATCACAAGTGAAAGAGAAGAGATCACAAACAACACCGCAGAAGTACAAATAACAGTAAGAGAATAGTATAAGCCAACAGCTGGGCAATCTGGAAGAAATGGACAAATTCTTAGAAACATATAGACTACCAAAACTGAAATGGCAGTAAATATAAAATTTGAACAGACCCATAACCAGTAAAATTGAATCAGTAATCAAAAATTTCCCAACAAAGAGGACTCCAGGGCCAGATGGATGGCTTTCCAAGGCAATTCTACCAAATATTTAAGGAAGAGTTAATACCTACTACTTTGAAGCTGTTCCAAAAAATAGAAATGGAAGGAAAACTTCCAAACTTATTCTACATTGCCAGCATTACCTTGATTCCAAAAACAGACAAAAACCCCACTAAAAAAGAGAACTACAGACCAATTTCTCTGATGAACATGGATGCAAAAATTCTCAACAAGATACTGGCAAACTGGATCCAATAAGACATTAAAAGAATTAATCATCTCTATCAAGTGGGATTTATTCCTGGGATGCAGGGTGGGTTCAATATCCAAAAATCAATCAATGTGATACATCACATCAGTAAAAGAAAGAGTAAGAATCACATGATCCTCTCAATAAATGCAGAAAAAGCATTTGACAAAAAAACAGCATCCTTTCTTGAATAAAAACACTGAAGAAAGTAGGGATAGAAAGAACATACCTCAAGATCATAAAGGCCATATGTGAAAGACCCACAGCTGTCAGCATCTTCAATGAGGAAAAACTGAGAGCTTTCCTTCTAAGATCAGGAACACAACAGGGATGTCCGCTCTATCACCACTGTTATTCAACATAGTGTTGGAAGTCCTAGCCTTGGCAATCAGACCACACAAAGAAATAAAAGGCATCCAAATTGGCAAGGAGGAAGTCAAACTTTCACTCTTTGCAGATGACATGATACCAAACATGGAAAACCCAAAAGACTCCACGAAAAAAACTGCCAGAACAGATGCATGAATTCAGGAAAGTTGCAGGATATAAAATCAATGTACAAAAATTGGTTGCATTTCTATACACCAATAATGAAGCCACAGAAAGAGAAATCAAGGAATCTAAACCATTGCACCAAAAACCATAAAATACCTAGGAATAAAGCTAACCAAAGAGGTGAAAGATCTATACACTGATAATTATAGAAAGCTTGTGAAATAAAACTGAAGACACAAAGAAATGGAAAAACATTCCATGCTCATGAATTGGAAGAACAAATATTGTTTAAGAGTCTACACTACCAAAAGCAATCTACATATTCAATGCAATCCCCATCAAAATAATAACAGCATTCTTCACTGAGCTAGAACAAACAATTTTAAAATTTGTGTGGAAACACAAATGGCCCCATATGCCAAAGTAACGTTGAAAAAGAAAACCAAAACTGGAGGCATCACAATTCCAGACGCCAAGCTCTATTACAAAGCTGTAATCATCAAGACAGTACATAGTGGTACAAAAACAGACACATAAATCAATGGAACAGAATAGAGAACCCAGAAAGGGACCCACAAATGTATGGCCAACTAAATTTAAAGAAGAAAAGAATATACAATGGAAAAAAAGACAGTTTCTTCAGGAAATAGTGTTGGGAAAACAGGACAGGGATATGCAAGACAATGAACCCGGACCACTTTCTTGCACCATACATAAAAATAAACTCAAAATGGATGAAAAACCTAAATGTGAGACAGGAAACCATCAGAATCCTAGAGGAGAAAACAGGAAACAATTTCTTTGACCTCTGCCACAGCAACTTCTTACTTAACACATCTCCAGACGCGAGGGAAACAAAAGCAAAAATGAACTATTGGGACCACATCAAGATAAAAAGCTTCTGCACAGCAAAGGAAACAATCAACAAAACTAAAAGGCAACTGACAGATTGGGAGAATATATTTGCAAATGACATATCAGATAAAGAATTTATCAAACCAACACCCGAAAAAGAAATAATCCAGTGAAGAAATGGGCAAAAGACATGAATAGACACTTTTCCAAACAAGATATCCAGATGGCTAATAGGCACATGAAAAGATGCTCAACATCACTCATCATCAGGGAAATACAAATCAAAACCACACTGATACCACCTCACACCTGTCAGAATGGCTAACATGAACAACTCAGGCAACAACAGATGTTGGCGAAGTAGCAGAGAAAGAGGATCTCTTTTGCACTGCTGGTGGGAATGCAAATTGGTGCAACCACCCTGGAAAACAGTATGGAGGTTCCACAAAAAATTAAAAATAGAACTACCCTACAAGCCAGCAATTGCACTACCAGGTATTTATCCAAAGGATACAGGAGTGCTGATTCAAAGGGGCACATGCAACCCAATGTTTATAGCAGCACTATCGACAATAGCCAAAGTATGGAAAGAGCCCATATGTCCATCAATCACCATACGCACAGTGGAATACTACCCAGCAATCAAAAAGAATGAAATTCTGCCATTTGCAACAGCATGGATGGAATTAGAGTGTATTATGCTAAATAAAATAAGTCAGAGGAAGATAAATATCATATGATTTCATTCATACATGGAATGTAAGAAACAAAACAAATGAACATAAGAAAACAGAAGCAAAATAAGGTAAAAACAGAGAGGGAGACAAACCATAAGAGACTCTTCAATACAGAGAACAAACTGAGGGTTGCCAGAGGGGTGTTGGGTGGGAGCATGGGTTAAATGGGTGAGGGGCATTCAGGAGGGCACTTGTTGGGATGAGCACTGGGTGTTATACGTAAGTGATAAACCACTAAATTCTATTCCTGAAAAAAAAAAAAGAAAAGAAATTGTGAAGAGTAAATCATGGCTTAAAAAGTACAAACACTTGTCATAATATGTTGTGAGAAAGACATATTGCATCCTGCATTTTCTAAAGATGGCTACAACTGTAATCTCCTGTCATGTGCTCTTCTCCAGTGTGACCTTTTCACTCCTATCAAGTTGAGGACACTTCTTCCCTTCCTTGTGAATATAGGAGGGCCATAGTGACTTTTTTTTTAATTTAGTATATGACTCACAATGTTACATGAGACTCAGGTGTACAACATGGTGCTCCAACAACTCTATACATTGTGCTATGCTCACCACAAGTGTAGCCACCATCTGTCACCATACAAGACTATGACAATATCATTGACTGTATTCTCTGTCCTGTACCTTTCATCCCTGTGACCAATGCATTCCATAACTGGGAACCTGTACCTCCCACTCCCCTTCAGCCATTTTGTCCATTCCCCCACCCCCTCCTCAAGTTTGTTCCCTGTATTTATAGCTCTGGGTCTCCTTTCTGTTGATTTGTTTAACTTATTTGTTTTTCACATTCCACGTATAAATGAAATCATGCGGTATTTGGTATTTGTCTGACTTATTTCACTCATACCCTCTAGGTCCATCCATGTTGTCACAAATGGCAAAAATCTCGTCCTGTTTATAGCTGAGTAATTTCTTGGATAATCCAGTTAATGAAGAGGAATGACACTTGTTTGGAAAACAATAACATTGTGACCAACTGGTTAGTGAATGTGTTCAATTCAGAGTATCTAAGATTCCACATCACAAGAAAATGACAAAGGCACTGAAATCTTATAGCTCACATACATAAAAAAAATTGAAATCTGTTTTCCCAAATTTTACAGCTATTAACAAAATGTTCAAGATTACTTTATTTAATTACACATTTATATTAAATATAAATGTTTATAATTTAATGAGTATTATTTTTCAGAATTATATGATGTTTGAGACATCTATATGCTTTTCAAAATTCATAATTTGTTTTGATTTCATTCTCATTTGAATGAAAAGTTCACTTTTGAACATAAATTTGTGTTCATATTATTTCTTATTCCTAAAGATGGTCATAAGTCCCCACTCTCAACAATGGATAGATCATCCAGACAGAGAACCAATAAGGAAACAGAAGATTTGAAAAAAACTGTAGACCAAATTGTCCTAACAGACATACACCAAACATTCAATCCAACAGCAGAAGAATGCGCATTGTTCTGAAGGACAAACAGAACATTTTCTAGGATAGATCATATGTTAGGTGACAAAACAAATCTCAACAAATTCAAGAAGATTATACACAAAAATAAATTCCAGGATCATAATTTGAAAAGGAAGGATGGAGACGCCTGGGTGGCTCAGTTGGTTAAGCGTCCGACTTCGGCTCAGGTCATGATCTCGCAGTCCGTGCGTTCAAGCCCTGCATCAGGCTCTGTGCTGACAGCTCAGAGCCTGGAGTGTGCTTCAGATTCTGTGTCTCCCTCTCTCTGTTCCTCCCCCACTTGTGCTCTGTCTCTGTCTCTCAAAAATGAGTAAATGTTAAAACAAAATTTTTTAAAGGAAAGATGAATATAATTTTAGAAGGAAATTAGGAGATTATGACATCAAGGCAGAGAAACAAATATAAAACATAGCACCAACTACAAATGGAAGTATTAATACATTCTAATGCACTGAAATTCTGTTCCTGAGGAGATATCATAAAGACAATGAGGAAATAAGCCACATATTGAGACAAGATATTTGCAAAATAGTAAAGTGGGCAAAACATGGCATTTTTTATTTTTACAAATAAAGAACCACAAGTTTTCATAACAAAACATTACAAGTTGGAAAAAAATCATCTCTTGAGATTCAGAACAATAGGAAATCTCATTCCCAACTGGTACAAGTGTACATTTGAAGCTCTTTGGAGAACAATGTGGCATTACCTAATACTGAACATATATTTACCCTCTAGCTCTCTAAGTCCCATGCACCTGGTTCCAGCCATGCTTGCACAGAGGTATTTCTTAGCTGACTTTGGTGATAACACTTTCATTAATTTCAGTCAGACAGCAGTTCAGACCACAGACCCTCATTGTCCGTTTTTAGTTGAGTTGAGCAGAGGCAAGGTATGATTGTTGTTACCATCTTGATTTTTTTCTAACTTTACTGATTACACTTTGGGACACTTAAAAGCCTCAGACTTATTTCTGAGTTCACAATTTGGGAGTTTAAATAAAGGAAAATCAGCACTAATTAATAGTAAAAACATAAAAAGAGCATAGAATTTATAAGGAGGCCAGATGATGCACATTCTAAAACCAGAAGTAAGCAGAAAACGCTTTTACTGATGTGGACCAATGTCAGTAAAATGTGTTACAGCTGTGAATTCATTGAAACAGGTGGATTCTTTTTTGCATGGCATAATTTTTAGCTTCTTTAGATTTGATCAGCTCATACACAGCTTTTTATGTTTTTAAGTGTATCAATTTAGGCTGGGGGAAAAACCAAATAACTAAATAATTTGTATTTTTTAGTAGGTACTTTAAAACTGTAGAAGTGAGCAACTCTTCAATCTCAACACTTCGTCTCAAAAATATTGATTCTTCTTATCTTCTCTTATTTCAGATATCGAAATCCAATTTTTAAAAGAAGTGAATAATGGGAAAAGAGAGAAAACTGACCACCTTAACATTCAACAGTTTCAAGTTCAGAATAACCTAATGTCTATTCCAATTTCAGTGTGCAGTATCTCCAGAGTCTTTCTTTTCTCCTACTCTTTCACTCTCTTTTGGTTTGTTGTACTTCAAGAGTACAAAGTCAAAAACATAAAAGCTATAATTCATTTTTTTCCCTTTCCTCACCCTTCACATCCAGTTTCTTTTTTTTTTTTTTTTTTTTAGTTTATTTATTGTTTGAGACAGAGAGAGAGGGAGAGAGAGAATCCTAAGCAGGCTCCACACTGTCAATAAGGAGCCCTATATGGGGCTGGAACTCACGAACAGTGAGAACATAACCTGAGCCAATCAAGAGTCAGACGCTTAATCAGAGCCACCCAGGAGCCCCCACATCCAATTTCTCACAAGACACCATCTAAATATCGCTCAAGGTTGCCTTTTTAAGTTCCGACATTGACAAACCATTTGCCTGAACTATGGAAACAGTGTATTAATTTGCCTGCTAAATCTGGCTTTGTTCCCATAAAATTCATGAAAAACATTGCCACCCAACTGATCTTTTCAAATGCAAAAAAAAAAATAGTGTTATTCTCATGATTAAAATGTCTGTTGGCTTCTCATAATCCACAGCAAAAAGTGTGAGTTCTTAATCATCACATTCATCACCTGGTCCCTGCTTATACGTTCAGCCTGTTTTAAGCCACTCTCTGGCTCAAAATATACACATCAGTTTTCCATAAATTGTCCTCCCTTCTTCTCCCAATCACCATCCCTCACATTCTCCAAAACACGCTCAGATACTTCTCTGCTAGGAAAAGGTATTATTTTTCTGCCCAGCCCATCTCTCTAAACTGTCTCCACACCCCCTTCTTGTGTCATCACACATTTCTGTCACTGTCTATCTTTTGCAGGTGGCATCAGTTACAAGTTGAGAAGAGCTGTCATCAGATATTGTTAAATATTACCAACTTTTCTCACTAAGCATTCCCAAATGCGTACTGGGTCACGTGTCATGTATTGCCTCAGGAAAGAAATACTAGAGCAGAGAAAAGGCTCATGAGTTCCAAAACTCTGATCTGGACCCTTAAAGGGACTCCGTAGATAGAAAAATAACCTCTTGAATCAGAGCAAGCATTATTGTCAATAGAGTGATAATAGTAAGGAAAAAGAATAAGAGAACCCAATGCAACCACACCTAAAGCTGTCAAACCCAATGAGAAAGGTACAAAAGAATATACAAGTTACTTTGTGTAATCTGATTGCAAATGGGATCTGTGCTCTACCCTCCCCACCAACCAGCTACCCGACAACCAAGTAGAATTGTAGGAGATGTTAAGACTCCCAGACAAAAACAGGAAAACACTGAGGAGGTGCCTTTGCAACATGCACAAACCACTAATGGATGTCCAAAGGAGAGAATGTCAGCAAATGTCAGCAAGGACTAAAATTGACTAAGATCAGATATCAATGGTTTAGAATCAAAGGCAAGCCCAGGATAAAGGGGAAAAAACTCTGAACTGATATGAAGTAGGGAATTGAAATATGAAATAGAGTGTAGAAACTAAAGTTGCGTTTCCTGTGAATGCAACCTTGTGGACAGAAATTTATACCTACTAAGGGCCAGATTTTGGGGTGGGAAAATTGCAAGACCTGAATTATATAGATGCTTTTGTTAATGCCACGTGCTCCTCTAAGGTTAGCACCGAGAAGGCCCTCTGGAATGCTTCATGCCCCATACTGTAGAACACACAGTGGCTGATTACTTGTGCTAATTTTGTTCTCGTATAATCTTTACTTTCCATATTTCCACAAAGAGATTTAACTGATTCATTTTAATTCCTGTTAATCTGATAAGTGGATAATGGTAAGTTAATTGTTATTTTGACTGTATTTTTAAATTAAAAATGAAATTGAAGCTTTTAAAGATATTTTTTGCCCATTTTCTATTTTACCCAACTTTGTAAAATGCCTTATTATATAATTTAGCCATTGTTTCTATCAGCTTATTTTTTCCCAATGATACATAAGGATGTTATATATCAAAATTTTTTGGTTTCTTATATGTGACAAGTACTTTTTCCCAAAGTGGCTTCATTTTTCTTTTTCCTTACTTTGACATTGACATTATGCAGGCTTATTATTTTTATTTTTGTCATAATAAAGATTAAATTTTCACAGGTCGAATTCAGGAATCATTTCATTTTGGAGTTCTTGGTTTTATAGCATAATCAAAAAATGTTCTCCCATTAAAAATATTAATGCATGTACTTTTCTCAGACTTACATGATTTTAATTTTTACATTACATGTTAAATGTATTGTGATATAAGGAATAAGTATAGACCCAGCTTCCCTCTCTTTCCTATTATTTTGCTGTCATGATACATTTTACTGTGTTTGCTGTTCTCTACTCTGTGTTAGTCCCTCCCTCCTCACCCTCCGTGGCTACTCATTTATTTTTACTCTTCAGGCAAACTTTAGAATAATTTTGTGAAGTTTCACTCACCACTCTGAAAAGTCTTGGTATTTTTACTGGATTTACATCTCGCCTACAGATCCTTTTAAGGAAAATCCATATAGTTAAAATATGGAGTCTTCAAGAATGAGGCAATTTCTTTAATTTATTCAAATCTTCTTTTAAGTGCCTTAGTTTATTTCAAAAATTGTATTTACATTTGGTTTCCACATATTTCTTGTCAATTTATCATTAGGCATGTTATTGTTCATACTCTTAATGCAAATGTGACATTTTCTTCTTAATATTTTCTTATTAGCTTTGTACTGGTAATGCTTTGATTTGAGATATTATTGATATAACCTGCTATATATTTTTTTAACGTTTATTTATTTTCGAGAGAAAGAGCGTGAGCAGGGGAGGGGCAGAGAGAGAGGGAGACACAGAATCTGAAGCAGGCTCCAAGCTCTGGACTGTCAGCACGAACTGACATAGGGCTCGAACTCATGAACCACAAAATCATGACTTGAGCTGAAGTCAACCGCTTAACTGACTGAGCCACCCAGGTGCCCCTAACCTGCTATATTAATTAGGTATCTTTCCATGCTTTTCCATTTTCAGTGAATTCTCTTGCAATTCGAAATGTTCTGTCATATAAATTACTGGTGATTATATTTTTCCTCTGAGTTTCCATTATTTATGTCACTCATTCTCTTTTCTAAGTGTGTTTATTAACTGATATTTCAGGGACAGTATTAGGTACTTTTTGAGATAAAAGAAAAAGCCAGAAGTAGCTTCATTTCCAGTTGTTTATCTGTAGCATGAGAGAGGAATGCTAAACTGAGATTTCTGTTCATGTTTTCTCTGGGTCATCAGTATCTCTACCAGTTCTTAATTTTCTTATATCTTTGTCTTTGCTTTCTCCATTCTCTGACATCTCTGGATGTTCTGAAATATAGAGACTTTTTACCAGGCCACTCCCACTTTCTTCCTTTCTAGAGAAAAATAAGCATGATAAACCCTGAAATTCCCTGACCGAGTTAAGTGTTCTTCACCCAAAACGGTGGACTAGGGCTTACGTTTTTCATTTGTCCCTGCTCTGCCCACTTACTGCCACTCTGTATGCCTATCCTGAACTCTTCCTTCTAAATTTGTTATTGTAGGAGTTTTCAGAAATGTGTCCACTTGCTTTGTACCACTATATTGTTTCAGAAGAAACTGGGGAGGAATCACTCAATAATTCATGGAAAACTCTGTCTTTGGATGACAATTTTCAAAATTTATAGAATGAACTTGTACTCTTTCTTTCATTTGTGTTCTACTGCTTCTATTTATTTTGGTTTACCTTATCGAATTTTAGGGAAGGAAGTTTATTGATCTGTTTCATGTAACTGTATTTCCCCAGAGAATGAGGTTTTCATTGAGGAAAGATAGCCAGCTCCAAGAGGAAGACTGTTGACCAGGAGACTAGTCATAAGGTTATTGCCATAAACCTAATGAGAGATTATGGAGCAGACAGGGAGGAGCTGCATGAGGGCTCATCCAGATTGAGTACATACAAAATAAATGCATTTCTGGTTCAGATACTATATACTAAATACATTGTTATATATTATACAACATGCCACCAAAAACTATTTTTGATTTTACACAAAAACCCTGTGAAATAGTTAATAGCATCTATAATTCTAAATTAGTGCCCCTAATCCTCCAAAAATTTAAATAATTAATTCATGTCCTCATATAACTTCCTAGATTTTATAGCAGCTTAAGCCCAGGTCTCCAAATAATGGGAAATATATGATTTGAACCTTAAGACTGGTACATTTTCTCCAATTAATTGTTTTGGCAGTCATCATTTTTAAGGGCTGAAAATGAACATTTCATTGTACCACATTTTCTTTTGTTCCTATTAGTACTCCATGGACTTAGAGGAAGGCAAGAGATACTCAATAATTTTGAAACTATGTCATCGAGAGATGGTTTCCTAGCAACTGACAATGCCTAAAACTTCTTCCCTTTGTTTCAAACATGTTTACAGAGCCTATGAATATTTTCTCTGATATTTTTGCATCCTCTACACTTATCTTTTCAAAAAAATTTTATTTTAGAAACTCAATCATTAATCAATGTCTAAAATCTTGGATTTAAGGTCATCAAATCTGTATATAGCCTCATAGGAGATAATATATAAAATGAACTAAAAATTCACATATGAAAAGAAAATATTGTGTGCCTGAGGTTGAACTACGTGTGTAAAAAATCTTGAAGCTGCTATTAGAATGAGTAACACAGGACAACTCCAACTGATGTTCCCTTTGATTCATAACATGAAATAGACACACAGTAGCAGGGACCCTTCAGCCACCGGACAGAGAGAGAATAATGAAAAGTGTACACTTGAGATTTCTAAGAAACAGAGCTGACGACTAGGGGAATAGCTGAGCCAAACTAGAAATGGATGATAGGATACTACCTGAACACACTGGGGCCAGGAGCCCAGATCTGAGAATCATACAGACCTGGTTTCCAATCAAGGCTCTGCCAGTTATGAACTGTGTGTCTTGTGGCAGCTTATACAACCATTCTGGGCTTCAATTTTCTTACCTGTAAAATGATTCCTGGTTGTTCGTTTAGGCTGCTAAGCATCGAAATCTTCTAAGCTTCATAAAATCCCCCACCATATGAATCTGAATGGAACAGAGTCCTCCCGTCACTGTAGAAGCTTAAAATGTCAGCTACTACTCTAATTTGATGAGGCACGTGCTCTGGTCTAAAGATCTCGGATAATTGTCTCTGAGAGTAGAGGCAGTTACAACCAAGTCCCATTCCTCAGGCAGCAGTGCCTAGAGCACCAGCCACACAGGTTTCGATAGCTATTGTGACAGCCGTTTTCCCACTGGACCAGTTATCTGCTATTATCATAGGAATTACGGATGCTTAAATTTTATTCCTACATATATATCCTCCAAGGCTGGATTTCTAGCCATCTGGGGAATTCTGTTAGCTTCCCATCATCACTTCAAGTCATTTATTTTTTGCTTAAGTCAAACAAAATCTACTTAGGAGGGTTAGACCTAATAATTCAAAATTTTCTCTTATATAACACCATTACAAGTACTGAATAAGATAATACAGGTTATATAATTAACACAGGAACAGGAAAACAGCATGTGCTCAGTATATATTAACGTTATTATCAATTAATATGGTATTATTCCTTGGCTGCTTAATTATTTTCCAGGAGATAAAAATGTCACTCATATATTGGACTATTTTGATCCCCATTCTTCCAAAGTTGTATAGCAAAAGAGAAAAGCCAAAGAGTAAGAAAATAAAAAGGATCAAGGTGAAGTAACAAGAAAATATAACTCATAACATCAGATCATAATAAAAATAGCAGCTATTTATGTTACCCAAGTGTTTCAAAACTTGCCAGATAAACAGTACAGTGATAAAATTTTGCAGCTAGTTCTTACACTAGCCAGACAATATTTTTATGATTAGTAAGTAAATCTTGAGATGAATCCTTAAAATACCAGTGTTCTGTGTGATTTGGGTAACTAAATTAACCACTGAGACTTCAGATACTTTAAAATAAAGGGATTAGCGGGGCGCCTGGGTGGCTCAGTCGGTTGAGTGTCCGACTTCAGCTCAGGTCATGATCTCACGATCCATGAGTTCGAGCCCCGCGTCGGGCTCTGTGCTGACAGCTCAGAGCCTGGAGCCTGTTTCAGATTCTGTGTCTCCCTCTCTCTCTGCCCCTCCCCTGTTCATGCTCTGTCTCTCTCTGCCTCAAAAATAAATAAACATTAAAAAAATTCTTAAAAAAATAAATAAAAATAAAATAAAGGGATTAGACTAGGAAATATCTACCCCCTCTTATGTCCAAAAATCATATTTTTAAATATAATTGCTATCAAGTAGCATTTTGGATTACCATCATGAATTCTTTATGTATTCTCAGTGAACAAAATGATAAATGAGTTAAAATAATCAGGAAGGACATAAAATAGAGACAGAAAGTTGCAGCAACTCCTAAACTCCTCTCTACTTAGAAAAGAAATTTTGCTTGATTAGAAACTCAGGAAAATATGAAAGAAGTTTATTCAATGAAAATGCACATCTTGAATCCTAGAATGTGTTATTCCCAACACCTGGCAGTCATAAACCCTGAACCCCCACAGTTTTTGAGTTTGAGAGTGTGTGTGTGTGTCTGTGTGTGTGTGTGCGTTCTATTGACCTATAATATTATATCAGTTTCAGGTGTACAACATAGTGATTCGACATTTATAAATGAAATGATCACCACAATAAGCCTAGTTACCATCTGTCACCGTACAAATTTATTACAATATTATTGACAATATTCCCTATGCTGTATACTACATCCCATGAATTTTTTTTAATAACTGAAAAATGGTACCTCTTAATCCCCATCACCTATTTCACCTGTATTTCTGCCTCCTCCACCCCATCTAGAAACTGCCAGTTTGATATCTGTATTTGTGAGTCTATTTCTGCTTTTTGTTCATTTGCTTTGTTTTTTAGATTAAAGTGAAATCATATGGCATTTGCCTTTCTGTATCTACTGTGTTCATATTGCTGTAGAATCATTTAATGGTCCTCCACTTCCTGTAATCCTTCTATGAATCTTATTCCCGATTACTCTCAAACTCTAAGGGATATATTTTTAGAGTTCTTCCTATGCTGGGACATGTATGGCTAAGAAATCCATCTCAGTTCTCCAAAATTCCTTCCACAGTAGCTACTAAACAGACTCCTAGATTCAAAAGCAAACTCTTCTATTCTTATTCGTATATTTTCCTTACTTTTGCTTCTCTTCCAGGATTCCGAAAGCATTTCTGAGCATCTCCGACCTTAACAAATGAGTGTGAAGAAAATAAATGGGTATACAAAAGTATAGATTTTTAAACGTCTTAACGAAGTTGTAGAAAAAAAATGCCTAACACTCTAATGTCTTATCATTTTCATTCTGGCATTGTTAGAACACTCTCAGATTTGACTTCTGATGTCAATCTGCAAACTGTGTATAAAACCACAGCCCAAAGCAACACGACTCAGACCATGGCATTCCTGGCCGACTTGAAGTCAGAGCTCATTAGCAGCCCCAGGCCATTGGTGCTTTGAGGCCCCCTGGGTGTAGTAACAGGCCTTGCCCACCATCAAGTTGCTACAAGTTGCTAAAAAGAATCTACTACTCTTGGAGAGAAGTTTGACTTTCTTGCTTTGCCATCTAGACTTTCTTCAAATAAACTGCCAGCAGAGACCTCACATTCAACGTTATTAGCCCATGCCGATCTTTTCTTTCTTTGACATTTCCTCCTAAGAAATGTGCTCCTGAATTTTTTTATATATTGCCTGTTTTACTCCAGTATTTATTTTATTTTTCCTGTATGTGGGAAGGTCAAAATAGGAAAAGATATTGTACTTCATATTCTGAGCATTGCCTTTTATTGTTTGCTCCTTTTTGCTTCCTTTCTATTTGACACTCACATTTTTCCTTCCGCCCATCACTACATTAACCACTTGTGTTTAATCATGTTTCCTTTCCCTCGAAGTCTCATATTCTTTTGAGAGGAAACTTAGCTCATTTTTTTTATTACAAATCTGCCTTAAAAAAAATACTCACAATCTCACTCATTCCCTAAGGCAGCATTTTCAGAGCTCGTTTTACTTGACTAGTATTTTTGGAGTGGCAGCTGAGGGCCACTACAAGGCTGCTAAAAGGGAGCCATAAAATGTCATGTGAAAGAGTGAGTGTTTTAGTACAGATGGCTTCTGAGTTCATGTCAGTAATTTTGTAGCAGACTATATTATTTTATATCTTCGTAACCTACAAATAAGTTTGAACTAAATTAGCACTCTTGAAGAGAAAATATTTTTAAATACATAAAGGCCATTCGCTGCGTGTCAGCACTAAATGTAAAAGGACAAAATGGTATATCTGACCCAACACTTCCATCCTGTCCTCCTGGCTTCATAATAGCACAACTTGCTGAGTCTGGTCGTTGTTTTTAGAGGTTACATAAACTTACAGTTTTGATGCTTTCGTGACTCCTGTGTCATGGCCAAATACATGACATTACACGTGAGAAATTTAAGTTAAAGATGAGGTCTGTTATGATTTGTTTGCAATTTGTTTCTCCTCTGCTTCTCTCCAGTTTTGTCAGTCTAAATAAATCTGGCTTCTAGCTGAAGCCACACTCACTTGGATGCAGCTTCAGATTTGGGACAGTCACCAGTTTATTTCTTCTGAAAACTCAGGCAGGGCATTTGAAATCTATTCTTAGATCAGTTACCTTTTCTTTCTTAGGGAAGAAAAAACAACTTTCATGAAACATAACATTATTTTGGCCATTAACTTTGTATTACTCTGGAGAGACCATTTTCTTGTTTCTGTCAAGTAAGTGTTTTCTGAGGAAAGGACACTGGAATCTTGGTTAAAAACAAACCTGAGCGGTGCCTGGGTGGCTCAGTCAGTTGAGCATCTGACTTCGGCCTAGGTCATGATCTCCCCATTCCTGAGTTTTGAGCCCCACGTGGGGGTCTGTGCTGACAGCTCAGAGCCTGGACCTTGTTTCAAATTCTGTCTCTCTCTCTCTCTCTCTCTCTCTGCCCTTCCCCCATTCGTGTTGTGTCTCTCTCCCTCAAAAATAAAAATAAATATTTAAAAAAATTGTCTTAAATAAATCTGAAATTTAGGGGTGATTGAACAGCCACAGACAATGAGAGATTTAGAGTCTGTTCACTTTTCAAGTGGGGAATGAAACTCTGATCTGCAGAATCCATCATTTACATTATTGGAGGATTGGAAAGGACTAGGGAGCAAAGGTCTCACTTAGGAGGGAAAGCAGACAGCATGTAGCCTATAGGAATTAGCAGATTCGTGATTTCAGGTTCCTTTTCTGCAGTTATAGGTCCCTGTACCTACTGCTTTAAGTAATAATGTCTCACATCCAGAAAACCTTATGCTCACCTTCAGGGTAATATAAATAAATGTAGATGTTAAAAACTCATAAGATCTGTGAAAAATTATCTTTTAATTTATGACTCAGATTGAGCCAAACACCCTAAGTTTCAGTTGATTTTTAAGAAGAGCAAATATGATAAAAATATTCAGAATAGGAAGATTCATGTACAAAGATCAACATCCTCTTTGTGCTGTTGAAACATGCCTCAAGGTTAAAAACCACAAAACGAAATTTAAGAATTTCATCTTCCATTTTCCAGTTCTATAGGAAAGTAAAGAAAAAAAAATCTTTGGTGATAATCATTAGTAGGAGTCCACAAATTAAAATATTACCTTACAGCTTTAGAATGGCCAGAATCCCAAACACTGACAGCCACATAAACACTAGTAAGGATATGAAGCAACAAATGCTCATTCATTGCTTGATGGAAATATGAAATGGTATAGACACTTTGGAAGACACAGTTTCTTACAAAATTAAACGTACCAGTTGCCATTCAATTCAGCAACTGCACTCCTTGATATTTCCCAAAAAGGTTAAAAAACATTTGTCTATGCAAAAAAAACTGCACATAGTTGTTCATAGTAGCTTTGTTCATAATTGGCAACACTTGGGAGCAACCAAAATGTCCTGCAGTAGCTAAGTGGATGCATAAACTGTGGTGCGTCCAGACAACAGAATATTATGCAGTGCTGAAAAGAAATGAGCCAGCTAGCCATGAAAAGACACGGGAAACTTAAATGCATATTACTAAGTAAAAGAAGCCAAACTGAAAATCTATATGATGTATGATTCCAATGAATCCAATGAAAAGTTATGAAGACAGTAAAGGGATAAGCTGTTGTTAGCGGCTGGGGGAGGGAGGAAGGGATCAATCAGCAAAGTACAGAGAATTTTTAGGGCAGTGAAACTATTCTAATGACTATAATGGTAGATACAACACCAAGAGGGAACTGTAGTATAAACTGTGGACCTTGGGTGATGATGACACGTCAATGTAAATTCATCAATTATAATAAATGTACCACTCTGATGGGGAATGTTGATGGTGGGGGGAGCTTGTGATGTGTGGGGGGCAGGGAGTGCAAAGGAAATCTCTGTACCTTCCATTCAGTTTTGTTGTGAACCATAGACTACCCTAAAATATAAAGCCCACCTTAATTTTTTTTAAGTTTATTTATTTATTGTGAAAGAGACCAAGTGGAGAAGGGGCAGAGAGGGAGAGAGAATCCTAAGCAGACTTGGCATTGTCTGTGCAGACTCCAACACGGGGCTCAAACTCATGAAGTGTGAGACCATGACCTGAGCTGAAATCAAGAGTCAGTCACTTAACCGACTGAGCCACCCAAGTGCTCCATAAAGTCCACTTTAAAAAAATCTGAGGGGCGCCTGGGTGGCTCAGTCAGTGGAGCGTCCAACTTCGGCTCAGGCCATGATCTCGCGGTCTGTGAGTTCAAGTCCCACATAGGGCTCTGTGCTGACAGCCCAGAGCTTGGAGCCTGCTTTGGATTCTGTGTCTCCCTCTCTCTCTGCCCCTCCCCTGCTTGCACTCTGTCAAAAATAAATAAACATTAAAAAAAATTTTTTTTAATCTGAAAACTGTCTCATTAATTCATTTATTCAGCAAGGAAGCCTTTTATAGAGTACCTACTATATGACAGATACAACAGCCTCTGTCTTTGATGAATTGCTACTATAAAGCAGGGGGGTGGGGGGGGGACAGTAAACCAGATGGATTATGGTAGCTATTATTATAGAAAAGAAATCTAAGCTATTCTACAGAAGACAGTCTCCAAAATTCATAATCACAAAGATCGAAAGTTTTGTGGTCTAATCCAGAGACATCTTTTCTCTGTTTCTGCAGCAGTTCTCTGAAGCTATCCCTCTCCATAAAAGGAAAAGTATTATAATATCACATCTGATGGTTAACTGTAGAGTGGGAACATGTAGGTCGACAGTACAGTTTTATACTCATATCTTGTTTGTAGAGTTTCAACCCATAACAGAAGTGAAACTGGAATGTGGGGATATAAAATTCTATGTCTGTATTCCATATTAAAAACCCTAAAATGTGACACCCTTGCAAAATGGAAATTGTAATCACATAAGTAATTTGCTTACAACCTGACTTGGAGTTAACACTCATAATCTATGGGCAATTAATTTTCCTGCCTTTACTCTTTGGATACAAAATCTATAAATATATTTGTAAAATAACAAAGTTTTGTTGATACTGGATATTGTAATGTTAGTCAATAATTTACAATGTAAAAGGAAACAATGATAAGAACGTGACCTAATTTTTAAAAAAAAAAAAAGAAAAAAAAAGAAAAGAAAAAATATCTTAAAGCTAAACCAAGGAAAAAAAGGAAGGAAATAAAGCTACTGAGAGCTAGAAGTAGGGGGTAGAATTAGAACTCAGTGTAACAAGAAAAATGCAATACTTCTATAAATCTAGTAAAAATGTTCTATTGAAAGATACAAAAGTAGTTTTGAATAAGAAATTCTTGAGGTGCCTGGATGGGTAAGTCACTTAAGCCTCCAACTTTTTATTTTGGCTCAGGTCATGATCTCGTGGATCGTGAGATTGAGCCCCAAGTCAGGCTCCACGCCGACAGCATGGACCCTGTTTGGGATTCTCTCTCTCTCTCTTCTCTCTCTCTTTGCCCTTTCCCTTTTTTGCTCTCTCTCTTTCTCTCTCAAAAGAAATAAACTTCAAAAAAGAGAGAAATTCTTAAATAAAACTGTGTACCAGACCATAATCTATGTAAATATTATATTATTTAATCCTGACTACTGCCCAAGGAGTTACTTTCATTCTACCTTTTATAGATGAACAAAACTAAGGCACAGAGAAGCTAAGTAGCTTAGATTCTGTTCCTAACTGGGGCACAGATCACCAAGACAGGAAGCGATAAAACCAGGATTTGAACTTGAGCAGTCTGTCTCCCGGCTCCTGCTCTGGGCTCAACATTATGCCACATAACCCATGTTTCTGCATTAATAAATATAAAGTAATTTCAAACAAGTACCCAAGTCATATTTTTGGACTTGAAAAACTAAGTGTAAATTATATTTTAAGAATCTTCAACAATGTTTTGATTCAGAAGAATAATAGAGATTGATTATACCACCAGTTATTATGGAACACATAATTAGTAATACTATTCTATAATTAGACTACGTAAATCATTGTAACATAACATAAAATCACAAAATAAACCTTATTAGAAGGAAATACGTGCAATGATAAGATTTAAATCAGTGGTAAGAGGATTAGTTAGCAAATGGAAAAACATATATTAGAAAATATTCCTATGTATATAATGAATTACAGAAAGATTTAATATTTAATCTGTTTAAGTAAGACAACTGTAAAATATATACATGGATACTTATCTGATCTTGAGTTGGGTATTGTCTATATATAAGAAATGAGAAATGGATAAATTGATAGATTTAAATATAAAAAGTTATGTCAATATGGCAGAAATCACAAAAATAATTTAAAAATAACCTGAAAACTGAAATATATTTAAAATATATACAAAAAAGAAAACATTTGGTAAGAGTATTCTACCAAATAAGTTAAAGAAAATAATAAAAATCTGATTGTAAAACATAAAAGGCAATTCTAACAGTTACTCCCTAAAAAAGGGAACATAAATGATTATTAAGTATGCAGTAAAATAATGAAACTTGTTATCAACGACACAAAATAAAGCAACAATAAAGCACTATTCACATGTTATCAAATTGTCAAATTTTAAAAACTTGAAAATAGTTCCTTGAATCAGTTACTCTTGTGCACTGTTGATGGTCATATAAATTGGTACAACCTTCAATGAATGTTAATTTTATGGAAATAAATGAATGTATTAAAGCATTCATGAGCACTTTTGAAAGATCTTGTGCTAAGAATTTTTTTTTTATTTAGTGTAGGGTGTAGAAGTGGTGTCATGATTTCTAAACTTCCATCCTATATTAGGTGTTTTTCTACCTATCTATCTATCATCTATCTATCTATCATCTATTATTGATCTATTATCTACACACAGACACACACAATATTCAAGATAATACACATATAGAAAGTAAAATGCATAAAGGAAAACTATAGCCATGCAAGGGCTTGCTTCAAAAGGAGAGAGTAAGAGAGATTCTGCCTCTAGCAAGCATGAGTGCATAGTGCATAATTTATTGTACATTTCCTTCCAATTTTACATAATAGCTTGCATTGTTCAGGCACCAGTGTTATCTACACCAATTTGATTGCTTTTTTATGGCAGAGAATTACAGTGCTGCAAAGTCCATTATTTTTTATATAACATTTAAAAACAATTCATTTTAGGGTTTTGGAACCAAAGGAAATGAAAACTATCTCTTGCAGATGGGTGATCCCAATGACTTCTATATATAAAGGAAAATGAAGCCTGAATACTTTGCTTACTCAATTGACTTTAACAACTACTGTATATCACTGGCTATGCTTTCAGATGCTCACCAGAAAATCTTACTAAAACCTGAATGCTTAAAGAAGTTGAGAAGAAAATCATAGAGCCAAACTAGGAAAGGGTAGCATAAGAAATGTCAAAATGGCAAGTCTTCCCCTAAATCAGAACTTTTTTTTTTACATGCTATTTACATCAAGCTCACATCTGATTGATAAATTGTACCAGTGGATAGAAAATAAAAGAAGGAAAGCAAAGAAAGGCCAGTGTAGAAATGTTTGCATTGCTAGATGACCCCACATTTCAATGCAAAAGAAAACAACATCCAGAGTATTTTCTCTAGATGCTGTGAGCTCCTAAGCTAATTTGTAGCAGAGATTTGTGATTTTAAGGTCTTTGGGAAGAAGGAAGGAAGTGTCTAAGGGATGTTATTTGCTCCTATTTTTCATGACTGGGTCTTCTCTTTTCTGTCTTGATCCATTTTGGCTGGTTAGTGAAGGATGGAGTGGCTTTTGTTATTTCAGTCTGTTTGGGTTAATCCATTTAATTAGACTTATAAAGGATTTATTATTAAATCTATGATTCAAGAAATCATTAATCTGAGTAGATATTTATTGCTCTTCAAATGATATATTTTGGGTAATAGTTTTGGAATGCTAAATATATTTTTAAATGTAATAGGGAGACAAATATGTAAAAATTAATATTTTATTATTTTTTAATGTTTATTTATTTTTGAGAGGGGGAGAGAGAGAATCCCAAGCAGACTCCACACTGTCAGGGAAGAGCCAAACCACCGTGAGCTCATGACCTGAGTTTAAATCAAGAATTGGACATTTAACCAACTAAGCCACCCAGGCACCCAAAAATTAATATTTTAGATTAGAATGAGAACAAGTAGAATCATTCATCATTTCTTGGAGAAGCAAGGTTATATCTTATACTTTTTTCCATTTACAGAAATTGCTCAGAGATACACAGCATATTTAACATGATTGATAGATTTCACTGTCTGTCCAGTGTCTAGATACTGAAAACATCTCTTCTAGCTTTAGACAACAAAGCAACATTTGTCTGTCAATTCTCCTGAAGTGAAATAGAAATGGTTTTATGAAAATGTTTTTCCCCTCTTAGTCTGTGAATGGTTTGATATTCAGGTTTGAAGTTACTTTTAAGTACTTACATTCCTTAAATTCTATAAATCTATTTTCCTAGCAATGTCACTTTCTCAACTTCGTGCAGGGTGGCCCAAATAAAAGCATAAGATGAAGCACTGGTTTCCAGGCTCGTCAAAACCAAAAGAAGTAGCCTACCTATATTCATTTCCCAGGGCTGATAACAAGGTATCACAAATTGGGTCTTAAACCAATAAATAAACAGAAAATTATTCTCTCCCATTCTGGAGGCTCTGCGATTGAAATCAAAGAAGTCACATATTGCTAGGGTGGCCAGTGATGAAGTCAGCAAAGAACTGCACAAATGAGAGCAACAAGCAGGACAGAGTTTATTCACTCTCCAAGGGAAGAGAAGGGCCAGATATCAAGAGAGATGTCAGCACCGAGTTTCTGTCAGGCTGGGCCTTTTAAGGGGTTTTGAAGGATGTGAGAGGGTTGCAGATGTGTGCATGGTGGAGGGATAAGGACCTGGAGAGGGGGTTGACTCTTGGCCAGGTACAGCAGTACATGGAAGGTTTTTCAAGGAGCTCTGTCCAGGGCTCGTCCAGGATGTGGGTTGTCATCCAAGCCAGGGAAGGATATGTTTTGTAGTTGTGGTCTACCTTCCAAGAATGGAAGGCACTGTGACCTAGAAAAATAAAGAGTTAGGGCCAAGTTCAGACACCTGTGAGTTTTTACTGAAAGCTTGGCTGGGGTATGGCAGTATTTTGAATAGATTCCTTTCACAGATCATGCTCCGTCTGAAGCCTTGGGAGAAGGATCCTTCCTTGCCTCTTCCAACTTGTTGTGGCCCACCTTCACTTGGTTATCTTCTCTCAGTGTTGTGACTTTGTAAATTAACATTTGTTAAGCAGAGACTGGGGCATTGAATGGCTAGCCATGGTTCAACAAAAGACCAAAAGATGGAGAGACAAAATGAAATAACGAAGTTTATCAATCACAGGTCCTGGAAGAAGTATACAACATGCCTTGGGGGGTCACTTTGGGAAGTCAAGGCAGAGTGCAGACAGACAGTCAGGACCTGGGGCACATGCCTTTATTAGGGCCTATGGGTAAAGTGCTTTGGGTTCCCCAGCTAAGACCAGATTGGCCAATTCAAATCTGGCACGTTGGTATTCAAAGGTATTCAATTCAAAGGGTGGCGCATTGGTAAGCTTCTAGGGGGTCTTATGAAAGGGATACAGAAGGGGAAGGCCCTGAGAAGTAGGGGAGACTATTGTTTACATGGGCTGCTGGGGAAGTCTTACCAGTAACTTAAATTTGCTTGTGACTCTTCTCTGAGCTTGCGGGAGAAGCTGGAGTCAGTTTGACATTCCTGTAGGCCATTTAGCCATTCAAAATGGGTGCCAAGACAACAATACCACGGAGTACTTTGGCCAAATTCTCTACACTCTGCCTTCACATAGTCTTTCTGTAAGGACTTTAATAGAGATTAATAGCACCAGAGTTAAGTTTCTCAGTGTACCTCCCTTATAGTTCTGAACTTTGTAAATTAATATGATTTAATATCGGATATGTTAAGTAAATTTAGTATCCATATTTGTATTGGGTTTCCTGGAAATATGTAGTTGTCTGAGTTTTTCCAAAAACTGAGCCACCCAAGGTGCCCCTATCTTTTGAAGCTTTGAAGCCAGATACTGACTTCTCCTCTGCAGCTATGAAAGTCCTAGATAGCATCTTCTTCCAGTAGAAGGCTGTTTAGTCTACATTGAAAATTTGTTGTTTAGCATAGCCAACTTCATTAATTATCTTAATTAGATCTTCTGGATAACTTGCTGTAGCTTCTACATCAGCATTTGCTGCTTCATCTTGTACTTTTTTATTATGGAGATGGCTTCTTTCCTTAAACCTCAAGGACCAAGCTTCTGCAGCTACCTTACCTCTCCCAATCTTCATAGAATGAAGAAAGTTAGGGCCTTGCTCTGGATGATTCTTTGGCTTAGGAGAATATTATGGCTTGTTTGATCCTCTCTCCAGATCACTCATACTTTCTCCATATCAGAATAAGGTGTTTCATTTTCTTATCATTTGTGTATTCACTGGAGTAGCAATTAACATTTCCTTCAAGAACTTTTCCTTTGTTGGGGCGCCTGGGTGGCTCAGTTGGTTAAGCATCCGACTTCGGCTTGGGTCATGATCTCACAGTTTTGGGTTCGAGCCTGCATCGGGCTCTGTGCTGACAGCTCAGAGCCTGGAGCCTGCTTCAGATTCTGTGTCTCCCTCTCTCTCTGTCCCTCCCCTGCTTGCACTCTGTCTCTCTCTTTCTCAAATATAAATAAACATTAAAAAAAAAAAAAAAGAACTTTCCCTTTGCATTCACAGCTTGGCTAACTGGTGCAAAAGGCTCAGCTTTTGGCATACCTGGACTTTTGACATGCCTCCCTCACTAAGGTTAATCATTTCTAATTTTTGATCCAAAGTGAGAGGTGTGTGACTCTTCTTTTCACTTGAACACTTAGAGGCCGTCGTAGGGCTATTAATTGACTTGTTGTGTCTCAGGGACTAGGAAGCCCAAGGAGAGGGAGAGAGAGAAAAAAAAAAGGCAAGTGGAGCAGTCAGAACACACACAACACTTACTAAGTTTGTTGCCTTATATAGGTGCAGTTCATAGCACCCCAAAACAATTACAACAGTAACGTCAAAAATCAGTGATCACAGGGGTGCCTGGGTGGCTCAGTCGGGTAAGCATCCAATCCTTGATTTCGGCTCAGGTCATGATCTCATGGCTCAGGAGTTCAAGCCCCAAGTCAGGCTCCACACTGACAGTGCAGAGCCTGCTTGGGATTCTCTCTCTCCCTCTCTCTCTGTCCCTCCCCTGCTCATTTGCATTCTGTCTGTCTCTCTCTCTCTCAAAATAAATAAATAAACTTAAAAAAAAAACTCTTGTGGGAGAATCAGTACCCAGGTTTGATACAATACATTATTTAAAATGTCTAATTTTGGACAAAGAACTATAAGTCATGAGAAGAAACAGGAAATGTGTCCCTTATACAGGGGGGAAAAACACAACAAAAACTGCCTGTGACAGGGCCCAGAAGTCAAACTTAACAAAAACTTCAAAGCAGCCATTATAAATGTGTTCAGAGAACTGAAGGAGTGCTTAAAGAAATAAAGGTTAAAAAAATTAATCAAAAAAATAATAAATAAATAAATAGAAGAAATAAAAGAAGGTATGATGACAATATCTAATCCACTAGAGAATATCAATAAAGAGATGGAAATTATAAAAAGAATCCAATAGAAGTTCTGGAGTTGGAAAGTATAATAACTGAAAAAAAAAATCAGTAAACTTGAAGATAGATTGATAGGGATTATGTAATCTGAAAAGCAGAAAGAAAAAATATTAAAAAAAAAAGACTTCAGTATAAAAACCAACAAGTGTACCAATATATGCACAATAGTAGTGCAGGAAGAGAGAAAGAGAGAAGATAAAAGACTCAGATAAATAAAGACTAAAAAGTTCCAGAATTTTATGAAAACATGAATCTACATACCCAAGGAGCAGAATCTTAAAAAATAAATGGGAAGACAGCACATCAAACACATCATAATAAAAATGCCAAAAACCAAAATCAAGGAGAAAAAAAGTGATAAGGAAAAAAAGCAACTGAGTAAATAATGCTTTGACTGAATTTTTATGGCTTAGAGACACTTATACATCGTAACAGTGATTGACACAACTGTGGCTTATGTTTTGCATCCTTTAGTTTTAATTTTTCAAAGTGCCCCCAAAATTCTAGCATTAAAAGCCAAATCTAAGAGCAAAAAGAATAACAACCACCAGGATCCAAGAACAGACAGGTGGACTGAGTGAAATTCAGTATTAATGTTTTTTTAATTGATCCTGGTTAATAACTTCTATGTAGAAATCTTTAAAAATCATTTAATTTTGGGGTGCCTGAAGGGCTTAGTCCATTAAGTGTCCAACTTCGGCCCAGGTCATGATCTCAAAGTTCGTGAGTTAGAGCCCCATGTCAGGTTCTGTGTTGACAGCTCAGAACCTAGAGCTCTCTCTGCCCCTCTCCTGCTCGCGCTTCTCTCTCTCTCTCTCTCTGATTAATAAACATTTTTAAAAATTTTTTAAACATTTAACTTGGCTTTATTCATGAACTGATAAACTCCTTCATAAGTAATATGTAGCTACCATTCCACTTGCAATAGAATGCAAATCTATCAAAAATTTTAAATATGCAAAATAATGTAAACAAGAAAAAAAACCTTGTACAACTGTTGAATCACTGTACGGTACACCTGAAACCAACATAACACTAGAATTTAAGTTATACTAAATTTGGGGTAGGGCGCCTGGGTGGCTCAGTTGGTTGAGCGTCCGACTTTGGCTCAGGTCATGATCTCATGGTCCGTGAGTTCAAGTCTTGCGTCGGGCTCTGTGCTGACAGCTCAGAGCCTGAAGCCTGTTTCAGATTCTGTGTCTCCCTCTCTCTCTGATCTTCCCCCATTAATTCTCTGTCTCTCTCTGTCTCAAAAATGAATAAACGTTAAAACATTTTTTTTTAAATTTGGGGAGCCTGGGTGGCTCAATCAGTTGAGCACCATACTCTTGATTTTGGCTCACTTCATGATCTCCTGGTGGTGGGATCAAGCCCACACCAGGCTCCAATCTCAATCTCTCTCAAAAAAAAATTATTAAGAGACTCTTAAAAACTGAGAACAAACTGAGGGTTGATGGGGGGTGGGAGGGAGGGGAGGGTGGGTGATGGGTATTGAGGAGGGCACCTTTTGGGATGAGCAATGGGTGTTGTATGGAAACCAATTTGACAATAAACTTCATATATTGAAAAAAATTATTAACTAATTAATTAAACTAAATTAAAATCTTGTAAACAATGTTTAAAGTGATCCAAGAAAATAATATTTTTTTTATTTTGCTTATATTACCTCTAACAGTATTTATTAGGAAAAAAAACAATATCATCTAAGGAAAGGAGGCAGAATTTGCTATTTGAAGATCGGATTTTAAGTTCTCGCTGACTTTTACCAGCAATATATATTTGCTCACTTGAATCAAACTCTGTAAGTCTTCATAAAAATATTTTCTTGATACTCAAGGAAACAAGTCACAGTAAAATGTACTGTGAGATATGAAGCATTTATAGACTACTTTTATGCAGGTTGTGTTATGGCTCTTCTACTTTTCTAAACCATAAATTCTGTGAAGATAGATGTTATCAACTCTGTACAACACCTAATCTATGAGACTCACTGATATATACTTGACAAGAACTGATACTTCTGTTGTAAATTGAAAGCACTGGAAAGTAGTGTGTGTTTGAAATACAAACGCTGTTCTCAAAGTTGTGCTTTCTTGAACTATAATTAAAGATGTAATTTCTTATTTAACATATATGACAAGAAAATGAAATGTTCAAAGCAATGAGTAATGAATCATACAACACCAACACGCAAAAACTGAAAGGTACTTAGTCTGGTGAAAAAAAAATTGTTTTACAAATTATATTTCTGTCTCAGATTACTGATTTTGCCTAACTCCACTTTCTTCCTATCTCATGCAGAAGTACATATTCTTAATAAAAACACTAATATCTGTAATCTTGTATTTTGTTATCCCATTCATATAAAAAGATACATATGTATAATACATTAAAATAACATCTTCTGGGGCACCTGACTGGCTCAGTCAGTAGGGCATCTGACTCTTGATCGCAGGGTTGTGAGTTTGACCCCCATGTTAGGTGTAGAGATTACTTTTTTAAAAAAGAGTAAAATGACATCTTCTTTTATAAGGGAGTATATTATCTTATTATTTTCAATGGAGTTATCTTTTACTGTAAAATTAAATGGGAACAAATGAACTAGAGTGCCTTTTAAATTTCTTTGCCTCCTTTCTCCATTTCCTTTTATTTACCCTAACTTTCCCCAACTCTACTACTCAGTTCTTAAGGAAAATCATTAATATTGTGATGGCAAGAGGTTTTGTTTTTAAGAACTATGTTCAACAAGAGTTAAAGCAAAATAAATCCATCAAAATTAACAAATTAGCCAAATAATTGCCATCTTTATAAGTATTCCCTTCAATTCTGTAAGCAACAATGATCTTTGATAGATCAGGATTGATTCTAATTCTGTTGTTCATTATCTATGCGACCACCAATTATTTTTTATTAATTTAGTAGGCTATGATGATATGTCAGGCACTCCACTAACTGCCTTGAATATTTTATCTCATTTTTATACTATTTTACTGAAAAGAAAATGGAGACTCAGAGAACTCATTTGCCCAGTATGGTAGAATGAGTAAGAAGTCTGACACTAGATAAGATTGTTGGTCTTTAATAGCCAGGCAACCACTAGTCAGGTATAGGAAGTTGAATAACTTATTAAACATTTCTTGCTCAATATCACCCTCTTTACAATAAGGGCAATAAAGATACCTATCTCATTAAATTATCATGCTTATTAAGTGAGATGAGTTTATGTGAACACATTTAGCAGAGTATTTGTCACATAATAAGCAAACCTTAATAGACACAGGACCTCCCCCAAAATGTATCACTCATATAAATTTCTAAAGTTACAAACCATCTATAATAGAGATATCCCTCTCTCACCTATTATTAATTTGCATTGTACTTGTTCAGAAGGAAAAGTAAATTTGACTATGGTTAGAGTGATGATTTCTATTCTAAATTATAGAATCTACTAATCCTTTTTCTAGGCACTAATAATTTGATCTTCAAAAGCATTGCCTATACAGTCCTGAAAGAGAGAATTCTAATTATTTATTGTTTTATAGAACTAAGAGAACATTTTGAAATATTTGTTTCATTAAGATTTTCCCCTTCAGTGGGGTGCCTGGGTGGCTCCATCGGTTGAGAGTCCAACTTCGGTTCAGGTCATGATCTCACTGTTCGTGGGTTCAAGCCCCATGTCAGGCTCTGTGTTGACAGCTCGGAGCCTGGAGCCTGCTTCGGATTCTGTGTCTCCCACTCTCTCTGACTCTCCCCCACTCAAGCTCTGTCTCTGTCTCTCTCTCTCTCAAGAACAAATAAACATTAAAAAAATGAAAAGATTTTCTTCTTCAGTAATAGAGAAATTCATGAAGCCTAGAAGATAAAAACAGAGTGCTTGACCAGAAACCAAAAATTAAACTCCAATTCATACAATTCTAATGTACTAAATAATAATACAATAAACACATCATTTTTATGATAGTTCCAAGAAATATTCTAATTGCATTGCCTTAAATTAGCTCATTTAATCTAAACAATAACCTATGAGATGGATATTATTATTATTTCCAGTTAACAAGTGAAAAAACTGAGCATAAAAATATTAAGTAACTTCTTCAGGGTCACACATCTAATGAGTGTCAGAGCTCCACAGATAGAGCACCCCTGGGAAAGTTATTTACCCCATTTCTGCTTCTGTTGTCAACTGTGAATAAAGAGGTTGGAGATAATACAGAAGGCTGGATTTTAAATCACCACTTACATGAGTCACATCTCTTATCCAGTGTCATTTTGTATTGATAAATCAATGGATAGTGGTGGCTGTGAAACTTAGGCAAATGTGGAAACTTCTGGCATTATCAAACTAGCTGTCTGGGTCTTTTCTTGATGTATTAGAATATACATCTATCTAGAATATACTCTTGATATATTAGAATATACTCTAGAATATACTCCAGATTTAATATATGAGGTCTCTAAGTAAACCAAAGAGGGCCTCATATGTACAATGAAAGCTCTTTTAATCATGAAATATCTCTATTTTGTAATCCTATAACTACGCAGTTCACACTGACATTTTCCAGTGAATCAGGACTCATCAATCCACAGACTCCTGGTTTGTTTGCTGTGAACAATCCAAGCAAACATCTACACCCTGCTGAAAACATTCTACAAATAAGAGCTGTCCTTTATCTTTCCATCAATAAATAGCATCAGGAAGCATGTTTACAAGGTGATTTGATCAGGTCATTTTCCCCCAAGAGCCCTAGGTTACTGGAACCGAGTACAAATCATCTGCTAAACCTTTTTTCCTCATGCTGAACTAGATTATGTCCAAAATATCTTTCAAGTCTATTATTGTGCTATTTCAAAGTCAGTTGTGTTATAAACAAGCCCCTCTCACTTAACATATTAAATTTCTCATTAACACTCAAAATAATTTAGTAGGTTAAGGAAATATTAAGTATGGCAAAATCTTATTGCTGGAATTTAATCCTTCAGTATGGAATTTAAAATATTAAATATTTTTAACATCATGAGATTTTTTTTGCAATAGAATTACTCAATACTGTTAGCAGAAAAAAATATAATAATTCAATAAGCAATTTTTTAACTTTATAAGTGCTTGTTTTTTTTTTTTCTTCACTTGCCTTTTGTTGAGTAACTAGAGATTCAGTGATAGCTGTCAAGACTCATCATTCATCATATTATTACAGTTATAACACATTATCTCTGAAAACCAAGACCAAGATTTACCTGCATCTTTTAAGCTGCACTAAAGTTTTGAGGAAAAATATTGGTAATAAGTATTAATTGGTGACAAGCATAAAAAAGTCTACCCAACTCAAATGGAAATATGCCATGTAATATTGTTTAAAATATTAAATAAGTAGAAATAAAGAAATAACTAAAATAATATAAATAAAACTAGAAGTGAGAAAATGAGAAAATACTAACATATAGAATTTCAAATACATCCTAGTATTGGTGCGTATGGGTGTATACACATCTTATTGATTACATACTCATACAGATACATTAATATACAAACATATTAGAGGCATGTTTCCCAAATTATTATTTATTTTGTAATATACAAGTTTTCTAATCATAAATGTGGATTTTCCTTTGGGATTTATTTTATTCATAGTTCTAATTTCCCTTCTCATCTAGTTGTCAGAAAAATATTGACTTATTGTGTTACAGTGTCAGAGGTTTTATTTTTATACTTAAGTCATGAATCCATCTTGATAAAAAAAAAAAGATGATGAGAACAAATTCAAGAGCAGTTAAAAATAGAAAACTCATTTACAACTCTACTATTTTCTGAAACAATATAAATTTTCTAGTTAGCTTATAAAGGACTGTAAAGCATAAAATAGGCAAGGATTAAGGGAGCTAACTGAAAATTTTCAGGGGCACCTGGGTGGCTCAGTTGGTTAAGCATCCGCCTTTAACTCAGGTCATGATCTCAGAGTTCATGGGTTCAAGCCCCATGTCGGGCTCTGTGCTGACAGCTCAGAGCCTGGAGCCTACTTGGGATTCTGTGTGTGCATGTCTCTCTCTGCCCCTCCCCTGTTCCCTGTTCATGCTCTCTCTCTATCTCTCTCTCTCTCTCTCTCTCTCTTTCTCCCTCAAAAATAAACATTTAAAAATAATAATAATAAAAATAAAATTTTCAAAAAACAAATTCTAAAAATACTATAAAACTCATGACCTGCAAAGAACATAAGAACCTAGGCACTTGTGGCTGTTAAACTGCGACAAACATTCAGAACAGCAAATTGGCAATAGAAATCAGGAGCCATAAAAATCTTCCTCATCAATAACTCTATTTCCAAGAAGAATGCTGCTAAACACTGCTGCTAAAATTTCAAATGTAAATTGACTTATGAATCAAAATATTAATTCTGCCACTAATTAAAATAGTGAGACACTGGAAGAAAATTAAAATGTGAAAATAGCCTAGTAAATTGAGATATGTATGTAAAGAAAACAATTATAAAGATTTCAAAATTTTACTAAAAACATTAATTCCATGGATGTGCTCAAGATTGAAAAATCTATGATACAAAATTGTACATGCAGTATAATCCTTTTCTATAAAAAGTATAAAGTTTCTAATTTACACTTCATACTCACATGCACACACAGAAAAATGAACAGAAGAAAATGCATTAGAATGAAAACAGTGATCATCCTTGGGAGAAGAAATTCATGTATGATTTTTATGTAACTTCTTTCACTTTTCTGTGTTATCCATTCTAACTTCTTTGTTATGAGTTGAGTTTTTGTTATAACAACCAAATCTGTATCTTAATTAACCCATGTTTGAGATTGTGAATCTGTCTTTAATAAAATGCAAAAGGATCCCTTTTAAGGGCAATTTATGAAAATACTGAAGGATAATTATTCAGATTTCTGGATCTTAAAAGTGTGACTTTGGAGGGTTCTGCTTGTTTTTCCAAATGAAACTAAGTTTCCCACAAAAACTCTGATGCCTGAGTGGCATCCTGTCATAATTTAGAATTTGCCTTGCTGGCTTTACTCAGGCCAAAAATATCTCATAGACAGAAATACCAAAAAGCCCTGTGTTCCTTTTTTTTTTAATATTTATTTATTTTTGAGAGAGACACAGAGTGTGAGCAGGGAAGGAGCAGAGAGAGATGGAGACGAAGAATCTGAAGCAGGCTTCAGGCTCTGAACTGTCAGCACAGAGCCCAATGCAGGGCTGGAACTCATGAACCATGAGATCATGACCTAAGCCAAAGTCAAATGCTTAACCAACTGAGCCACCCAGGAACCCCCAAAGCCCTGGTGCCCCTTGATTGTGCCATGTAGCATTTTCCCAACATACTAGCTATGATCTCCAAGTATCTCCAGTTTAAGTTAATAACTCATAAATCTGGTAAGTATGCCAATATGGATTCCATTTTTCTCAACTCTCAAAGAACATTCTCATATCTTTTTATATTTGTTCTATCAATACGTAGTTGTAAAATCTTTCCATTTATAAGTTTAGTGCTATATCTTTCTATTTCATTTGGGGGGATATAATTCTTGATGGTATTCTTACCTGTAAATTTTAATTCCCATTTATGTTTTTGTAAAGTCTGTGTCTTTCTAGTGATGGCGAGGAGCACGATAGGCTACTGGGGAAAGGCGAACCAGCCTGAGCGGAGCACTGAGCGCCCCGTTCCTCCTGCATGTCACCAGGTTTCAGGGAAATCTCAATCTGTGTCTCCAGCTATAGTGCAGATGCTTACTGCTTCTCTCTGGGGCAATAGAGAGTATTGTACAAAAATAATTTTGTTTACAGACAAATACTTGGTCAGTATCAGTATTGCAGAGCAAGAGAGTTTATTTCATGCTATCCCCAACAACACCTAGTTAATAGTCCAGATTCCTGTATCACTCCAGTGCCCCCCCCCACATCCAAGTTTGAAACACCCTCAGAGCCACTGCCCTGAGTATCTCTCCTGGGTGGATTTTGGATTATCTTTTTCAAACTCATCCCAATTGCCTTTCTGCTTCAAAGGTGGTTTTTCCTAGTTTCTGCCCCCTTCCAACTTGAAACTCTTTCTGATGGTCATCGTAATTATGATAGATAATTGCTTTAAAACCCCTTAATTAATATAAATAATAGCATATTTTTTAAATCTTGGGGAATTTGGTGGGAAAATACACATCTTTATGAAAGTCACTGTAACAAGGAAAATAGTTCTCCAGGCTTCTTTTGTATTTCTTATAATACTTGTTTTATAAAAGTCAAGCATGCTTTTCCAAAGTATTTTGCTTTTGATATTAAATTAATTATGTAATTATTTAAAATGATTTCCTAGGGGCTCCTGGGCGGCTCAGTCAGTTAAGCGTACAACTTCAGCTCAGGTCATGATCTCTCAGTTTGTGAGTTCGAGCCCCGTGCCGGGCTCTGTGCTGACAGCTCGGAGCCTGGAGCCTACTTCGGATTCTGTGTCTCCCTCTCTCTCTGCCCCTCCCCCATTCGTGCTCTGTCTCTGTCTGTCTCAAAAGTAAATAAACATTTTTTTTAATTTTTAAATGGTTTCCTAATAGTTAATTGATTCTCATGACATTTTCATTTATTGAATTATATTATTTTTTTATTTGATATATACCTGCTATATACATTTTTCCCAGTTTCCAATATCTCCTATTGTATTATCTAATATTTCAAGGAAAAATTTTAAAATACAGGAGTCAGAATAGTTATGCTGGTATTTTTTCTACCTAATTTACATGAGATACATTCTGATTTTATTATTAGCTTTTCACCAATATATTCTTATACTTTAACCAAATCTCAATTTGTAATTTTTTCTGCTCTATTATTGGAGACCCAAAACTCACGTGACAAGCTGTGTCTTTTAAATCTTTATTGTAAAATGTGTGATTTATCACTATTATAAGATATGATTTTTCTCTTACTGTTTTTTTAGCTAAATTTATCCTGCTTCTCATATTAACGTTGGGACCTTTGCATTTTGTTTTTGTCTTTTGTTTGAATTTTCCTATTACACTTCTATCATGTCTTTTATTTCTCACGTTTTTAGGAAGATGGAGAACATATCCACTTCATATTGACATAATTTTTATTTTTATATTATGTTTGGCAAATCTTGGCGTTTCCATTTTTCTACCAGTGAATTTAGCTTTTATATCTAGCTTAGTAAGTGTTATATGACTTAATTCTTTTGTATAGTTTATGCACAGGAATGTATCTTGTTTTTTTTTTAATTTTGCCATATGGCCTACTTTCCTTTGGTGTTTCTCTTTTTTCTCTGTTTTCAAAGTAGGGACCCTTGTTTTGACTTAAAATTTTTTTTTATATACAAGTCTTTTAAAATCCTAGTAGAACCCATCTTTGTTTCACTATATCAAGACTGGAATAGTATATACTGACTTTTCTGGATGTGAGATGAAATCCAAGTCTTGCCACTGTTAAACCACCAGATTTTTGTGTGACTTCATTAAAAGGAAAGGGAAAATAAAAGTAGGAATACCTATTCATTCAAATGTAGTTTTTTTAAATGTCCAGGAGAGGTTGAGGAGAATGATACGTGTTACATCACACCAGAATATTTCTATAATTGCTCTACAAGAACCTTTTTATCCCATAATTATATTCACTATGCCAATTGTGACTTTTCTCCTTTTTCTCTCTCTCAAGTAAAATATCTCACCTTGTTTTTTTGTCTTCTCTCAAGTCGTCCTCCTTCAACCTTCCTTCCCTCTCTTCCCTCTCACTTCTTCTTTTCCTTATATCTTCCTCTATTCAAACATGCTTCTACGCCCTCCCCAATGACCATAGAGTTGCTGTTAGTTGGTCTTTCTCAATTATTTACAAGAAGCATTCCTTCTCTCATGTTCTGGAATTTTCACTCATTATCACAGTTAACAAATCAAATCATTTTAAGGAATTACTCTCCCCTGAAGAATTAGCAGGTGCATACACAGTTGACCTTTGAATAACACAGGGTTGAATTGCTCAGGTCTACTTACCCATAGATTTTTTTACAGTCCAGTGCTATAAATTTGTTTTCTCTTTCTTATGATTTTCCTGATAACATTTTATTTTCTCCAAGTTGCTTTATTACAAGAATACAGTTTATAACATACAAACTGTTTGACTGTTTATGTCTTTGATAAGGTTTCTAGTCAACAATAGTCTATCAGTAATTAAGTTGTGGAGGAATCAAATTTTATGTGAGGGTTTTTTACTGAGTCAGGGTTGGTGTCCTTAATGCCTTCATTGTTCAAGGGTCAACTGTTCCTGCTTATCATTATCCACCTATAACCTTCTTCTACTAGGAAAATAAGTGACAATCACATATGAAGAAAGAAGCACTATCTATTTTGTGGCTTCTCTACCATCTTAAAGTTCATGGTCAAATCCTCTCCTCTATTCTCTTTCCCTATAGAGTTAGGTTTAACTCAACTCTGAAGGCTTTAGGATGTTTTTGTCCACCTTAGCTTAATTGTCATCATGAAAACCTAGGAACTAGATTTGTAACTATCTTGGAAATATAAACATCCCTCTTACATCTCAAAGGAAATCATGCTGGTGACCCAGTAACCCCTGTTGTCATTTTTCTTCTTCTGTTAGCATCTTGCCACACTACCACTGCCCATTCTCCTATTTCTTAGGGAAAAATAATATTGGATATTTGTCCTACAAATTTAATCTCTCCCTCTAGGGTCTCTGTATCAAACAACATGGAAAAGTACTCCACATTTATGTAAGGTCTTTTTTATATAAGGTCTTTTTTCCCCCACATGGATAGAGTCCACCATAAGATGTCTTTTGTCCCTTCTTGCTATACTTGAAAAAAAAAACGTTAGTCATTTCTTTCTCATTAAGCCCCAAGTATAAACTCATCCATATGATCATACTAGACAAATTAAGAGAAACAGTCCTAAACTGTGTTGAATAAGTACTGAGGAGCCCCAATTGGAATTGGAGATCCATCTACCACGACTTCCCTTCTTTCCAAATGCATGCCTCCCAAAAAATCTTGCTTACTTTTCCCTGGTCAGATTTGCCAAAATTTGATCAAGTATGGAGACAACATAGGTAGTATGCAATAGCTCTTACTTCCTCTCAGGAACTTCTGAATCCTTCTTCCTCCAACTCCACCACAACCAAGTAACACCATTCAGTTATTTACTCTGCTTTTAGAATAATCTTCCAATTAATAAATCTGATCCTGTTTCTCTTCTGCACAAGAAGTATTACACAATAAAATTCAAACTCTTCAAGATCACACTCATGGTTCTCAGACATCTGGGCTCCACCTACCTCCAGATCTTAACTTTTACTGTCCTTTCTCATTGCTTTTATATTGCATTCAAACCAGACTGCTTGCAAATCCGTTAGCGGGCCTGGGTTTTCATGCTTTTTTTTTTAAGCTTTTCTACGTGAAACGAACACTTGAAATCAACACTTGCAAAACTACTTATTGAGTCTATAATTTAAAATCTTATCAATCTCAAGTCTCATGTTCATCATGGGCCTACATTATTCCCTATTAGAGATAATCCCTCCTGACTTTTTAATCCCACTAGAAAACAATAATCCACTCTCCCTTTTTATTGTAGTTACAGGTATATGGTTAACTGCTACATTGCAGTCCAATGAATGTTGCCTTACTAAAGGCATATTCACACTCTTCATGTCTTATGTTATATTCATGTTCTCCTACAATGCCCCTGGCAACATCACTGGTCATAAAATGGGACCACTTAAAGAAAAATGAAGTGCTCTAACTTATGGTCATCACCAAGACCCAAACACATGAGATACAGCCTCTTCAACCTTTTAGCCCAGCCCATTCACCAGTTTCCTACCACCCAGGGCAAAACAATGATCTGCTCAACTCACAAAATCATGCAAAATAAGCCATTGTTTTAGGTCACTAAGATTTCAGGTGGATTGTTATGCATTCGAGAGATACCTGAAACAGTATGTTTTTCTTTTCCACTGGATTGAAAATGCTTTAAATGGATTCGACGTGGTTTTACTTTGTTGAACAATACTGAGCACAGTTCTTTATAAACTATGTATATTAAATAAATATCTAATTTAATATGTAATAATGTTAAACTCATTATAAATCTAGGTTAGCATGAGAGATTTTTAATCCCTATTTTAAAATAATAGGAATATCAGTTAACTTTTTTTTAATGTTTTATTTATTTTTGACAGAGAGAGTCAGAGCATGAGCGGGGGAGGGGCAGAGAGAGGGAGACACAGAATCCGAAGCAGGCTCCAGGCTCTGAGCTGTCAGCACAGAGCCCGATGCGGGGCTCGAACTCACAGACCACAAGATCATGACCTGAGCCGAAGTCGAACGCTCAACCGACTGAGCCACCCAGGAGCCCCAGTTAACATTTGTATAGTAATTTAATATGGTTCAAAAATGGATAAAAAGTAGACCAACTCTAGAACTAGTAAACAATTATAGTAATGTTGCATAATACAAGATTAATATACTAAAGTTAATTGCTTTCCTATATGCCAGCAATGAGCCATTGGAATCTGAAATTAAAAACACAACAAAGAAGACTTTTAAAAAAAGAAGAGATATTCCACATTCATGGAGAGGAAGACTCATTATTGTTAAGATGTCAGTTCTCCTCAACTTGATCTATAGGTGCAACAAAATCCCAGTAAGTTGTTTTGTGAATATCAACAAACTGATTTTAAGTTTATATGGAATGGCAAAGGACCCAGAATAGCCAATGCAATATTTAAGAATAACAAAGTCTGAGAATTCATACTATCTGATTTCAAGATTTACTCTAAGGCTACAGATTCTTACATGTGTTTGTGTGGATTGATAGCTCATTTCCTTTCATCACCAAATAATATTACCTTGTATAGATATATCACATTAACCAATTCACATATCAAAGGATATTTTATTTAATTCCAGATTTTGGCAATTATGGATAAAGCTGGGTTTTACAGGTTTTGTGTGGACATAAGTTTTAAACTCATGAAAGGAGCATAGAATAATGTTTGATCAAAAAGCTGTGCACCCTGTGGCCCAGTCAAGCTAATACATAAAATTACTGTATTATGAATTTTTATTACTTATATAATAAAAAGGAAAAATGTATATAATACAAAAATATTTTTCAAATGGACTTTCAATATTTCACCTCTATAAAAGCCATTTGCACAATAATAGCTCCTGATATTTTTCTGGGTGTTTCTGTGAGAGTGTTTTTAGACAAAATTAACATGTGAATCAATAGACCAAGTAAAGCAGATTGTCCTCCCTACTGTGGGTGGGCGTCATCCAATCAGTTGAAGGCCTAAATAAACAAAAAGGATGACTCTCTTCCCCAAGTGCCTGACTTCTTTTGAACTGGAACATTAGTTTTCTTTTTGCCTTCAAACTTAAATTGAACCATTGGCTCTTCTTGGTTCTCAGGACTTCCAACTCCAACTAGAATTAAACCTTTAGTTCTGCTAGGTCTCCAGCTTGCCAACAATTCACACTACATATAATGGTACTTGCTCTCTTCCATAATTATGTAAGCCAATTCCTTATAATAAATCTCTTTATACACACACACACACACACACACACACTCTATTGACTCTGTTTTTCTGGAGAACCCTATTCATATAGTTAAGTACAAATTAAATCTTGTTGATCAGATGACAAAATTACTTCCTAGTTTTTGCAAAGTCCACTTGCACTGAGGTTCCTCTTTTATTCATTAGGACTGATTTGTGTCTATTCTTTTCCCAAGAAGCCTGACTTCCTTTTCACATATACTTTGATAATAAGATTAGCCTGGGGTGCCTGGGTAGCTCAGTCAGTTGAGCGTCCAACTTCGGCTCAGGTCATGATCTCACAGTTCATGAGTGCGAGCGCGTCGCTCTCTGTGCTGACAGCTCAGAGCCTGGAGCCTGCTTCAGATTCCGTGTCTACCTCTCTGTGCCCCTTCCCCACTCATGCTCTGTCTCTGTCTCTCAAAGATGAATAAACGTTAAAAAAAATTTCAAAAAAAATAGATTAACCTTACAATTATTTGTGTAACCTTAAAGAATTTGTTTCCTATAGCACAAGGGACCTACAGCTACATCTTTGTTACTGCCCTAAATATTACAAAATTATCCACAAATTATCTACATTTTTATAGTGTTAACTATAGTTATTTCTGTAAAATTTTTCCTTAAAATATTCCAGACTTACTGTCTTTTAAGTCATAAGCAGTTTTCAGAATTTATATTACTTTCATTTTCATGAGAATTAAAAATAGATGTCAAGTAAGTATGTCTTGCTTGTTTCCTTTCTATAGAGATCTTTTCCAAATTATCTTCTTATCCTATTCCTATCTCCTTTATTCTGTGGACTCCTTTGATAAATCTGTTAGGTTTTCTTTCTTTCTTTCTCATGCACATCTAGGATCAATTCTGGCTTGCCTTTTTTTTTTTAATCTGAAAAATAATGGCTGGAGTTTGGGATCCCCTACAATTAACAATAACCTTCTTTTTAATGACCTAATTCTGAATTTCCTGTTCAGTTTTTCACTAGTTAGAGAAAAATGGGAGATTTCTGACAAGTGTATTGTCTAAAATATTTTTGCTGAAATTATGGAGTCAGGATGAAATTTCCATGTGCTTTTCTATCTAGCAAGGCTTCTGGTTTAGACACATCTGACATATGCTTTACAACTTGCTTTAAGCTTTTTCCCTTACTGTTTAAACTCTGAGTTGGTAAAATGTATTTACTATTAATGAGGGTTTACTATTAGCTTATGAAATGTGGAAAAATAATGTGCAGATTGCTTGAAAAAAAAAAGTATTATAGATTTACATTTACTCATTGTTTTGCCTTAGATTCCAAGAAGCTCAGTGATAAGTAAATTGCTCTACTACATTATTATTTTTTTAAAAAAACTAACTTTGTCAAATGCTTTTTCTGCATCAATTGTGAAAATCAGATGGTTCTTATCCTTTTTTTTATTAATGTGGTGTATCACGCTGATTGATTTGTGAATATTGAACCAACCCTGCAGCCCAGGAGTAAATCCCACTTGATCGTGGTGAGTAATTCTCTTAATGTACTGTTGAATTCGATTTGCTAGTATCTTGTTGAGAATTTTTGCATCCAGGTTCATCAGGAATATTAGCCTGTAATTCTCCTTTTTAGTGGGGTCTTTGATTTTGGAATCAAGGTAACACTGGCTTCAAAGAATGAGTTTGGAAGCTTTCCTTCCAATTTTATTTTATTTTTTTGTAACATTTTGAGAAGAATAGGTATTAACTCTTCTTTAATGACAGTAGAATTAAATCCTGCCATTTACAACAATGCAGATGGAACTCGAGTGTATTATGCTAAGTGAAATAAGTCAGTCAGAGAAAGACAAATATCATATGATTTCATTCATATGTGGAATTTAAGAAACAAAACAGATGAAAATAGGGGAAAGGAAGGAAAAATAAGACACAGAGAGGGAGGTAAACCATAAGGGACTCTTAAATACAGAGAACAAATTGAGGGTTGCTGGAGGGGCAGTGGGTGGGTGGATGGGCTAAATGGGTGATGGGCATTAAGGAAGGTACTTGTTGGGATGAGCACAGGGTGTTATATGTGAATGATAAATCATTGGGTTCCGCTTCTGAAACCAATACTACACTGTATGTTAGCTTACTTGAATTTAAATAAACAAATTTTTAAAAATAGTAAAATTAAAAAGTTAAAAAAAAAGAGTAGCTTATCCTTAGCTCTTTTCTAATCGCATTTCTGGGCCATTATATCCTAATTAGAATTTGCTACATACATATGAACATTATCAGCCTCCATAACTTTTGTTCAATTTGGTGGTATATTTAATTAATAAAACAGAAGTATTTATAAAGGAAACATGAGTATATTCTTTACAGGTAAATACGAAATAAAATTCACATTGAGATCGTTTTCCTTACATACAACAAAAAAATAAGAAACATACTGTAAAATAGTGCCTGCTATGATTCCAAGAATTTCTGAAACATTATACTGGTATGAACAATAAGCAAAGCCTTCCAAACACCCTCAGCCCCTAAAAAATGCACATCATATAAACTTTGATCAAGAACTTAACATCCAAGAGCATTTTCTTCAAGTATGATAAAAGAGGACTTCCCTCTATTATTAAATGACTCTTTATCCTTCATAAATTCAGTTTGATTTTTATAGAATAAGTATACTTAGAATTATTTTTTAAAGTGATAATATTATACAAGTGCCTTATCATATAGGAGCTTTTATGCCTACTAGAGAAATAAATGGCTATCTCTTACTTTAACTAACATGAGGCTGTTAGGCCAACCAACTCTACATGTAGATACAGGAAATTCAAATTTTGCCTCTGATGGGTTTAGCTGACCTTACTACATGCCTTTTTCTCAGACAGGATTATAGCAACACGTTTAAAAAATATAAAGGTTATTTTTAAATTCATTTTCTTTGTTACATTTTTAGAATTCAAAGTCATGGAGCTATTCTTGACTTCATATTCCCACATCTCTTTTCACTTCTAGAGACAGAAGTTATCATAGGGAAATATTCTTTGACAGCTAAAACCCAGGCTTAATATTCTATTTCCTGTGAAGAGAGATTGGATTATATAAATGTGACATGTGTCAAATGGCAATTTCAAACATTAAAAGTATTATCTTACTTGGAGGCCACCACCTCTGAATTTAAAGAAGAAATTTTTTAATTATTTAATAATATTAAACATCATATTTTGATCGCCAGTCATTCTACATTTTATACCAAAGTCCGTGTTGTGAATGTTTGATATCAGCTGTAAATACATGAATGCTGTGGTTTCAGCATGTGGCCAAACTCCAAGTCACATTTTGTCTTTTTGGGGTTTGGGCATTCACAGCATGTTGTTTTCAACAGAATTAGAACTCCAAGTCTGTGCTCGACACAGTGCCAAATCTGCAAACAAACTATTCCAACACATAAAATGCAGTAATGACCCTGACAGTGATGACTTTGACGTAGCCCAAATGAAGACAGCTAGAGCTGTGTGCCCTTTAAAAGCAGTCAAAACTGTTCAACATCAAGAAGAAGAAAAAAAAAAAAAAACAGAAGTTGTCACAATGCAAATGTTTACTCAATTTAAGTATACTCTACTATAACCAAATATACAAATAACTGATCTGAGTTGACTAATGTTTTGTGTATATAGAAGGGTAGGCATTTTTCGAGAAACACAATGAATTGACAGTGATAACTTACTGCAGAACATCAAAATAGGTGAGATAAAGGAAATAAATAATTTTCAACCAGTTTCCTTAGCAACTAACCAATTGACATAAAAAAGAAAAGGATTTGTTCTGTCTGCTTTGAACTATAAGCTGCTACATAATTTGCCTATTATAGACTTTATAGAGGAGTGTCTGATATATAGGCTTTTTTCCATTACCTCAATGTCCAAAAGTCCTGGGATTTTATCAACTTATATTTAAAAACAATGTTTTCTATCCACTATTTCTACTGAGACTATAAGAAACATAAACAAAACCAGAGAATTTCACTGGATTTTTACTATTATACTGAAATACCTGATTTACCTTTATTGTTTGGAATTGCATGAACATGACAAAAGTCATGGTGAAAATATCTGGATTTGCATTTCTATGAGAAATGTGATGGGAAGACAATTTTGCAATAGTGGTAAAAAGAGAGGATCTTGGCCACACCGTGATGAGCCAGAATCTGTTTGTAAGTGCCAAGTGAGAAGTGTCTCCATGCTACATGGGGATGGACAATGGACAGTCAGAAGGATATTCAACCCCAGAGCAGCAGCCAACAACACATATCTCTGGGAAATGTCACACAGAAAATGACATAAAATCCTGGGATGCAGTTGGATGCAGAGGACATGCATACAGAATAACGTACAAAAAAAGAATTAAAAGATTGGTGGCTTTTGATTCTCAACAAAACATGGAATTCAGAGAAATACCTTCATTTGGATTTGGATTTGCTGTTTTGCTTTTCATTGTTACAAGTTTTTCATTAGCATACTCTCTTTATGAATACAGCAAAATATACATGATTTCATTTTTAAATCACAGTGCATTTAGGTGTCTATTAATAGTTTATAAGAAAATTATTTTTTGTTCAACTACATGATTTACACTTTAATTTTACTGAGTACATAATCTGACACACAATGAAGGTTAAAAAGTGCTTCCCCAAACCACACTTTTAATCAAAGCCTAGAATCCTCAGGGGCAATTGTTAAAAATGAAGGTTTCTAGAGCTCTCTAAAGGACTGATTAAATAAGTTCCTTGGAAACCACTGTTTGACATCACCAACTGTAAACTCTCTAGCATCACACTGTAGAGAACATACCGACGCACTTACTATCGGTGTGCATACATGGTCTGGAGTTATATTTTTCATTTGTTACTTGATATAGGCCTTTCTGTATCTTCATTTAATGCTTGATTATCTTTTTAAATATTGGGAACAGAAAAAGAGGTTTTTTCTTAAGTTTTTTATGTTAATTCCAGTTAGTTAACATAGTGTTATATTACTTTATATTAGTTTCACTTATAGTGATTCAATACTTCCATAAGAAAGAATCTTTAATGATTGTTTTCTGTAAGTCAAAATCAGTCCCAAGGAAATGGATGAAGCATACTCATAGGACAGGTGCAGTTTCCGAAGTGTAATCTTTTATTAGGGTAAAAAAAATCCTTCAGGATATAAAAATAAAAGGGATTAGTTTACCCTGCATTATTGGATAAATGTTTAAGACTTTTGCCTTGATCTTAGGGATATGGAATTGATGATCACACATATACTCCATCTTTTCCAGGATTCCATCATTATGGAAGAACCTGGTGGCCTCCTTAACATTTTGAAGATTAAATATATCCCAATTATTAATAGCTCTATTAATATCTATGTGTCTGGGACATTCAAAAATTTATCTATGCCAGTTTTCAAAAACACCTGTGTTTCTATAACCATCCTTGAATACTAAGTCTATAAATGTATTACATCCTATACAAAGAACTGCCATGTTCAAATTTTCAGTGTTTCATTGGTTCAGGTTTTCCTTTAGCCACACCTTTTGTAATTCTGAAATTGGGCCATGTTCTTGACCTTTTTAGACAGAGGAATTCCCATAAATGTGATATCTCTATGACAGCCTTTAAACAAACCCCACCTCATTGAAAAATATAGTTATTCTACTCTTAACTGTTCTTAATTTGGCCACAGGTCCTTTGGATACCAATACTTTAATTAAATATTGTTATTTTGTTAACTAGACAGCAGTTTAATGGAAAAAGTATTACCCCTAGAATGCAGCACTGCCATTTCAAGCAATTACCTAGTTCTACGTCTCCTTCATCTATAAAATGGGGCTGATGTGACCTCTTGCCTACCTTGACAGTTTTAAGGGAAAAATGGGAAAATAAATATAAAATTGCTTTTAAAAGATTATTTTGAATGGTGCTCATAAATATAAATACCAGTTAGTCTGAATTTGAAGTTAACACATAACTTGCCCCCTACTAAACCACTGACCAACAACTATGTACTTGCTTTTCATGAAAAGCATATCCATGCCTATGGGAAAAGCACTAGAAATTGGTTAAAATCTAGCCCTGCTCCTCAGTGATAGGCCAGTTCACTTCATTTCTTTTAATTTCGGCTTTATTATCAAAGCGTAGGAATTATGATGGAAATAGTGCTGCGAGACTCGGAAACTATACTCAGAGACTGAACTTATGAAAAATTCAAAAATAACAGATGAAGTCAGAAATGACCAGTCTTGGGGCGCCTGGGTGGCGCAGTCGGTTAAGCGTCCGACTTCAGCCAGGTCACGATCTCGCGGTCCGTGAGTTCGAGCCCCGCGTCAGGCTCTGGGCTGATGGCTCGGAGCCTGGAGCCTGTTTCCGATTCTGTGTCTCCCTCTCTCTCTGCCCCTCCCCCGTTCATGCTCTGTCTCTCTCTGTCCCAAAAATAAATAAAAAACGTTGAAAAAAAAATTTTTAAAAATCTAAAAAAAAGAAATGACCAGTCTTAAGGAAGAATAAAATATGTAAGGTAAGAAAGTGTAAACTGAGAAATGCAAAAATAAGTTGCCTTTTCACACATATAAATACACGCACATCTTCATCCCTTCTAGGTTCCATGTAGGAAGTTAGTCAAGAGAATGGTCATTCGAGCAGAGGGCTCAAGGATGAGAGGAAACCCGCCATAGAAAGACAAGGGGAAGGAGCATTCCTGAAATAAAGGAAACGGCCAGTGTAAAAGCTGTGGGTAGGAAGTAAGCTTGCCTCAGGGTAGGTGGAGGCCAGCACACTTAGGGTCTTGCAATAGGAAGCCACTGGGGCAGTAAGCAGGAGAGTGACACAGTTTAAAACTCAAAAGATTACTCAAGCTGTTCTGTGACAATGAACAATACAGAGACAGGTGACAGCGAGGAAGCCCAATTAGGAGCCACCTGTGATAATTCAGGCCAACAATAATGGTGGCTGGGCCAGGGTGGTAGCTTGGAGGAAGGAGGAAGCAGCTGGTTGTAAGATACATTTTGAAGTTGAGCTAATATGACTTACTGATGGATTGGTTCATACTCAGATGCCCAGTAGACACTATGGGCATCAGTGAAAGGCTTTGGGACCAAATACCCACAGTGCCCCTTGTTAGCTGGCAGCGTGATTTGACCAGGGTTCATTTTCCTTATTTGTAGGATAAACATGAAATAATAGCACCTATCTCAAAGGTTTGTCACAAGACAAAATGAAATAATCCATAAAGGCTTTCAGCCTAATAAAGTTTAGCTATTATTATCACCATTATTCTAATTATTACCATTTTCCACCGATGATTGTATTAAGCCTTAGGATTGATCTCTCGGCTACTGACCTTCTTGTCCTCCATCCTCTTCAGATTGCTCTTTCTCAAATATAAATTTCGTGGCTCTGTCCTGCTGAGAATCTTCAGTGGTTCCTCATTCAGATAAAATTAACTCTTGGGAATAGTATATTTGGTCTTTGGTAACCTGACTCCTTTCTTACCTCTGTCACCTCTTCAACCCACCTCTCACTTTGTCTTTTGGTTTTAAGGAGATATTTATAGCTCCTTAAGGAGGTAACAGGTCTTATTTCTTTCCTGCCTGTGCCTTTTCTTATGCTTTTCTCTCTGCCTGAAATGACCTTTTCTGGTGTCCTTCTCTGAACTTTTTAGAGTTTAACTTGAGTGTAGCTTCCTGACGTTACAATGTGGTACAGAGTCCTCTCTTAAGAGGCCCCATGACATCTGATCTAGATTATAAATTCTAAACAAGAAAAACTGCTATGATATCAAGCTTGGTCCAGTGTGAAGCACGTAATGTATGCTCAATAAATGTTCAGAGATTTGTACTTTTAAAAAAATCTTAAAACATAAAATCTGTTCCTCTTTTGACATCCTTTTGACCAGAGGAAGACCTTCTGATATGGCACCCATGATTGCTGGGATTCTCAGCGTTCATAAAAGAATGTTAACTCTACTCACACATCATATATGACATATGCTTGTGAATTCAGCTGGCATTAGCTGCATGAAGTTAGTTTTCAGAGACTAGCCCACTGGACCAGATAATATTGTATATACTCCTCTATCAGTCTAGATCAATCGAGAGATGTGAATTCAAACTATTTCATTTTTACCCCATCCAAATTATTTTTACTTAAAAGGAGCTCCAGTGTCATGACATCAACATGTACTGGGGATTATTAAAACAGTCTTTGAAACACTTAAGAATATTGACCCAAAAGTTGTGAGAAACACTTTTACACAATTACTACTTTAGGTTGAATGGCAAGAGAAATCCCTACATTATCATACTTCATACTTCATCTTGTGAAATTGCTCACATTAATTTTCTTATATGGTAATTTGCTTATTAATCAGAATGCCTTAGTCTCATGCATTGCTAGTTATCTTAGAACCAAATCTGTACCACTCTCATAGTAAGTATAGAGATTACAATAGTGTGGTGTTTTTTGGTTTTGGTTTTCTTGCCTAATTCTTAATCTATTGTCCCCACCCTATTCTACTTTCTCCTTTTGTCTTACCTCAAATTATGAATCCTGGTATTAATCAGTAACACTAGTTATAATAGAGAGTAACAAATATGCTGTGGAATCTCTCATATGTATAGAAACTTATCTCATATTGACATGCACAGTCTAGGAAAGGTGACTCCAGCAGACTGAGCCTACCTCCAGGTGGTCATTCCAGAACCCAGCTAACTGAGCCTTTGCCATCTCCATTATGTGGCTTTCGATGTAAACAGATGCCATTGTTACCCCCATTCAATAGGAAGAGAAAAAGAACGCGGAGGTATAGACATAGAACTTTCTTATGGCCAGGCCTGAAAGGGATTCCTACCACTTCCGTTCACAGTCTCTGGCTAGAACTCAGGGAAATGGCCTCACCTACCTGTTTTGGGGGCTTGGATATACAGTCTAATTATGAGCCCAAAGAAGAAACCAGTGTCAATTTGTTAAACAGCTAGCAGTATCTTCTACAAACATATTGGTAAGTCCCAAACCCTTACTAGACAGGCAGAATAAGATTAAATAAAAGCACCCATATGGAAGAATGTTTTTAAAACATTCATAATAGAAGCAGAATATTAGGTTAAAAACTCAAGTTAAATGATGTAGGATAGAAAAGTCATTAATCTCCCTGAATTTCAAAATTTGTTACACTTAAAGAAAATTAAACACTTAAGAAAATAAATATTGAATGTTATTTATTTATATTTTTTAAATTTTATTTTAAAGAGAGTGGAAAAGTGGAAGAAGAGGGAAAAGGGAGAGAGAGAGAGAAAGGGAGTGAGAGAAAGAGAGAGAGAGAGAGAGAGAGGGTCTCAAGTAGGCTCCATGATCAGCATGGAGCTCGATCCCACAACCCTGGGATCATGACCTAAGTCAAAATCAAGAGTTGGGACACTCAACCAAATGAGTCACCCAGGCACCCCAAATGTTCTTTTTTTTAGATTAAGGAAATGTTTCTTCATTTTGGAAACGAAAACATTACCAAAACTGAATTTAATTTAGTGTACGGTGTGAACATTTTTTATAGAGCATATTTTTCTCAGATTAAGACTGACTATTGATTTGTGCATACAGAATTTTACTGGAGGATGAACATATTTTCCTAGTAATGCCATTGTGTTATACTGTCATACTCATTTTAGAGAACGAGTCAAATGAAGAACAAACCACTTTTTAGGTTGGAGGGAAGATGGCGGTGTAGGAGGACGTTGGGCTCACCGTGCGTCCTGCTGATCACTTAGATTCCACCTACACCTGCCTAAAGAACCCAGAAAACCACCAGAGGATTAGCAGAACAGAGTCTCCGGAGCCAAGCGCAGACGAGAGGCCCACGGAAGAGGGTAGGAAGGGCAGCGAGGCGGTGCGCGCCCCACGGACTGGCGGGAGGGAGCCGGGGCGGAGGGGCGGCTCGCCGGCCAAGCAGAGCCCCCGAGTCTGGCTGGCAAAAGCGGAGGGGCCGGACGGACTGTGTTCCCACAGCAAGCCCGACTTAGCGTCTGGGAGGTCATAGGTTAACAGCTCTGCTCAGAAAGCGGGAAGGCTGGAGGACAAAGGGAGGGAGAGCTGCTGAGCCCCCGGACGGCAGAGCTCAGCTTGGCGGGGAACAAAGGCGCTCGCCAGCGCCATCTCCCTCGCCCATCCCCCAGCCAAAATCCCAAAGAGAACCAGTTCCTGCCAGGGAACTTGCTCACTCCTCGCAAACACCCAACTCTGTGCTTCTGCGGAGCCAAACCTCTGGCAGCAGATCTGACTCCCTCCCGCTGCCACAGGACCCCTCCTGAAGTGGATCACCTAAGGAGAAGCGAGCTAAGCCTGCCCCTCCTGCCCCCGGGCACCTTGCCTACCCACCCCAGCTAATACGCCAGATCCCCAGCACCACAAGCCTGGCAGTGTGCAAGTAGCCCAGACGGGCCACGCCACCCCACAGTGAATCCTGCCCCTAGGAGAGGGGAAGAGAAGGCACACACCAGTCTGACTGTGGCCCCAGTGGTGGGCTGGGGGCAGACATCAGGTCGGACTGCGGCCCCGCCCACCAACTCCAGTTATACACCATAGCACAGGAGAAGTGCCCTGCAGGTCCTCACCACTCCAGGGACTCTCCAAAATGACCAAACGGAAGAATTCCCCTCAGAAGAATCTCCAGGAAATAACAACAGCTAATGAACTGATCAAAAAGGATTTAAATAATATAACAGAAAGTGAATTTAGAATAATAGTCATAAAATTAATCGCTGGGCTTGAAAACAGTATAGAGGACAGGAGAGAATCTCTTGCCACAGAGATCAAGGGACTAAGGAACAGTCACTAGGAGCTGAAAAGCGCTTTAAACGAAATGCAAAACAAAATGGAAACGATGACAGCTCGGATTGAAGAGGCAGAGGAGAGAATAGGTGAACTAGAAGATAAAGTTATGGAAAAAGAGGAAACTGAGAGAAAGAGAGATAAAAAAATCCAGGAGTATGAGGGAAAAATTAGAGAACTAAGTGATACACTAAAAAGAAATAATATACGCATAATTGGTATCCCAGAGGAGGAAGAGAGAGGGAAAGGTGCTGAAGGGGTACTTGAAGAAATTATAGCTGAGAACTTCCCTGAACTGGGGAAGGAAAAAGGCATTGAAATCCAAGAGGTACAGAGAACTCCCATCAGACGTAACTTGAATCGATCTTCTGCACGACATATCATAGTGAAACTGGCAAAATACAAGGATAAAGAGAAAATTCTGAAAGCAGCAAGGGATAAACGTGCCCTCACATATAAAGGGAGACCTATAAGACTCGTGACTGATCTCTCCTTTGAAACTTGGCAGGCCGGAAAGGCTTGGCACGATATCTTCAGTGTGCTAAACAGAAAAAATATGCAGCCGAGAATCCTTTATCCAGCAAGTCTGTCATTTAGAATAGAAGGAGAGATAAAGGTCTTCCCAAACAAACAAAAACTGAAGGAATTTGTCACCACGAAACCAGCCCTACAAGAGATCCTAAGGGGGATCCTGTGAGACAAAGTACCAGAGACATCACTACAAGCATAAAACATACAGACATCACAATGACTCTAAACCCGTATCTTTCTATAATAACTCTGAATGTAAATGGATTAAATGCGCCAACCAAAAGACATAGGGTATCAGAATGGATAAAAAAACAAGACCCATCTATTTGCTGTCTACAAGAGACTCATTTTAGATCTGAGGACACCTTTAGATTGAGAGTGAGGGGATGGAGAACTATTTATCATGCTACTGGAAGCCAAAAGAAAGCTGGAGTAGCCATACTTATATCAGACAAACTAGACTTTAAATTAAAGGCTGTAACAAGAGATGAAGAAGGCATTATATAATAATTACAGGGTCTATCCATCAGGAAGAGCTAACAATTATAAATGTCTATGCGCCGAATACCGGAGCCCCCAGATATATAAAACAATTACTCATAAACATAAGCAACCTTATTGATAAGAATGTGGTCATTGCAGGGGACTTTAACACCCCACTTACAGAAATGGATAGATCATCTAGACACACAGTCAATAAAGAAACAAGGGCCCTGAATGATACATTGGATCAGATGGACTTGACAGATATATTTAGAACTCTGCATCCCAAAGCAACAGAATATACTTTCTTCTCAAGTGCACATGCAACATTCTCCAAGATAGATCATATACTGGGTCACAAAACAGCCCTTCATAAGTTTACAAGAATTGAAATTATACCATGCATACTTTCAGACCACAATGCTATGAAGCTTGAAATCAACCACAGGAAAAAGTCTGGAAAACCTCCAAAAGCATGGAGGTTAAAGAACACCCTACTAATGAATGAGTGGGTCAACCAGGCAATTAGAGAAGAAATTAAAAAATATATGGAAACAAACGAAAATGAAAATACAACAATCCAAACGCTTTGGGACGCGGCGAAGGCAGTCCTGAGAGGAAAATACATTGCAATCCAGGCCTATCTCAAGAAACAAGAAAAATCCCAAATACAAAATCTAACAGCACACCTAAAGGAAATAGAAGCAGAACAGCAAAGACAGCCTAAACCCAGCAGAAGAAGAGAAATAATAAAGATCAGAGCACAAATAAACAATATAGAATCTAAAAAAACTGTAGAGCAGATCAACGAAACCAAGAGTTGGTTTTTTGAAAAAATAAACAAAATTGACAAACCTCTAGCCAGGCTTCTCAAAAACAAAAGGGAGATGACCCAAATAGATAAAATAATGAATGAAAATGGAATTATTACAACGAATCCCTCAGAGATACAAACAATTATCAGGGAATACTATGAAAAATTATATGCCAACAAATTGGACAACCTGGAAGAAATGGACAAATTCCTAAACACCCACACTCTTCCAAAACTCAACCAGGAGGAAATAGAAAGCTTGAACAGACCCATAACCAGCGAAGAAATTGAATCGGTTATCAAAATCTCCCAACAAATAAGAGTCCAGGACCAGATGGCTTCCCAGGGGAGTTCTACCAGACGTTTACAGCAGAGATAATACCTATCCTTCTCAAGCTATTCCAAGAAATAGAAAGGGAAGGAAAACTTCCAGACTCATGCTATGAAGCCAGTATTACTTTGATTCCTAAACCAGAAAAAGACCCAGTAAAAAAAGAGAACTACAGGCCAATATCCCTGATGAATATGGATGCAAAAATTCTTAATAAGATACTAGCAAATCGAATTCAACAGCATATAAAAAGAATTATTCACCATGATCAAGTGGGATTCATTCCTGGGATGCAGGGCTGGTTCAACATTCGCAAATCGATCAACGTGATACATCACATTAACAAAAAAAAAAGAGAAGAACCATATGATCCTGTCAATCGATGCAGAAAAGGCCTTTGACAAAATCCAGCACCCTTTCTTAATAAAAACCCTTGAGAAAGTCGGGATAGAAGGAACATACTTAAAGATCATAAAGGCCATTTATGAAAAGCCCACAGCTAACATCTTCCTCAACGGGGAAAAACTGAGAGCTTTTTCCCTGAGATCAGGAACACGACAGGGATGCCCACTCTCACCGCTGTTGTTTAACATAGTGCTGGAAGTTCTAGCATCAGCAATCAGACAACAAAAGGAAATCAAAGGCATCAAAATTGGCAAAGATGAAGTCAAGCTTTCACTTTTTGCAGATGACATGATATTATACATGGAAAATCCGATAGACTCCGCCAAAAGTCTGCTAGAACTGATCCATGAATTCAGCAAAGTTGCAGGATACAAAATCAATGTACAGAAATCAGTTGCATTCTTATACACTAACAATGAAGCAACAGAAAGACAAATAAACTGATCCCATTCACAATTGCACCAAGAAGCATAAAATACCTAGGAATAAATCTAACCAAAGATGTAAAAGATCTGTATGCTGAAAACTATAGAAAGCTTATGCAGGTAATTGAAGAAGATATAAAGAAATGGAAAGACATTCCGTGCTCATGGATTGGAAGAATAAATATTGTCAAAATGTCAATACTACCCAAAGCTATCTACACATTCAATGCAATCCCAATCAAAATTGCACCAGCATTCTTCTCGAAACTAGAACAAGCAATCCTAAAATTCATATGGAACCACAAAAGGCCCCGAATAGCCAAAGTAATTTTGAAGAAGAAGACCAAAGCAGGAGGCATCACAATCCCAGACTTTAGCCTCTACTACAAAGCTGTAATCATCAAGACAGCATGGTATTGGCATAAAAACAGACACATAGACCAATGGAATAGAATAGAAACCCCAGAAATAGACCCACAAACATATGGCCAACTCATCTTTGACAAAGCAGGAAAGAACATCCAATGGAAAAAAGACAGTCTCTTTAACAAATGGTGCTGGGAGAACTGGACAGCAACATGCAGAAGGTTGAAACTAGACCACTTTCTCACACCATTCACAAAAATAAACTCAAAATGGATAAAGGACCTGAATGTGAGACAGGAAACCATCAAACCCTTAGAGGAGAAAGCAGGAAAAGACCTCTCTGACCTCAGCCGTAGCAATCTCTTACTCGGCACATCCCCAAAGGCAAGGGAATTAAAAGCAAAAGTGAATTACTGGGACCTTATGAAGATAAAAAGCTTCTGCACAGCAAAGGAAACAACCAACAAAACTAAAAGGCAACCAACGGAATGGGAAAAGATATTTGCAAATGACACATCGGACAAAGGGCTAGTATCCAAAATCTATAAAGAGCTCATCAAACTCCACACCCGAAAAACAAATAACCCAGTGAAGAAATGGGCAGAAAACATGAATAGACACTTCTCTAAAGAAGACATCCGGATGGCCAACAGGCACATGAAAAGATGTTCAACGTCGCTCCTTATCAGGAAAATACAAATCAAAACCACACTCAGATATCACCTCACGCCAGTCAGAGTGGCCAAAATGAAGAAATCAGGAGACTATAGATGCTGGAGAGGATGTGGAGAAACGGGAACCCTCTTGCACTGTTGGTGGGAATGCAAATTGGTGCAGCCACTCTGGAAAATAGTGTGGAGGTTCCTCAGAAAATTAAAAATAGACCTACCCTATGACCCAGCAATAGCACTGCTAGGAATTTATCCAAGGGATACAGGAGTACTGATGCATAGGGGCACTTGTACCCCAATGTTTATAGCAGCACTCTCAACAATAGCCAAATTATGGAAAGAGCCTAAATGTCCATCAACTGATGAATGGATAAAGAAATTGTGGTTTATATACACAATGGAATACTATGTGGCAATGAGAAAAAAATGAAATATGGCCTTTTGTAGCAACGTGGATGGAACTGGAGAGTGTGATGCTAAGTGAAATAAGCCATACAGAGAAAGACAGATACCATACGGTTTCACTCTTATGTGGATCCTGAGAAACGTAACAGAAACTCATGGGGGAGGGGAAGGAAAAAAAAAAAAAGAGGTTAGAGTGGGAGAGAGCCAAAGCATAAGAGACTGTTAAAAAATAAGAACAAACTGAGGGTTGATGGGGGGTGGGAGGGAGGGCAGGGTGGGTGATGGGTATTGAGGAGGGCACCTTTTGGGATGAGCACTGGGTGTTGTATGGAAATCAATTTGACAGTAAATTTCATATATTAAAAAATAAAAAAAGTAAAAAAAAAAACACTTTTTACATAAGATAGGGATATCTTATACACCTAAATTATATGATGTACTTAGAGTAATCAAAATCATGAAGACAAAAAGTATAATGGTGGTTTCCAGGATGGAGAAAGAGGAGACTGGGTATGGTTTCTGCTTCGTTTCAACTTCACAAGATGAAAAGAATTAGGGAATGGATGGTAGTGATGGTTGCACAACAATGTGAATATATTTCACATCACTGAACTGTACATTTAAAAATGGTTAAGACTGTAAATTTTATGTTACGTGTATTTTAACTCCATTTAGAATAAGAAGAGGAAGGGGCGCCTGGGTGGCTCAGTCGGTTAAGCTTCCGACTTGGGCTCAGGTCATGATTTCATGGTCTGTGAGTTCCAGCCCTGCATCGGGCTCTGTGCTGACAGCTCGGAGCCTGGAGCCTGCTTCGGATTCTGTGTCTCCTCTCTCTGCCTCTCCCATGCTCATGCTCTGTCTCTCTCTGTGTCTCAATAACAAATGCACATTTAAAAAAGTTTTAAAAAGGAGAAGGAGGAGGAGGAGGAGAAGAAGGAGAAGAAACCTAAAGAATAACACATGAAGTAGTGGTTAATTTGGTATTTAAAATATGGGCAAAACCCCTATATAAACATCAGCAAAGTGAGCCATGAACTATATTGAAAGCCTAAGGTATTGAGACCAAGAAAGTTTTTGTGCTAGAAACGCAAAAAGACTGCAATTTATTAAGAAAACTACTAAGGAGGGCCCCTGGGTGGCTCAGTCAGTTAAGCGTCCAACTCTTGGTCATGATCTCATGATTCATGAGATTGAGCCCCTTGCCTGGCTCCACGCTGATAGAGCAGAGCCTACTTGGGATTCTGTCTCTCCCTCTCTGCCTCTCCTTACTCTCCAAATAAATAAATAAATAAATAAATAAACTTTAAAAAAAAGAAAAAGAACTAACGAACAAATATCAACAGATTAAAGGAGAGAAGCCTCTGATCATCTTAATAGATACTGAAATTGCCATTGATAGAATGCAACCTATGCTCCTTTAACAGAATCCTAATCAGATAGAGATACGAGGAAACCTCTCTAAGTTGCTGAAAGCATATTTGGCATAAGCCACTGGAGCCCCTGACATTATCACTGTCAAGGTGTTTCTTACTCAGGGCTTGATCCCTGTGAGCTAACATCAATCTTTTCTGTAGGCTCAGCTTTGTCATTGGTTCTGTTTCTTAAACAGATGAAACAATGGCTGCAGAAGATGTAGAAGGCTTCGGTCAGGTAGTTTCTAGAATCAAACACAACACCATTTTAAAGCTCTGATAGGAATCACATATAATTTCAAAGTCACTGCTTTGTCTGTGACATTGCTTAGGTATTTATTGCAACTAATTTTGCACTAAGTGGAAAGGCTATATTTTTTCCTTCTTTCCCAATAATTCTTTAACTGACCCCCTTAGTTAGAAAAGGAGGTGCATTTTTCCTGTTCAGTGTACACTTTTCCCCCATATATTTACGAAACACAGAAGCATGGACAGGGTGTGTGCTCAGAAAACGAGCCATGGTCTGCGGGCAAGGGAGAAACCAAACACTTGAGCTAGACCACCACCTTCTGTGAAACAAAAGAAAGGCTTCCAGTTGCCAACATGGTGAGTTGCAAGAACCAGAGAAGACATAAAAGCTTAAGAATTCTGCCAAAAGAACACAAGAAGAGCGGTGTAGGTGTGCTGATATGAAAAAAGGAAGCCTCAGTCAATAACAACACCATCAAACAGAATACCCTGTCCAAAGGTAACTAACAAAGACTTAAATAGGTGTCCGCTACTTCAAATGTAAAGACAGTCATACCAAACTACAAGAAACATGAAAAATAAAGGAAACGTGTCATCACAAAAAGAAAATAATAATTTTCCAATACTGAGGTTGTCTTCCCAGCTGTGCTGGTCATAGTTAGAGTCGAATTCTTGTTTCTCTCCAGCAGCATTCAGAGTACTGACTGAGGCATGACCTCCATGTCTGAGGAGAAGAGGGCAAAAAAAAAAAAAAAAAAAAAGGAAGCAAATAAAAATTTCAAAGGGCATTAAAGGGACACAGCCCCTGCTGACTGCTTCAGGACTTCAACAGGAAGTCTGTACATGAGACCCTGGGAGTAAGTCACTCGAGGATCACCCCCCACAAGAGGCATCCCCAACACCTGAGTGCTAAACCCAAACCTTCCCCCAACTCAGGCTTGCTCCCAGGTGCTGCAGTGAGCAGGTCTGGTAACTAGAATGCTCTCAGAAAAACCGACCAGGGTCTGTTTCCCAGCAAGGGAAAACTCTGCAGTAAACTGGTGCTTTAGTGCCACCCTCTGGAAAACAAAAAGAAGTTTCCTAGCAGCCAACCTGGTAAATTGTAAGAACGCGAGGATACATAAAGAATTTAGAATTCTGCTACAAGAGGCAGACAGGAGTGGAGCAGGTCTACCCACGCAAATCCTAAACAGCCCCAGAAAAGCAACAACAAGGAACGGTGCCACATCTGAATAAGACTAATCAAGGAAGTATGCCATCACCAGAAGGAAAATAATAATTCACAACAACTGAGTTCAAATCCATGGAACACTGTGATCTAGGTGATAAAGAATTCAAAATAGCTGTTTTGAGAAAACACTAACTCAGAAAGATATCTGCACCCTCATGTTCACAGCAGCATTATTTACAATAGGCATAGACATGGAAACAACCCAGGTGTCCATCAACTGATGAATGGATAAAGAAATTGTGGTACAATTAGACACAAGCGAATATTATTTAGCCATTATAAAACACACACACACACACACACACAAGGAAATCCTGCCATTTGCTACAACATGGATGAACTTTGAGGGCATTATGCTAGGTAAAATAGAGAAAGGCAAATACTGTATGATCTCACTTATATGTGGAATCTAAAACAAACAAGCAAGGAAAAAACACACCAAACTCAGAAAAAGATATGATCTGTGGCTACTAGAAGCAGGAAACTAGGAAGACAGGGAAAGGAGGAAGCTTGTCCAAAGATACAAACTTCCAGTTACAAGATAAATAATTACTAGGGATGTAATGTACAACAGTTAACACTGCTGTATAATATACAGGAAAGTTAAAAGAGAAAACCCTAAGAGTTCTCATCAAAAGGGAAAAAGAATTTTTCTTTATTTCTCTTTTTATTGTGTCTATATGAGATGATGGATACCAACTAAACTTATTGTAATAATTTCACAATATATGTAAGCAAAACTATTACATGGTATGCCTTAAACTTATACAATGATGTGTGTACATTATAGTTCAATAAAACTGGAAAAATCAAACCAAAAAATAGCTGTTTTGAAAAAAAAAACTTAATGAGCTACAGGAAAACTCAGCTCAATGATATAAGGAAAAAAATACATGACCAAAATGGGCTCATTACCAAAGATATAGAAACTGTAAAAAGAACCCAACAAATTCTGGAGCTGAAGAATTCAGTGAATGAGGACAGGTTTCAAGATGGTCGTGTAGGAAAATCCTGAGCTCATCTCCTCTCACAGACCCAACAAATCCACAACTACATATGGAATAATTCCCTCTGAAGGGAACTAAGAAACTGAATCAGTAGAGCCTCTCAAACAAAGGACAGCAAGCACCTAGAGAGGTGAAAGGGGGTCCTTAAGCCTCTGCATAGGAGAGAAAAAAAAAACCCAAAACACATGGATTTGAAAAATAACAGGGAATATATCCAGGAAAACTATAAAACTGAAAGGAAAGGAAACCCCACTCTTAAAGGACTCAGGCACAGACCCCCTCAACCTAGAAACCAGCATTAAAACACCATATTGAAACACCCATAGACCATAGGTGATGGAGACCCCCTGACTAATCTTGGAGCATCTGCTGAAGTGGGAGGAGGTGACTGGGACTCCCTTGGGGACTGAGACACTGGTAGCAGCCATTTTTGCTGTATTTTTCTGCTATGCTGATCCTGGAGCTGGCAGGCAACATTTTGAAATCCTTCCTTTAGACTAACCAAGTGGCCTGCCCCACTGGAAGCTGTGCACAACCACAAACTTTGGCTGGAACTATTGTTGACAAGACAATTTCACACCCAGCATATCCACAGCAGTCACAACCGGGTTTCCTAACCGGCCAGGTTGGGGTCCCACCCCCCCACACACACACACCAGCACGGCCTCAACAGTCATGGACAGACCATGCAGCCAGCCCGGTTAGTCCCACAAGTCAGTGCACCCCCAGCAGCCACGGCCCCACCACAACAGCTGGGCTTCATAAGAAATACTAAAGGGACCTCTTTAAGTGGAAACGAAAGGGCCACTGCTAGAATTAAGAAAATAGATGAGAGGAAAAAATCTCCCAACAAAGGCAAACATACAATAAAAGTAGTGGATCAATCACTTATAAAATTAGTGTGAAGGTTAAAAAACAAAAATAGTAAAATCAACATCACTACAATAGCTAGCTAAGGGATACGCAAAATCAAAAGACTTAAAATTTGCCAAAAACATAAAACAGGGGGGGATAAAATTGTAGAGCTTTTAGAATGCATTGAAACTTAAATGACCACCAATCTAAAATAGACTGCTATATACACAGGCTGTTATACATGAGCCTCCTGTTAACCACAAACAGAAACACCTATGATAGATACACAAAAAATATACAGAATAGAAGCCAAACATTACACCAAAGAAACTTATCAAATCATAAGGGAAGAGAACAAGAGAAGAAGAAAAGAACAGAGATCTACAAAAACTATCAACGACATGGTGTACATACCTGTCATGACGTTAACACCTTAAATGTAAATGAACTAAATGCTTCAATAAAATAAATAAATAAATAAATAAATAAATAAATAAATAAGGTGAATGAATGGATTAAAAAAAAAAGACCCAATTGGGGCGCCCGGGTGGCTCAGTCAGTTAAGCATCCGACTTCGGCTCAGGTCATGATCTCACGGTTGGTTAGAAGACGTCCAAGTTTGGCAAAGCTAATAAATTATTACCTGTACCCCATTATCTCAATGTGAAATGTTCTCCAAGATACTTTATAATGAAATTATCAAATATCAACAATAAAGAACAAATCCTAAAGGCATTCAGAGGAAAAAAAAAAAGTGTGTAAGTTACAAAGGAACCACTATTAGTCTATCAGTGAATATCCTGTCAGAAACCCTACAGGCCAGAAGAGTGTAATGATATGCTCAAAATGTTAGAAGACAGTAATTGCCATCCAAGGATAGTCTATGGCAAATTTTGCCTCAGATATGAAGGAGAAATAAAGACATCCCCAAACAAAAGGTGAAGGAGCTGATCGCCACTAGACTCGCTTTATAAGAAAAAATAAAATGAGTTCTTAAAGCTGAAATAAAAAGATGTTAATCAGCAACATGAAAACATGAAAGTATATAACACAACTGGAAAAAGTGAAAAATATATTGTCAAATTTAGAAAAGTTTAATTCTATAAAAGGGTAGTGTGTTAACCATTTAACTCTGATATAAAGATTAAAGGAAAAAAGAATATTAAAAAATGACTATAGTTATTTTAATTTGTTAACAAACACACAACATAAAAAGAGGTAAACTGTGACATCAAAAATATAAAAGGGGAAACTATATAAAAGGGAGGAGTAAAAGAGTAAAGCTTTTGTAGACTATTGAAGATAAGTTGCTACCATCATAAAATGGACAGTTTTATCTATGAAATGGTTTATGTAAGTCTTATGGCAACCATAAGGCAAAAATCTAGAGTAGATTCACAGAAGATTTAAAAAAAGAGGAGGAACAGAGCATACCACATGTAAAATCACCAATTTACAAAGGTTGGCAGAAACAGAAGGAAAAAGAAACAATACAAATACAAAATAGCAAGAAAGCAATCAACAAGAATACATTAGTAAATCTTTATGTATCAATAATTATCCCATGTAAGTGGATTGAATTCACAATCAAAAGGCACAGAGTGGCTGAATGACTTAAAAAAAGGGGGTGGGGGGAGTGCCTGGGTGGCTGAGTCAGTTAAGCGTCCGACTTCAGCTCAGGTCATGATCTCACGGTTCATGAGTTCAAGCCCCGCGTCAGTCTCTGGACTGACAGCTCAGAGCCTGGAGCCTGCTTCAGATTCTGTGTCTCCCTCTGTCTGCCCCACCGCTGCTTGCACTCTGTCTCTCGCATTGTCTCAAAAATAAATAAACATTTTAAAAAATTAAAAAAAAAAAAAACAGATCCAAGTATATGCTGCCTACAAAACATTCACTTTGATTTTAAGGACACAGGCTGAAAGCGTAGGGATGGAAAAAGGCATTCCATGCAAGTAGAAACCAAAAAAAAAATAAAATAAAATATGTGTAACCAAAGTTTGACAAAATACACTTAAATGGTAAGAGACAAAGATCATTACATAATGATAAAGAGGTCAACTCATCAAGAAGATATAATAATCAAAAATATATATAAACCCCAGCATCAGAGTATGTAAATATATTAAGCAAATGTTAACAGACCTGAAGGGAGAAAGACACAATAATACAACAATTGTAGGAGACCTCGGTACCCCACTTTCAGCAGTATACAGAAAACCCAGAGAGAAAATCAACAAGGAAATATTGGACTTGAACCATACTTTAGACCAAATGAACCTAACAGACATTAATAAAACATTCTATCCAGCAGCAACACAATACACATTCTTCTCAAATATACATGGAACATTCTCTAGAACAAATCATATGATAGAATGCAAAATAATGGTCATAACAAAGTTAAGAAGAATGATATCATGCCAAGTATTTTTCTGACGATAATGGTATGAAACTAGAAATCAAAACACAAGGAAAGCTGTAAAATCTACAACTGTGTGGAAACTAAACAACATACTTCTAAACAACCAATGGGTCAAAGAAGAGACCAAAAGATAAATCAAAAAATATTTTGAAACAAATGAAATGGAAACACAATATACCAAAATTTATGAGATGCTGCAGTTCCTAGAGAGAAGTTTATAGTAATAAATAAATATATTAAGAAATTAGAAAGATTTCAAATAAACAACTTTACACCTGAAGGAACTAGAAAAAGAATACACTAGCAGACTGGATACAGAAAAAACGTACCTCGACATAATAAAGGTTATATATGACAAATCCACAGTACACAACATACCAAATGAAAAATGAAAGCTTTTCCTCTAAGATCAAGAACAAGACAAGGATGCTCACTCTCACCACTCTTATTCATCATAGTACTGGAAGTCCTAAGTAAAGCAATTAGGCAAGACAAAGAAATAAAAAGCGTCCAAATCAGAAAAAAAAAAAAAAAAAAAAAAAAAAAAAAACCTGAGTAAAATTGTCATTGCAAATGATACAATTTTGTATGTAGAAAAACCTAAAGACTTAACCAAAAAACTATTGGAACTAATCAAGAATTTAATAAAGTTACAGGATATAAAATCTATATGCAGAAATCAGTTGCATTCCTATACATCGAAAAACATGAAACATATGAAAAGGAAATAGAGAAAACTATCCAATTTACAACATGGTCAAAAACAATAAAATATCTAGGAATAAGTTTAACCAAGGAAGTGAAAGATCAATAAAACAAAAGCTACAAGACTATGCTGAAGAAATCAAAGAAGATATAAATAAAAAGATATCCGTATCATGGATTGGAATAATTAAAATTGTCAAAATGTCAATACTACCCAAAGCCGTCTATAGATTCAGTAGAATCCCTATGAAAATTTCAATGGCACTTTCACAAAAATAGAAAAAACAATCCTAAAATGTTATGGAACCACAAAAGACCCTGAATAGCCAAAACAATCATGAAAAAGCAAAATAAAGCTGGAGGCATCACACTTCCTGGTTTCAAACTATAATACAAAGCTGTAATAATTAAAACAGTAGAGTACTGACATAAAAATAGACACACACAGCAGTGGAACAGAATAGAGAGCCCAGGAATAAATCCCTGCGGATATGGTCAATTAATACAAAAAGGAGGCAAGAGCACCCAAAGAGGAAAGGATAGTGTCTTTGACAAATGGTGTTGGGAAAACTGAATACACACATGCAAAAAGATGAAATTAAACCCCTCTCTTATGCCACTCACAAACATTACTTCAAAAAGGATTAAAGACTTAAATATAAGACCTGATACTATAAAACTCCTGGAAGAAAACACAGAGAAGCCCCTCAACGTTGGTCTTGACAATGACTTTCTGGATATGACACCAAAAGCACAAACAACAATAGCAAAACCAACAGGTCAGACTGCCTCAAACTTAAAAGCTCTGCACAGCAAAAGAAACAGTCAACAAAATGAAAATGCGACCTATAGATAGAATGGGAGAAAATATTTGCAAGCCAAATATCAAGTAAGGGGTTAATACCCAAAATATATAAAGAACACGTGTAACTGAAAAACGCAAAAACAAACAATCCAACGAAAAGCAGGGCAGATGAACTAAGTAGATATTTTTTCTAGAGAAATCCAAATGACCATCAGGTACTTGAAAAGATGCTCAACATCACTAATCATCAGGGAAATGCAAATAAAAACGGCAACCACATAACACCTCACACCTGTTAGAACAGCTCTCATCAAGAGGACCAAAGGTACAACATGTTGCTGAGAATGTGGAGCAAAGGGAACACTTGCACTCTATTGGTGGGAACGTTAATTGGTTCAACCACTATGGAAAACAGTACAGAGGTTCTTTAAAAAATTAAAAATAGATCTCTCACATGATCCGGCAATTCCACTTCTAAAGAAATGAGAACAGGATATCGACAAAATGTACGCAGTCCCGTGATTATTGAAACATTATTCACAATACCCAAGATATGGGAACAACCCAAGTGTCCATCAGTGGATGAGCGAATAAAGAAGATGTAATAAAAATGGGATAATTTTGTATATTAAATTAATTGATTTTCTAATGTTGGCCCATCCTGTCATTCCCAGATAAGTACTGCATGGTCATGATGTATTATTCTTTTACTTTGAAGTCAAATTCAATTTGAAAATAGCTTATGTAGCATTTGTATCTACATTGATAGGTTGGTATTTTTATCTTTTGCTGTCTGTAGTAAGTAGTATCTAAGGTAATCCTCAACTATCTCTTCCAATAGGTTCACACTCACATGCAAACCTGTCCCCTTGAGGGTGAGCTGGATTTAATTACTCAGATATAATGAATAGAGTCTATTACCTGAGATGGGATGCCATTGTCAAAGTTAGATAAAAAAGACTATGGCTCTTATTTTGAGTATGCTCTCTCACTCTTTCACAGATGACTTGCTCTTGAGCAAGGCAGTTATCGTGTCATGATACAGTTCTGTGAAGAGGCCCATGTGGCAAAGGACTGAGGCCTGCCAATGACCACATGAGTGGGTTTAGAAAGAAAACTCCCCCAGCCTTCAGATAAAAATATAGCCTCAGCTGGCAGTTTTGTCTGCAACCTCACAAGAGACCTTGAGCCAAAGTCACCCAGCTAAGCCACGCCCAGATTCTTGATCCACAGAAGCCATAAGGTAATAAATGTTTGTTGTTTTAAGCCACTACGTTTTGGGGTATTCTGTTATGCAATAATATGTAACTAATACATCGTCCTTGTGACATTTCTATAATGTGGTTACTCTATTTTATAAAATGTGTTGAGTAGCTATCTTATTCTATCATCTGAATTATTCTCATAAAATGGAAATTATCTATTCCTTGAAAACTGTGAATAAATTCTAGCTTGGATGTGAAAAGACAGAACTTTGACTACTTGCAACTTTATCTTATTGGCCAACTTTATTGATTTATACTTCCCTAAAGGTTTCCATTTCATTCAGATATTCAGGGAGTTTGTAGTATTGTGTTATAATATTTAAACTCTTCTCTACCTGTTATTTTAATGGAAAAGAAATAAAGCAAAATAGTAATGATCTTTCAAGTGGTAGAATAATGCATTACATTTATCATCATCTTAATTTAATGGGTTTTCTAATTTTAAAATAAAAAATACTATTTAGAAATCAGAATAAAAAATAAAATGTAACAGAGAGTATACAAGTATCTATGTGTGTATATGTGAATACATATTTGTTTATATACAGAGAAAAAGTTACTAATAACACAAGAAGTATATTCAGTAGAAAAACAAGAGAAGATGTCAGAAACCTGTAAGGTAAGAAGTGAATGGAAAGAATTGGAAACAGAGCATATACTACTATTTTCCTGAGACGAAGGCGGGGACATTGGGGTCTTACATAAAAAGTAAACTAAAGAAAAGAAAGGTTGGGGCTCCTGGGTGGCTCTGTTGGTTAAGCATCTGACTTCAGCTCAGGTCATGATTTCACGGTTTGTGAGTTCAAGCCCCACATCGGGCTCTGTGCTGACAGCTCAGAACCTGGAGCCTGCTTCGGATTCTGTGTCTCCTTCTCTCTCTGCCCCTCCCCCACTTGTGCTCTCTCTCTGTCTCTCAAAAATAAATAAATGTAAAAAAATAAATAAATAAAATAATTTTTAAAAAAGAAAGGTAATTTTATGTTTTGTTTTTAAAGTACAGGAACTTGAGGACGTTTAGAGACTGCAAATAAGGAAATATTTGATTAAGAAAGATTGCAGCAACAAGAAGGAAAAGAAATCACTGATGCAACAAGGACTCTAAAGCTTTCAACACTACTGAGTACAGGGAAGGAAGATAGACAATTAACACTTGATTATAAATTATTTATTGAGTATCTAGCACCTTTCTTGAGAGCTGTATCCAATAAAACCCAGTAATTCCTAGGTCTAATTTTACTATTTCATGGTAAATTAACTCCTTTATCCTTCTGCTGTGGCAATGTGTACTTGCATAGCTTGATAGCTATCTGGTTTTCTTCTCTGTGTTCTTTTAAGGAAAGGAATTTAACAAAGTGCCTTATTTTTTCTTTCTGAGGCCCTAAGCAATTTGGTGATAAGCTACCTTTCAACATTCACCTGGTGCCCACCAACCCACCCCCTGAATGCAATGAACCTTACTCCTACCCTTCCTTTGATGTCCCTGATTGCCAGCCCATGGATCACATAATGTTCTGGGGCTTCCTGGGCAGCCTTCCAAGCCCACCTCCTGGCTCCAGATCTACCTGGATGGGAAACAAATATTTATAGAAAATGTCAAAGCATCACTGAAAATTCCGCCCTCATTGTTCCACAAGGAAACTTGGAAGACTTGTGCTCATGAATTTGATTGTTTTGCAACACAAACTATACTTCCAAAGCTTTTCCTCATAATCAAGAAGACAAGAATTCCGAGACACATGAGAAAAATCAGTAACTTCTGAATTGATGATCAGAGATGCTAAATATTCCAGGTCAGACAGGTTTAAGTAAATGGTGCAGTCATCAATAACCAGGACATATCCCAATGACCCTCCGATCCCTCTGTGGAGTTTTTAGGATACTGGGAGGCATTTATTCCCAGGTACTATTTTCCCAGTAACGTCAGGGGAAAAAACATGAACCCAGACTTAGGGAAAGTCATCCCCAGAGCTCTCAGCCCACGTGGCCCTACTAAGGCTAAGGCTTTTGAGGTTTACCTCTTTCAGGACCTCCAGTAACAGCACTACATGCCTCCACCAATCCTGTATCCTGAGTTAGCTCAAGATGTCATTTTCAAAGTCTCAATAGTCAGGGAGGACCCTCTCAAATAATGTAATTATATGTTCCATTCAATGAAACCCTGAAGTAGAAGCAGCACCTAAAGGAAGCACAGCAGAAAGGAGCTGGAGTAAGACCATCTAAGAAATATAAAGATCAAATAAGATCATGAATGTGAATGCACTTTGCAGTTGCTAAAATTGATATTTTTACTATGTCTTCTTTAAGCATTCCCTAGCAGCTCCCAAACTACTCTGGTGTTCCCTTATGTTCATTTCCTTCGTGTCTATGAGGTAATTTGTGCCACTTTGCTAGACATATGTTCATATTGCATTGCCATTGATTTTTCTATATTACTTGCTGTCCTAAGTGCATCAAAGGTGTGCTCTTCCTCTTTGATTCCTCTCACATTGCATATAACTGTGATGTGTAAACAATTTGTATTCACTAGGACTTTAGATATAAACATTAGTTGATTTAATTCGGTCGGGTGGACAGAGAGGCAATCAAGCAGAAGCTTTTCTATGTCTCAGTAGTCTGTGTATGGTTTCAAATATAATTGCATTGTCTAAGTCTGCTAATACAGACTCAAAAAATATTAATAAATAGACATGCTGTTATACTAGTGTCTCTTCCCGTTGTTGGGAAATAAACTGAATACTTTAACTCTGTAAATGCCTTAACCTTTACAGTTCTGTCAGGAACCATAAGACAATGATTTTTCACAGACTATCTCTTCTGCCTTCACCATAGCTGCTCCTTCTCTGTAAGTGCTTTGCATCCTATGATCTTCATCTACACCCTGTCAACATTTGACAAATGTACTTTGAATGACTGATAGTCCTGTCCGTTGCATGCTGTCTCCTGATATGAAGGCTCATTGGAACACAGAAATGTTCCTGCTACTAAAAGGTTCAATAAGCATACAGCAACTCATCTCTTGAGTACTAAATACACAAAGAAGTCCTCTTCATCCCAGCTACTGATTCTCTCTAACTGGCTTATTCAACATGAGGCTCTTGCATTCCATCCTTGGAGTCCTTGCCTTGCTGTCCATAGTTCCTGAAGGTAAGACGCAAGCCTTTCATTACAAAGACATGAAAATATAAATGAAGGAGAATACAAAATCTCCTAAGAGTTAGACAGGTGCAGATTGTGCCACACTATGTGAGAGAGAAGTGCATTGGCCCTCACAGGAATGGAGGGTTGGATGGATGCGAAGGGCAGATTGATAAGGTGGTTCCTTTCAGTGATTTCACTTATTTGTGAACTCTAACTTGAGGACTGTCATTTGATCCAAAGATGGTGAGAGGATGTTCACAGAAGAGAGGAAATTGGGGGAATCAAAACAGTGGAAAGTGAGTAGTGATTAGAATGGCCAAGGGTGAAGGGGAGGCTGCCCCGTCATACTCTGTGGGTTGCAGAACTCTGATCACAGATGAAGGGAAAGGCCTCAGTGGAAATTGCTTTGTGTATGATGGGAATTAAGATCCCATCTTAACAATTATCCAAATTACCACTTATACAGGGGATGTTTATTGAATAATCAATCTAACCTTCCCAAGTTAATTTTTAAATCCGCTAATACTACATAATAAAAATATATTAATTATTGGATTTACAACTGGGATTTACATTATTATCTATTGACTTATCTATCTTTTCTGAGGCACACATTGCCTTAGAGCACATTTTAATAGCTAACAATTCAAGATTTCCCTCATTGTTCTTGTTTATTTGTATTTGTATTTTTCATGATATACAACACACTCTTTTGAAGTCTACAATTTCAGTGGTTTTCTACGTATTCATAAAGTTGTACAACCATCACCACTAGTTCTAGAACATTTCACCACCCCAAAAAGGAACTCCATGTTCACTAGCAGCCATTACCCATCCTCCCCTCTCCTCAGACCCTGGAAGCTGCTAATCTATTTTCTGTGTCTATTAGTTTACCTGGTTTGATGTAGTCATACAATATGTGACCCTTAGAGTCTTTTTCTTTCCCTTAGCACGTTTTTCAGAGTTCATCCAAGTTGTAGCATGCATCAATGCCTTATTTCTTTCAAGTGATGAATGGAAGTCTATTGCATGGATCCACTACCTTTTATTCATCTATTCATCAGTTACTGGACATTTGGGTTGCATCTGCTTTGGAGCTATGATGAATGATGCTGCTATGCACACTTACATCCAAATTTTTGTGTGGATATATTTTCACATCTCTAGGGTACACAACTTGGGATAGAATTACTGTGCTATACAATAACTATGTTTAACTTTCAGAGAAGTTATCAAACAATTTTCCACAGTTGCATGCTTCATTTTACAATCCCACCAGCTATGCATAAAAAGCCAATTTCTCCACATCTTCACCAACATTTGCTATTGTCCATCTTTTTTATTATCATTATCTTAGTTGCTGTAGCAATATCTCATTGTAGTTTTAATTTGCATTTAATTTGCAATTTAATGATGTTTATCATCCTTTTTTTATGAAATTTATTGTCAAATTGGTTTCCACACAACACCCAGTGCTCATCCCAAAAGGTACCCTCCTCAATGCCCATCACCCACTTTCCCCTCCCTCCCACCCACCATCAACCCTCAGTTTATTCTGTTTTATCTTTTCATGTTTTATTGGCCATTTATATATCTTCTCTGTAAAAGCTTCTATTCAAATCCCTTACTCATTTTTTAATTAGGTTGTCTTTTATTGTTGTGTTGCCAGTTCTTTATATATTCTGGACACTAAACGTTTATCACATATAGGTTTGCAACTCTTCTCTCCCATTCTGTGGGGTTTTTTTTAAATATTTTACTGGAAATGCTTACTGTGCCAGTGGGTTTCCAGGTTCCATCTACAAACAACTCAAATTCAATTGGCTTAAACAATAAAGAAAATATATTATTACTCACAAGAAACCTGAAGGTCAGACAATTCTGAAATTGACTAATGCAGCAGATCATCTATACCATCATGTGTTTGAAGAGTGTCAGATTTATCCTTAACTAGCTTTTCCCATGGCCTCAAGATAGCTGCCACTGTTCTAGAGATCATATCCGGACCCACCACGTTACACTAGAGTAAAAGGAAAGCATTTCTTCCCATACCAACAAGGAACACTTTCTCTCCAGTTCCCCAGAAATGGGTTACATACCCACCCCCAAACTAATTGCTGGCAGAGAAATAGAGAACACTATCATTGGCTTACACTTAATACAGATTTATGCCTAGGATATCTAGAAAAATGGTAGACAACCAAACATTAGGACTCTGGCCACAAGAACATATATTAGGATTATGGCACCTAAGCACATATATGGATACACTATTGTTTAGTTTTGTCACCTTGCTTTAAAATTGATATAAATGAAAGTATGTATGTACATTTTGTATCTGGCTTACTTTACTCCGTATGACATGTATGAAATTCAACTATGTTGCTGTATATGACACATTCCTATATAGTGTTCAGAGTAATATGCCACAATTTATTCATTTTACCATTGATGAACATTTAGATTGTTTCCAGGATTTGACTGCTATAAATACTATCACTGCTATGAATTCTTGATAAACGATTGTTTTTTTTTTTATCCCATAGGCCCCATTTTATTTTAGTTTTTAAACAGAAGCCCCACAATGAGCACGGGACTATGCATACAATTAACATTAGTTGTCTAAGAACTTTATTTTTTTAATATGAAATTTATTGTCAAATTGGTTTCCAGACAACACCCAGTGCTCATCCCTACAGGTGCCCTCCTCAATGCCCATCACCCACTTTCCCCTCCCTCCCACCCCCCATCAACCTTCAGTTTATTCTCAGGTTTTAAGAGTCTCTTATGGTTTGTCTCCTTCCCTCTCTGTAACTTTTCTTTTCCCCTTCCCCTCCCCCATGATCTTCTGTTAAGTTTCTCAGGATCCACATAAGAGTGTACAACCAATCCCTCAGAAATACAAGCAATTAGCAGGGAATAGTATGAAAAATTATATGCCAACAAACTGGACAACCTGGAAGAAATGGACAGATTCCTAAGCACCCACACACTTCCAAAACTCAAACAGGAAGAAATAGAAAATTTGAACAGACCCATAACTAGTGAAGAAATTGAATCAGTCATCAAAAATCTCCCAACAAATAAGAGTCCAGGGCCAGATGGCTTCCCTGGGGAATTCTGCCAGGCATTGAAAGCAGAGATAACACCTATCCTTCTCAAGCTGTTCCAAAAAATAGGAAGGGAAGGAAAACCTCCAGACTCATCCTATGAAGCCAGCATTACGCTGATCCCTAAATGATTCTTGTTGTATATGTGAACACCTATTTATCAGGTATATAACTAGGAATCAAAGTTTTGTCATAGAACATGTATATCTTCAACTTTAGCAAATAATGCCAAAGAGTTTCCCAAGTAGTTGAGCGAATTCACACTATGTTCAGCAGCAAAGAACAGCGCTGATTGCTCCACATCCCCAGTAAGTTTATATGATCAAGGTGTTAAGTTATAACCATTCAAGTATATGCATGGTAGTAACAGAGTCTACTTTACATTTAAATTTCTATATTAGTAATAAGATTGAAGACAGTTTCATTTGGTTTTTGGCCATTTTAATATCAATTCTCAAAGTACCTTTCAAGTATTTTGTTCATTATTCATTGAGCTATTTGATATTTTCTCAGTGATCTGTAGGGTTGCACTATAAATTCTGGATGCAAATGCTTTATTATGTGCTTTGTAAATATCTTCTGCTCTATTGCTTGCCTTTTTACCCCCTTTATGATGTTATTGTATAAAAAGGGATTTTCAATATTAATGTAAGTCCAATTCATCAGACTTCATTTTACCTTGGGCTTTTTGTGTTCCTTTTTCACCTAAAGGCCATAAAGATATTCTCTGAATATCCTCTTCAAAATGCTTTTCTTTATCTCCCAAAAGTTTATTATTCGCCTGTCAAATTTAGATTGTAAATCTCCACCTCGTATTGATTTTCATGGAATGGGGTCAAATTTGTTCTTAAATTTGTTTTTACCATATATGTAGCTAATTGACCCAAAAACTTTTCTGGAGAAAACTTTTTTCTCAATGACTTACAGTGCCCTTTTGTCATAAATCTAGTATATATTCTAGGCTACCTACTCTGTTCCATTTGTCTTTCTTGGTACAAATAATATACTATTCTAATTAATGACAATATATAATGTCTTCATATATGGTAGAGAAAGATATATACATTTTTTTCAAGGAGTGTCTTGAATATTCTTGCCCCTTTGAATGTCCACATAAATTTAAGAATAAGGTATTCAAGTACACATACATATTCAGTGAGAATTTTCATGAAGATTGCAGTGAATCTAGAGGTCAATTTCAGGAAGGCGGACATCTTTGCAAAATTAAATCTTTCTGCAGCTTTGTAATATTTTGAAATCAGGAAGTGGAATGCCTCCAGCTTTGTTTTTGTCTCCCAAAGTTGCTTTGGCTATGCAAAGTCTTTTGTGGTTCCATATGAGCTTATAAAGGAATACTATAAAAAATTATATGCCAACAAATTAGACAACCTAGAAGAAATTGATAAATTCCTAACATACAATCTTTAATAAAGTAGCAGAAAGACAAATAAAAAAATCAACCTCATTTACAATTCTACAAAAAAGTATAAAATACCTAGGAATAAACTTAAACCAAGGAGGTGAAAGATCTGTACTCTGAAAACTATAAAACATTGATGAAACAAATTGAAGCTGATATAAACAAATGGAAAGATAGACCATGCTCATGGATTGGGAGAATTAATATTGTTAAAATTTCCATATCACCTAAAGCAATCCACAGATTCGGTGCAATCCTTATCAAAATATCAACAGCATTTTTCACAGAACTAGAAAAACTAGTTCTAAAGCTTCTACAGAACCACCAAAAATCCCAAATAGCCAAAACAATCTTGAGAAACAAAACTATAAAGTTTGAAATATCACAATGCCAGATTTCAAGATATATTATAAAGCTGCAGTAATCAAAACAGTATGGCACTGGTACAAAAATAGACACATAGATCAAGAGAACATAATAGAGAGCTCAGAAAGAAACCCACAGTTACATTGTCAATTAATTTATGACAAAAGAGGCATGGATACACAACAGAGAAAAGACAGTTTCTTAAATAAATGCTGCTGGGGAAACTGGACAACTACACACAAAAGAATGAAACTACCACTGTCTAACACCATACACAAAAATAAACGCATAGATTAAGGACTAAATGTGAGACCTGAAACCATAAAAATCCTAGAAGAGAACACAGGCAGCAATTTCTTTGACACCAGCCATAGCAATATTTTTCTAGGTGTGTCTCCTAAAGCAAGGGAAGCAAAAGTAAAAATAAACTATTGGGATTATATCAAAATAAAAAGGGTTTGCACACTGAGGGAAATCATCAACAAAATAAAAAGGCAACCTACTTGGGGCACCTGAGTGGCTCAGTCAGTTGAGCATCTGACTTTAGCTCAAGTCATGATCTTATGGTTCATGAGTTCAAGCCCCACATTAGGCTTGCTGCAGTCAGCACAGAGCCTACTTTGGATCCTCTCTCCCCTAATCGCTAACCCCACCCCCACTTGTGCTCTCTCAAAAATAAATAAACATTTAAAAAAAGGTAACCTACTGAAAAGGAGAAGATATTTGCAAATGATGTGTCTGATAAGGGGGTAATATGCAAAATATATAAAGAACTTACACAACTCAATGCCACAAAACCCACAAATAATCTAGTTAAAAATTAGACCAGAATAGACATTTTTCCAAAGAAGACACACAAATGGCCAACAGACACATGAAAAAGATGCTCAAGAGCATGAATCATCAGGGAAATGAAAATCAAAACCACAATGAGATATCACCTTATACCTGTCAGAAAGCCTAAACTAAAAAGATAAGAAATAACAAGTGTTGGCAAGGATAGGGAGAAAAAGAAACCCTCATAACACTGTTGATGGAAATGTAAATTGGTACAGCCACCTTGAAAAACAATATGTTTTAATTCTATTTAAAAATAGAATGCTTATATGATCTAGTAATTTCACTACTGGGTATTTACCCAAGGAAAATGAAAACCCTAATTTGAAAAGATATATGAACCTTATGTTTATTGCAACATTAGTTATAATAGCCAAAATATGGAAGCAACCTAAGGGCCCATCAACAGATGAATGGACAAAGAAGATATGAGATATATATAAATACACACACACACACACACACACACACACACACACACGAAATTTTCACAGCTATTAAAAAAAAAAAAAAGACGAGATCTTGCTATTTGTAACAACATGGATGGACCTATAGATTATTATGCCAAGTGAAATAAGTCAGACTGAGAAAGACAAATACCATATGATTTCTTTCATATGTAGAATCTAAAAAAATAAAACAAATGAGTAAACAAAAAGTAGAATCAGTTCTGTAAATACAGAGAACAAACTGATGGTTTCCAGAGAGAAGGGGAATGGTAGGGGGAGGGGTGATGGACAAAATGGGTGAAGGGAAGTGGGAGATACAGGTTTCCAATTATGGAAAGAGTAAGTCACGTTAATAAAAGTCACAGTATAGATAACATAGCCAAAGATATTGTAACTGCATTGTATGGTGACAAATGGTAGCTACGCCTGTGGCAAGCATAGCACAATGTATAGAGATGTTGCATCACTGTTCATACACCTGGAACAAATGTAAACTATCCTTAAAATGATTTTTTAAAAAAGAAAACAGAAATACTTCAAGTAAACAAGCTCACTCTATATCCAAGAACTAAAAAGAAAAGCAAACTAAGGCCAAAGTCAGCTGAAGGAAGGAAATAAAAAAGACTAAAGTGGAAAGAAATAAAATAGACACCAGAAAAAAAAATAGGAAATATCAGTGAAATGAGTTGTTTTTCTGAAAATGTAAAATGTACAAACCTTTATCTAGACTACCTAAGGAGGAAAAAAGGGGTTTCAAATAAATAAAATAAAAAATTAAAGAGCAAACATTGGAACTAATACCACAGAAATCATTGGATCATAATTGTATCATTGATCATTCACTATGAATGATTATATGCCAAAAAGTTGGATAACCTAGAAAAAATGGATAAATTTCTAGAAACATACAACCGACAAAAACTGAATCAGGAAGAAATAGAAAACCTGAACAGACCAATAATAAATAAAAAATTGAATCAGTTATCAAAAACCTTCCACACAAAGAACCCTAGGAACAAATGGTTTCATTGGTGAGTTATACCAAATATTTAAAGAAAACTTAACATCAATTCTTCTCAACTGTCCAAAAAATTGAAGAGGAGGGAACACTCCCAAGCTCATTTCATCTGGCCAGATTTACCCTGACACCAAAGCCAGGTAAAAACACTACAAAAAAGTAATAAAACCACAGTCTAACATTCCTGATGAATATAGATGCAAAAACTCTCTACAAAATATTAGCAAACTAAATTCAACAACACATTAAAAGTATGCTACACCATGATCAACTGGGATTTATTCCTAAAATGCAAATATGGTTCAACATATCCAAATCAATACATATAATACACTAAATTAATACAATGAAAGACAAAAATCATATGATATTCTCAATAGATGCAGAAAAATCATCCGACAAAGTACATCTATTAATGATAAAAACCCTCAACAAATTTTGTATAGAAGGACAATAATATGGACCACATATGACAAACCCACAGCTAATATCATACTCAACTATAAAAGGTTGAAAGCTTTTCCTCTAAGATCAAGAATAAGACAAGAGTTTCCACTCTCACTATTCTTATTCGACATAGTTCTGAAAATCCTAACTAAAATAATTAGGCAAGACTAAGAAATGAAATGCATCCAAATTGAAATGGTTAAGTAAAATTGTCATTATTTGCAGGTGATATAACCATAGAGCAAATCCTTACTCAGCCAAAACCTTTTGGAATTAATCAACAAATTCAATAAAGATTCAAGATATAAAATCAACATACAGGGGTGCCTGGGTGGCTCAGTTGTTTGAGCGTCCAACTCTTGATTTTGGCACAGATCATGATCCCAGGGTTGTGGGATTGAGCCTCACATTGAGCTCCATGCTCAGCATGGAGCCTGCTTGAGATTCTTTCTCTCTCCCTCTGCCCCTCTCCCCCACTCTCTCCCTCTAAAATTAAAAAAAAAAATCAAAATACACAAAACAGTTGCTTTTCTATACACAACAACTAAATATCAGCAGAAGAAATAAAGAAAATTATCTCATTCACAATATCTCTAAAAAATGTAGGTTTAGTTCAAAATGGTGGCAAAGGAAGATCCTGAATTTACTCCATCTCAAAGATACAACAAATATACAACCATATATGGAATAATTTCCTCTGAAAAAAACTAGGAAACTGGTTGAACAGAGCATCCACAACAAAGGACAAAAAGGACAGCATTGAGATGGGTAGGAAAGGCAGGACATCATCTGGCCAAGTAAGCCCCACCCTGGGTGTGGTGATCCACAATTGGGAGATCTCAAAAATATGGAATTTTTTCCTGAGAAGTAAGGGATGTGTGCTCCACATCAGGGACTACAACCCTTAGATTTTTCACAAGCCCCCTAAATACTAGTCTTTGAAAAACCAATGTGAAATATTTCCAGGAAAACCATTGAACTCTAGGGAATATGAACCCATTCTTATAGGGTTTATGGCAGACTTGCTCACCCTGGGAACCAAGGCAAAAATAACAACATGAAAAGAGCCTAGACCATATGTGAAGAAAATCTACTTATTAATTTTAAATTGCCTGCCAGAACTTTCCCAGGGATGGAGACACTAGTGGATGCCATATTTGTGACCTCATTCTAACTTGCTAAGGTTGGCACTGGCATGTGACATTTTGAAACTATTCTTCTAACTTTCAGAAGACAGTGTGCATAACCAGCTGAGAACCCTACCAATCCTTGTAATACAAATACATAGCTGGGTCAGGCAATGGTTCAGCCCACCTCCATGTCCCAACACAGCCATGTGTCACAGTCAGGCTGACACCAGCCCTACCCAATCCCACAGTGCAACTATGGGTCGCAGCCCCACCAACCCTTCTACCACATACACACTCCACAACAGCAGACAGGTGTGTGCAGCCCACATAGGAGAAAACCTTTGAGCACGCCAACTCTAATAGTCAGAGGAGATTGCATTCCTGGGCTCCAAGTGACATCTCCTAAAAAAGGCTGCTCCTTCAGGACTAGGAAAGGTACTTAATCTGACCAATAAATAGAAACAAACAGAGCCAGGGAAAATGAGGAGACAGAGAAATACATTCCAAATGATAGAACAAGATAAAACATCAAAAAAAAGCATTAATAAAACAGAAATAAGAAATCTACCTGGTAAAGAGTTCAAAGTAATGATAATAATGATGTGCAGTGGACTCAGGAGAAGAATGGATAAACACAGTAAGATCCTCAACAAAGAGATAAAAAATATAACAAAGTTCCAAACAGAAGTCATAGAGATGAAGAATACAATAACTGAACTAAAAAATATAGTAGGGGTTCAACAACAGACTGGGTGAAGCTGAAAATCATATCAGAGAGCTAGAAGACAAGCAATAGAACTCATCCAGACAGAGCAGCAAAAAGAAAAATAATAATAATAATAATAACAATAATAATAAAGATAACTAGATAACTTAAGGGACCTTTGGGACATCAAATGTAATAACTTTTGCATTACAAAGAACCAGATAGGAAAAAGAAAGGGCCAGAAAACTTATTTGAAGAAAGAATGGCTGCAAACTTCCGTAATCTGAGGAACAAAACAAACATACAGATTCCCAGGAAGTTACACATATGATGAACCCAAAGAGACCCAAACCAAGACACATTATAATTAAAATGATAAAAGTTAAAGATAGAAAGAAAGAATCTTAAAAGTAGCAACAACTTATTACATACAGAGGAAACCTCATAAGGCTATAAGCAGACTTTTCAGCAGAAACTTTGTAAGCCAGAAGAGAGTGGCACAACATATTAAAAGTGCTGGAGGAAAAAAGTTCCAGCCAAGAGTTCTCTACATGGAAAGATTTTAATTCAGAACTGGAAGAGAGATAAAGAATTTCAAATACAAGCAAAAACTAAAGGAGTCCATCACCACGAAATCAGACTTATAAGAAATGTTGAAAGGTCTTAAGTGGAAAGAAAAAGGCCGTAATGAGAAGAAAATTATGAATGGAAAAAAAATTCCCTGGTAAAAGCAAATATATACTAAAGTCAGTAAACCAACCATTTATAAAGCCAGTATGAATATTAAAAGACAAAACTAGTAATCAATAATATCGACAATAATTACTTAAGGGACACCCAAAATAAAAGATGTCAAATGTAACATCATATACACAAAATATAGAATGGGGAGTAAAAATGTAGTTCTTTTAGAATATATTTGAACTTAAGTAATCATCCAGTTTAAATAGACCTCTATATACATAAGATGCTTTGTATGAACCTCGTGGTAATCACAAACCAAAAACCTATAATAGATCCAAAAAAATAAAGGAAATCAAGTATAACACTAAAAAAGTCATCAATTCACAAGGAAAAAGAGCAGGAGAAAAAGAAGGGAAAAGAGAACTACAAAGCAACCAGAAAGCAATTAATAAAATGACAGTAAATACATTTAAGTATAATAATTACTTAAAATGTAAATGGATTAAATGCTCCAATCAAAAGACATAAGAGGTCTACATTGATTTAAAAAAAAAAAAAGAGGGGAACCTGGGTGGCGCAGTCGGTTGGGCATCCGACTTCAGCCAGGTCATGATCTCGCGGTCCGTGAGTTTGAGCCCCGCGTCAGGCTCTGGGCTGATGGCTCAGAGCCTGGAGCCTGTTTCCGATTCTGTGTCTCCCTCTCTCTCTGCCCCTCCCCCGTTCATGCTCTGTCTCTCTCTGTCCCAAAAATAAATAAATAAACGTTGAAAAAAAATTTTTTTTAAATAAAAAAAAAAAAAAGATTCATCTCCATGTTGCCTAAAAGAGACTCCCTCCAGGCTGAAAGACACATACAGACTAACAGGAAACGATGAAAAAACTTTCTATAGCAGACTTCCCTGGTCCAGCCAGTGAACAGAATTTTCATTCCAACATTTGAGCATATTTAAAGCTAATTATTGGAAAATTGATTTTCCTTACTATAAATATTTGCCAGAATCTGCCATTACAGAAAGAATTTAAACAGTTTATTAACCTTCAGCAAACCATCATCTTTAAGATGTATGCTTGGAATTTATTCCTCTTAGTTCTTTCATTTCTACCCCCTTTCCAGGACAGTAAGAATTTTTTTATTCACTGTATACTCCAGTTTCTATAAACATGACAAGCATATAAGCTCTGTGCTCTCATTATTTGTGAAACAGGTGAATCATTATCATATACTTGCTAAAATCCTAAACTTTTAATTCTTTTACATATAGTAGATAGAAATACATTAAAATATATTCTATAAATTCATTGCAACAGCTCATATAAATTTCAGCAATCAGTCCACTGTAAAAGTGCATATGTAAATTATATTTCTTGGGTTTCTGAAGAGTTCTTTAAAAACAATATTAGACTTGGGACTCCTGGGTGACTCAGTTGGTTAAGTGTCCGACTTCAGCTCAGGTCATGATTGCACGGTTTGTGGGATGGAGCCCCACATCAGGTTCCTGCACTAACAGCTCAAGAGCCTACTTGTGCGTTTCCCTATCCCTCTCTCTCTGCTCCTTCCCTGCTCATGCTCGCTCTCTCTCTAACTCTTTCTCTCTCAAAATAAATAAATAAAAAATTTTTTTACTAAAATAAAACTGTTTGGGAAACTTTCTTCTGGTTTCTGGTTTAGCATGTAAGGAGCTTAGAACCATAACTGCCATTTTCACAGAAAGAGAAAAGCGGAATGAACTGAAAGCCAACAACTCTTTCTTTCATCTCTCAGAGAACTGAAGTCACAGAGCAAACCACAGCCCCCATAATTAGAGAGATAGAAAAGTGGATACAGAGAATTAAAACTTACCAGAACGGAAGCTCATGTGCATTTTCCATGAGAACAAGTACCAGGGTAATTGACAAATTTCAGGAAACTCAATATAAATTCGAGAGTTAAAACCTAGAAATTAAGAAAAAAAGTCTTAGGGGTGTTTTCGCACTACTATGAATTTTACTTCCTGGAGTGCTAACAGGTTTTTACAATGATTATTAGGAAGAAAATCCTTTCATAGGTCCAGCAGAAAGAGATGAGAGTAGTCATTTTGAAATATACCCAGATCAATCTGTTCTTAACAAAGCCTGCCCTCAAAAGAAACTATATCACCAGAACCTAACCAACTGAGGTTTTACCAGGGCCAGAGTGACCAGGTGAAAGTGAAATACCCAACTCTAGCCTGATCTAGGTTTCCACATGGGGGAAGGAAAATGCCCAACTCCAGTCTCCTCTAGACTCTTGTCTCACCTAAGGGTGGGAGAGGGGAGTACTGAGAAACAATTTGTGAGGTCATAGCCCTTCAAGGGGCACAGTATCACTAACAACTGATATCTAATCATAGGACTATAAAATGATTTCTCTGCCCCCCACACCAACATATTACAAAAGGGGAATACAACTGGAAGAACTGCGTGTCTCAGACCTTATTCAAGAAGTCATTTTGAGGTAAATCCAAAGGCATTTGGGAATATAAAAGCAAAGAAATCAGAAGAAATTTTCACTTCTAATAGCTACTATTAAAGTGAAAAGTAAAAACAGCTTAACCCCTAGCAAAAGAAACAGAAAATCTCACACTAAAGATTTATTTATCTCAATTCCTTTAGCCCATTACATCATGCTCAGTTTTCAGTACAAATTTATAAGATAGTTTGTACCCTTTGACCGACATTTCCCCATTTTCCCTACCCCTTAGCCCCTAGTAATCACCACTGTATTCTCTGCTTCTATGAAATCAGCTTTTTTTAGATTCCACATAGAAATGATAACATATATTATTTGCCTTTCTCTGTCTGATTTATGAAACAAAAAATATCTATGACAAACAAACTTGAGGGAATGTGTTACTAGTAGAAATGCCTTACAAAAAAATGTTAAAAGAAATTTTTCACTTATACTGAACAGTAAAAAACCGAAAGCTTTTCCTCTAAGATAAGGAACAAGGCAAGGATGCTCACTCCTGCCATTTCTATTCAATACAGTACTAGGAATCTTTACCAGAGCAATTAGGCAAATAAAAGAAATAAATGATATCCAAATTTTAAAAAATTATCCTCATGCACAAATGAAATGATATTGTATGTAGAAAACCCCAAGACACCACCTACAACTCTTAGAAGTAACAAAAGAACTGAATAAGTTATAAAACACAAAATCAACACACAAAAACTGTTGCATTTCTATACACAAACAACACTATTCAAAAAAGGAACTATGAAACCAATCCCATTTATAATAACTTCAAAAGAATAAAATGCTTAAGAATACAAATTAACCAAAGAGATGAAAGATTTGTACACTGAAGACTACAAAACATCGATGAAAAATTAAAGAAGACACAAATAAATGGAAGAATATCCCATGTTTGTGGGTTGAAAGAATATTGTTAAAATATTCATACCACCCAAAGCAATCTACAGATTCAATAAAGTCCTTATAAAAATCCCAATGTCATTTTTTACAGAAAGAGAAAAACAACACTAAAATACTGTTTAAAGAAATACTTACAACAAAGATTAAAAATTTTAAAATAGAAGAAAATGAAAGAATGAAAAGAAGGAAGGAAGAAAGGAAGGAAGAAAAAAACTTTAAAAGTCAGATGAAACCACAAAAGTCTGTGAATAGCCGAAGCAATTTTGAGCAAGAAGAACAAAGCTGGAGGTGCTCTTCCTGATTTCAAAATATATTACAAAACTACAATAATTTTTTAAAATGATACTGGCATAAAAAGACCTGTAGACCAATGGAAGAGAATACAGGACCCATAAATAAGTCCATGCAGATAGAGTGAACTGGTATTTCACAAAAGTTCTAAGACTACATAGTGGAGAAAGGATAGTCTCCTCAACAAATGGTGTTAGGAAAACCAGAAAGCCACATGCAAAACAGTATGTATATAGAGAGAAAAATCTATTCAAAATAGATTAAAGATTCAAACATGAGACCTGAAACTATAAAATTCATAGAAGAAGACAGAGGAAGAGCTTTATGACATTGGTCTTCTTGGCAATGATATCTTGGATATGCACCAAAGCACAAGCAACAAAAGCAAACTTAGACACTTAAGACTGCATCAAACTAAAAAGCTCACAGCAAAAGGAACAATCAAGAGACTGAGAGGACAGCCTGCAGAATAGGAGAAAATATTTGTAAATCGTATACTCAATAAAGGGTTAATATTCAAAATACATAAGAAACTCACGCAACTCAATAGCCAAAAATAATAATAAACCAATTTAAAATCAGGCAAAAGATCTGAATAGATATTTTTCCAAAGAAGATATACAAATAACCAGGAGGAATACAAAAAAGGTGTTCTCTATCACTAATTATAAGAGAAATGCATATCAAAGCCACAATGAGGGGCGCCTGGGGTGCTCAGATGTTAAGCATCTTACTCTTCATTTCAACTCAGATCATGATCTCACAGTTTTGACATCAAGCCCCAAGTTGGGCTCCACACTGGGTATGAAACCTGCTTAAGATTGTCCCTTTCCCTCTCTCCCTGCTCCTCCCTGCATGCATGCACGTGTGCACATGTGCACGGGCACTCTCTCTCTGTCTCTCAAAAATAGATAAATAAATAAATAAATAAATAAATAAATAAATAAATAAAATGTTAATTAAAAAACAAAACAACAGTGAGATATCACCCCACACTTGCTACAATGTCTGTTATCAAAAACAAAAACAAAAAAAGACTGAAAATACATCTAGTAAAGGGAACCTTTGTATGTTTTAGGTATGCATGTAAATTGGTGCAGCCATTATGAAACCCAATATGAAGTCTTCTCAAAAAATTAAAATTAGAACTACCATATGATCTAGTATGTCCACTTCTGAGCATATATCCAAAGGAAATAATATCAGGATGTTGAAGAGATATCTGTACCCCCAGGTTTACTGCAGCATTTTTCACACTAGCCAAGATATGAAAACAACATAAGTGTCTGTCAGTCAGTTGATGAACAAAGGAAGAAACTGTGGTGTGTACATTTATAAAGGAATATTTATTTTTGAGAAACAGAGAGACAGACAGACAGAGTGAGAGCAGGGAGGGATAGAGAGAGACAGAGACACAGAATCCAAAGCAGGCTCCAGGCTCGGAGCTGTCAGCATGGAGCCCAACACGGGGCTTGAACTCAACAACTGTGTGACCATGACTTGGGCCAAGGTCAGATGCTTAACCAACTGAGCCACCCAGTGCCCCTATATATAAAGGAATATTATTCAGCCTTATGAGTATTAAGTGGGGCACTTGTTTTAATGAGCACTGGGTGTTATATGCAAGTGACAAATGACTAAATTCTACTCCGGAAATCAATATTGCACTATATGTTAACTAACTAGAATTAAATAAAAATTTGAAGAAAAAAAAGGAACCTATTCCATTTGCAACAATATGGACAAACCTGAAGAACAGAATGCTAAGTCAAGTGAGCGAGACATACAAACACCAATACTGTGTGATCTCATTTACCTGTGGACTATAAAAAAGTTGAACTCAAGGAAGTAGATAGGATAATGGTGGTTGCCAGGGTGAGGAGAGCGAGGGGAATGGACATATTTTGGCCAAAGGGTACAAAGTTTCAGTTATAAAACTAACAAGTTCTAGAGACTTAATGTAGAGCATCGTGACCATAGTTAACAGTAATGTACCATATACTTGAAATTTGCTGAGAGTAGATCCCAAGTGATCTTCCCCCATCTCCCCCCCAAAAAAAGAAGGTAACTATGTGAGATGGTGAGTAGGTTGATTATCTTGTGGTGGTAATCAATTCACAACGTATATTGTATCCAAACATTGCACTATACATTTTAAATTATACCATTTTTCTTGATCATTCCTCAATAAAGGTAAAACACACACACAAGAAGAAAATGTGATACATACAGAAAATGAATCATTATTCTGAGAAGGAAATTTTGCCATTTGTGACAACATGGATGAACATTATGCTAAGTGAAATAAGCCAGACACAGAAAGACAAATACTGCATGATCTCACTTATATATGGAATCTAAAAAAGTCACCCTAATAGTAACAGAGAATAGAATCATTGTTACCTGGGGCTTGTGCAGAAAACAGGAAGTTGTTGGCTAAAGGGTACAAAGTTTCATTATACAAGATAAATAACTTCTGAAGTTCCACTATACACAGAGTACTATAACTAACAATACTATATCATATACTTACAAGAGGCTAAGAGGATAGATCTTACACTAAGTATTCTTACAATAATGACAACAACAACAACTACAACAACAGTAATAATAATGGAGATGGGAAGAAATTTTGGTAGTTGATAGCTAGGTCTATGGCCTTAATGATGATGATGGTTTTACAGGTATAGACCTGCCCCCAAACATATCAAGTTGCATATATCAAATATGTAAAGCTTTTCATATATCAGTCATAGCATAATAAAGTGGTTAAAAAACAAAAATAGATTAAATAAAGTGTCTCTTTATTTTAAAAAAGTGTCTCTTTATCAAAATACTACAACAATGAAAGACATTATATAATTACAGTATCTCCAGTATGAAACCCCCATTGTATTAATGACTGTAGCCATTGTGCATCAATAGCTGCTATTATCTCCAAAAGAGAGACAACTAGACATTATGCGCCCTCCTGACCAAACACCTACACACAACACCAACTACAGTACAGCTAGCTCCGGGAATCAACCAGTCTCTGAACCTAGCTGGCAATCTGCCGAAATATGCAGGACACAAGAACATGTTGAATTCTCCAAAAGTATGCAATCAAAAAAGTATAAACTGTGGGAAGCATGGCAGCTTAAATATCTCAAGTTCTTTAACGTAAAATTGTAAAGAAAGGATTTGGAAAGACATGGAGATTTAAAGGGAATACCAAAAATTATAAGAAAAAACCTAAACTTTAGTGTCTAGGCATGAAATCCAGGTAACAAAACTATTTTCCAAAACAGGGATGAGATTCACGAATAACTAGAGAAAGTCTTCTGATTCATTAGAGTTAGTTCTAAATGTTATCAGACAACATAACGTCAAGCAATCTTTTGATCATAATTTCTATTTTTGAAATACTGGTTCATAAAAAATCACAGTATTATCCACTGGCAGGATAGTAGTAAATTAGATTGGAATCTACATCTACAAAAGACACCTCTGAATGTCATTGTTTCAGATTTTTAATACTGCCTTAAAAAGGCCTGTTACTCTTCAACTATCTCAGTATACTTTGAAATATAAAATAATTATAATTGGAACAGTTATTGTAAATCTAAGTAGATAATTCCTAAGGCAGTATTTGTTTAGTCAGAACATATTTTCATTTCAAATATATAACTAAAACTTCTCACAAAGTCAGAACACAACTCATAGCTTGAACAGAAACTTCAGTGTTTAAATCTTAACATTCAGTAAAATAAACACTACACATTAGGTTGCTCTGGAATATAAATCACTCATTTAAGTAAATGGGATATCATTCCTAACTTGTGTTAAAAGTGAAGAATTCCTTTTTTATGTGAAGGCTTGACCAAAACCAGTTAGTCCTATTACAGTACAAATCAAACTCTACTTACACAACACATTTATTAGAGATTTGGATACAGATATAACTACCGTTGGAAACTAGATGCTCCTTAGCTTGGGGGCAGTGAAAGAAAAAGGCATACTATGGATCAGGCCCCCGTTTTTGTTACTTTATTAATAACAATGCTTACTTTATTTAATTAAGAATGTCTCTTCCACTGGAAATACTCTTCTAATTTAATAATGCTAGACAGTGGGGAAAAAAAGATGGGCCCACTTTTTAAAAAATTCATACTTTATAAAGTTATGTAACCATATTGATTAAGTATAGAATGACTCTTCATTTTATGCTCTGAAGACAACCAATTTTTTTTATGTATTGACTTGTCAATTCATCTTTCACAAGTGATTAAGAAAGATAAACAAATCTTCTGACTTTACAAATAAGAATATGTGAATAAGAATATATATATTCTGAGAAGTTATGTCCCATGATCTGACTTATACTTCTGATTTATAATGTAACTAAATTTTTAATAAACTGCATTAATTTTACATTTTAAACTTAAATCATCCTTGCTATATACTGTTCTCATTCACTTTACTTTCAATTTTTACATTTCTATAAATACTCAAAAAACAAAACTCCTCAATTTAAAACCAACTTACATTGGAGTTCTGAGGTTAGAGTATAATTTTTAAGATATTTTGTTAAAATGTAAAAACCCTGAAATTACAAACAAAAAATTTGTAATTTTACAATATATATCTAATTTTTTTTAATTCTGAATTGTTTTTATACAAGTAATCAAGTGTTATTTTTTTCAAATTAAACTCCTTTATAGGCTAGAAGAAGGTGTGTGGTTTTGCCCATTAAAAACCAATATAAATATCATTTTTTTTATGCTGGCACTTCAACTATTTCAAAGTAGTCATTTGGTAGAATCACATAGCCTCTCTCTGATATGTCGTCCTTCTCCTTCTGGAAGTGAACAACCTCCTTTAATTTTTCAAGTTGTCATTCTTGTCTTCTGCATCAGTGCTCTGTGGTCTTAAGCTTCTTTCGGAGTTTTTCAACCTGTTGTTCTAGCTGATGAATCCTTTTTCTCTGGTGCATTGTATCCTCCACAGTATAGTTGTGGTCACATAAAACTGAGAGATTATCAGGGGTCTGAAAGGGAGGCATTAGTAATCCAATAGCAGCATCAACCTGGGAAATGGGAGGTGTTAAAGGAGGCAGGGGAAGCTGTTCTTGTGGCTCCAGAAGATCTTCCTTCTTGTCATGTGGCTCAGTACGGAGAAATATCATGGGCACTGCATTCTCTTTCAGCAACTTGTTGTTGCACTCCCTCTTAAAGCAGTCTGGAGTAAAGTGTTCTGAACAAATACTGCTATATTTGGTGGGTTTAAAGTTTTTTCTTCTGATAGCTGCCTCCCATTTTTTACAAAGACTGGGTCTTGAATCAGGAAACTTGTGGAAAGAAACAGGCTTATCCTTATATCGGATCTTGCAGCCGTAGGTGGAATAGGACTGCACCATCCTTCCAGTTTTCAGTCACTTCACTTCTGCTGCTCCAGCAGGCAGAAGCTATCAGTGTTGTCGCACTGGGCTTTGACACCCTCGCTTCTTGTGTAGCTTTGGTCACCAGATACAGTGATGATAACCTCTCTCCGGTGACTAATGTGCCCATTTTGTTGTTTGCATTAGCAGAAGAACCATAGCCATCGCCCATCTCCAAGATGGTGGAGGCAGCTTCACCCTCATCTCTCTTTTCTTTTCTTATCTTTCCTGTTCTTCTTTAATCTACCAAGCTTCTTTCAACAACCAGACCAAACCACTCCTGGGATCCAGCAGCTTTTATTTGATTTTTTGGTATTGTTTTAAATTTTTTAATTTTTATTGGTTTTACTCTTTAATTCCTTTTCTTCCTTCAAAGTGATGAAACAAAAGAATTTACCCCAAGAGAAAGAACAGGAAGAAATGACAGCCAGGGACTTAATCAACACAGATACAAGAAAGATGTCTGAACCAGAATTTAGAATCACTATAATTAGAATACTAGCTGGGGTTGAAAATAGATTAGAATCCCTTTCTACAGAGATAAAAGATGTAAAAGCTAGTCAGGATGAAGTAAAAAATGCTATAGCTGAGATGCAATCTCAAATTTATGCCACGGTGGCCAGGATGGATGAAGCAGAGCAGTGAATCATAGATGTAGAGGACAAACTTATGCAGAATAATGAAGCAGAAAAAACTATTGAAACTTAGGCAAAAGAGCATTATATAAGAATTAGAGAGCTCAGTTGCTCATTTAAAAGGAATAACATCAGAATCATAGGTGTCCCAGAAGATGAAGAGAGAGAAAAAGAGGTAGAAGGGTTGTATGAGCAAATCATAGTGGAAAACTTTCCTAACCTGGAGAAAGACCCAGACGTCAAAATCCGAGAAGCACAGAGAACTCCCATTAGATTCAACAAAAACCAACAATCAACAAGGCATATCATAGTCAAATTCACAAAACACTCAGGCAAGGAACGAATCATGAAAGCAGCAAGGGAAAAAAAAAAGTCCTTAACCTACAAGGGAAGACAGATCAGGTAAATAGTAGACCTATATACAGAAACTTGGCAGTCCAGAAAGGAGTGGCAGAATATATTCAATGTGCTGAATTGGAAAAATATGCAGCCAGGAATTCTTTATCCAGCAAGGCTGTCATTCAAAATAGAAGGAGAGGGGCACCTGGGTGGCTCAGTCGGTTGAGTGTCCGACTTTGGCTCAGGTCATGATCTCACGGTCCATGAGTTCGAGCCCCACGTCAGGCTCTGTGCTGACAGCTCAGAGCCTGGAGCCTGTTTCAGATTCTGTGTCTCCCTCTCTCTCTGAACCTCCCCCATTCATGCTCTCTCTCTCTGTCTCAAAAATCAATAAAGGTTAAAAAACAAATTTAAAAAAACAAAACAAAACAAAACAAAATAGAAGGAGAGATAAAAAGTATCCCAGACAAACAAAAATTAAAGGAGGTCATGACCACTAAACCAGCTTTGAAAGAAATTTTAAGGGGGACTCTCTGAGGGGAGAAAAGATGAAAAAAAAAAGACCAAAAGCAACAAAGACTAGAAAGGACCAGAGAACACCACCAGAAACTCCAACTCTACAGGCAACACAATGGCAATAAATTCATATCTTTCAGTACTCACTCTAAAAGTCAATGGACTAAACACTCCAATCAAAAGACATAGGGTAACAGAATGGATAAGAAAACAAGATCCATCTGTATGCTGTTTACAAGAGACCCATTTTAGATCTAAAGACACCTTCAGATTGAAAGTAAGGGGATGGAGAACCATCTATCATGCTAATGGTAATCAAAGGAAAGCCAGAGTAGCCATACTTCTATCAGACAATCCAGATTTTAAAATAAAGACTCTAACAAGAGATGAAGAAGGGCATTATATTAATTATATTATAATTAATTATATCATAATTAATTATATCATAATTAAGGGGCCTATCCACCAAGAAGATGTAATAATTGTAAACATTTTTGCTCCGAATGTGTAGCACCGAAATATATAAATCAATTAATCACAAACATAAAGAAACTCATTGATAATAATACCGTAATAGTAGGGGACTTCAACACCTCACTTACAACAATGGACAGATCATCTAACCAGAAAATCAACAAGGAAACAATGGTTTTGAATGACACACTGGACCGGATGGACTTAAAGATATATTCAGAACATTTCATCCTAAAGCAGCAGAATATACATTCTTCCCCAGTGCTCATGGAACACTCTCCAGAATAGGTTCCATAGTAGGACACAAGTCAACCTTCAAAAAATACAAAAAGATGGAAATCATACTGTGCATATTTTCAGACCACAATGCTATAAAACTCGAAATCAGCCATAAGAAAAAATTTGGAAAGATAACAAATACTTGGAGACTAAAGAACATTCTACTAATGAATGAATGGGCTAACAAGAAGTTAAAGAGGAAACTAAAAAGTACATGGAAGCCAATGAAAATTATAACACCACAGCCCCAAACCTCTGGGACCGAGCTAAGGTGGTCATAAGAGGGAAGTATATACCAATCCAGGACTTCCTAAAAAAGGAAGAAAGGTCTCAGATACACAATCTAACCTTACACCTTAAAGAGCTGGAAAAAGAACTGCAAATAAAACCCAAGCCCAGCAGAAGACAGGAAACTATAAAGATTAGAGCAGAAATCAATGCTATCAAAACAAAAAACAAAAAACAAAAAAAAAAACAGTAGAACAGATCAATGAAACCAGAAGCTGATTCTTTGAAAGAATTAACAAAATTGATAAACTCCTAGCCAGTTGATCAAAAAGTAAAAGGAAACTACCCAAATACATAAAATCAAGAATGAAAGAGGAGAGATCACAACCAACCCAGCACAAATGCAAATAATAAGAGAATATTGTAAGCAATTATATGCCAATAAAATGGGCAATCTGGAAGAAATGGACAAATTCCTGGAAACATATAAACTACCAAAACTGAAATAGGAAGAAAGAAAATTTGAACAGACCCATATCCAGTAAAAAAATGGAAATAGTAATAAGAAATCTCCCCCAAAAACAAGAGTCTAGGGCCAGATGGCTTTCCAGGGGAATTCTACCGAACATTTAAAGAAGAGTTAACACCTAACCTTTTGACTCTGTTCCAAAAAATAGAAATGGAAAGAAAACTTCCAAACTCATTATGAAGCCAGTACTACCTTGATTCCAAAATGAGACACAGACCCCACTAAAAAGGAGAACTACAGACCAATTTTCCTGATGAACATGGATGCAAAAATCCTCAAGACACTAGCCAACCAGATCCAACAATACATTAAAAGAATTATTCACCACGACCAAGTGGGATTTATACCTGGGATGCAGGGCTGGTTCCATATCCATGAAACAATCAATGTGATACATCTCATCAATAAAAGAAAGGATAGGAACCATATGATCCTCTCAAAAGCTGAAGAGGAAGTATTTGACAAAATACAGCATCCTTTCTTGATAAAAACCCTCAAGAAAGTAGGGATAGAAGGATCATACCTCAAATCATAAAAGCCATATATGAAAGATCCATCGCTAATATCATCTTCAAAGGGGAAAAACTGAGAACTTTCCTCCTAAGGTCAGGAACAAGACAGGGATGTCCACTCTCACCACTGTTATTCAACATAGTATTGGAAATCTTAGCTTCAGCAATCAGACAACACAAAGGAATAAAAGGCATCCAAATCGGCCAGGAGGAAGTCAAACTTTCACTCTTTGCAGATAACATGATACTCTACATGAAAAAAATTCCACCAAAATACTGCTAGAACTGATCCACGAATTCAGAAAGTCACAAGATATAAAACCAATGCACAAAAATGGTTGCATTCCCATACACCAATAATGAAGCAGCAGAAGGAGAAAACAAGGAATCGACCCCATTTACAATTGCACCAAAAACCATAAAATATCTAGGAATAAACCTAACCAAAGAGATGAAAAATCTATATACTGAAACTATAGAAAGCGTATGAAAGAAATTGAAGAACACACAAAGAAATGGAAAAACATTCCATGCTCCTGGATTGGAAGAACAAATATCGTTAAAATGTCGATACTACCCAAAGCAATCTACATATTCAATGCAATCCCTGTCAAAACAACACCAACATTATTCACAGAGCTAGAAAAATCCTAAAATTGGGATGGAACCATAAAAGACCCCAAATAGTCAAAGCAATCCTGAAAAAGAAAACCAAAGCTGGAGACATCACAATCCCAGACGTCAATACATATTACAAAGCTCTAATCATCAAGAAAGTATGGTATTGGCACAAAAATAGACACTCAGATCAGTGGAACAGAATAGAGAACCCAGAAATGGACCCACAAACACGTGGCCAACTAATCTTTGACAAAGCAGGAAAGACTATCCAATGGAATAAAGACAGTCTCTTCAGCAATGGTGCTGGGAAAATTGGACAGCAACATGCAGAATAATAAACCTGGACCACTTTCTTACACCATACACAAAAATAAACTCAAAATGGATGAAATACTTAAACATAAGACAGGAAGTCATCAAAATCCTAGAGAAGAGGGGCAGCTGGGTGGCTCAGTTGGTTAAGCACCAACTTCGGCTCAGGTCACGATCACACATTTTGTGAGTTCAAGCCCCTGTGACAGCTCAAAGCCTGGAACCTGCTTTGGATCCTGTGTCACCCTCTGTCTCTGCTCCTCCCCCACTCATTCTCTCTCTCTCTCTCTCTCTCTCTCTCTCTCTCTCTCTCTCAGAAATAAAATAAACATTAAAAAAAATTTTTTTTAATCCTAGAGGCAAAAGCAGGCAAAAAACCTCTTTAACCTCAGCCACAGCAACTTTTTACTCAACATGTCTCCAGAGGCAAGGGAAACAAAAGCAAAAATGAATTATTGGGACATTATCAAAATAAAAAGCTTCTTCACAGCAAAGGAAACAATCAGCAAAACTAAAAGGCAACCGACAGAATGGGAGAAGATATTTGCAAATGACACAGCAGATGGGTTAGTATCCAAAATCTATAAAGAACTTCTCAAACTCAACACCAAAAAAATAATCTGGTGAAGAAATGGGCAAAAGACATGAATAGACACTTTTCCAAAGAAGACATCCAGATGGCAAACAAATACATGGAAAAATGCTCAACATCACCCATAATCAGGAAAATACAAATTAAAACCACAATGAGATACCACCTTACTCCAGTCAGAATGGCTAAAATGAAAAACTCAAGCAACAACAGATGTTGGTGAGGATACAGAGAAAGAGGATCTCTTTTGCACTGCTGGTGGGAGTCACTCTGGAAAACAGTATGGAGGTTCCTCAAAAAATTAAAAATAAAACTACCCTACGACCCAGCAATTGCACTACTAGGTATTTATCCAAGGGATACAGGTGTGATGTTTTGAAGGGGCACATGCACCACAATGTTTATAGCAGCACTATCGACAATAGCCAAAGTATGGAAAGAGCCCAATTGTTCATTGACAGACGAATGGGTAAAGAATATGTAGTATATACATACTATGGAGTATTACTTGGCAATTGGAAAGAATGAAATCTTGCCATTTGCTACTATTTAATACTAGAGGGTATTATCCTAAGCAAAATTAGACAGAGAAAGACAAATATCATATGACTTCACTCCTATGAGGAGTGTTTTAAGATACAAAACATGAACATAAGGGAAGGGAAGCAAAAATAACACAAAAACAGGGAGGGAAGGGTGCGTGGGTGGCTCAGTTGGTTCAGTGTCCAACTTCGGCTCAGGTCATGGTCTCACAGTTCATGAGTTAGAGCCCCACATTGGGCTCTGTGCTGACAGCTCAGAGCCTGGAGCCTGTTTTGGATTCTGTGTCTCCCTCTCTCTCTGCCCCTCTCCCACTCATTTTGTCTCTCTCTCTCAAAAATAAATAGAAACATTAAAAAAAAAAAACCAGGGAAGGAGACAAAACATAGGAGACTCTTAAATACAGAGAACAAACAGAAGGTTGTTGGAGGGGTTGTGAGAGGGAAGATGGACTAAATGGGTGAGGGGCATTAAGGAATCTACTCTTGAAATCATTGTTGCACTATATGCTAACTTGGATGTGAGTTTGAAAATTTAAAAAAAAAACTAAAAAAATAATAATAATAAAATTTTTAAAAATTAAATTAAAAAATAATAGTAAAGAAATGATCTCTATAAAACTTAGATTTCTTGGAGGGCAAAAGATAGAAGGAAATGCCTATGTGACATAGAAAGAGAGAGAGAAGTGGGGGTAAGAACTGGAAACCAAAGTGAGAAATTATGACTTACAGGAATTTGTGTAATCTTAGAAACTTCCTCAGTAAAGGAGATATGGCTTTGAGCCTAAATATACTGGACAGTTAGAACCAAGATTCAACTTCCTTATTGTCAGTTGATGATTTCTTTTTATTTCACCAAGAAAGTAAAAGCACCAAGAGATAACTTCTGCATTTTCTCACCACCATATGTCTTCCCCTAATTTTACCTTCCTCTGCCTTCTCTTCATTTTCTGGTTTAAAGTTAGCCCTCCACGAGGTGTCATGGTTGCCTCGAGAGACTAGTAGGAGTTTGCACCTGTGGTGGAGAGAGTCCCAAGCCCACATCCAGGAGGCTGCGTCTTGGGAGGAGATGACTTCTCCGATTCCTCGGTGATGGCTGCATCTGGGAGTGGTATGGCTCAGAAAACCTGGGAATGGGCCAATAACGTGCAGGAAGCATGTTGTTCATGATATCGATGAAATCTAGAAATGCAAGAAACAGCAGCAAGAAATTCTGATGGCGAAGCCCTGGACTAATGATCGCCATTGCTTTAAGTACTGCAAAATCTCAGCATTGGCCCCCTGCCAGATCAGGAAGCAACTGATCTGAAGTGATGGCCTAATGCTAGGAAAGGTGGATGGTGAAACCATGATCATTATAGACAGTTTTGCTTTGCACTGAAACCCGAGTAAATAAGTGCTCAGGCTGCATATGAGTACATGGCTGCATATATAGAAAATGCCAAACAGGTTGGCCTCCTTGGAAATGCAATTGGCTGGCATCATAGCCAACCTGGCTGTGGCTGCTGGCTTTCTGGGATTGATGTTAGTAATCAAACACTGAGTCAGCAGTTCCAGGAACCATTCCTAGCAGTAGTAATTGACCCATCAAGAATAATATCTGCAGAGAAAGTGAATCTTGGAGCCTTTGGAACACACCCAAAGGGCTACAAACATGCAAACAATATTATGCCTTACAAGTGTCATATTTCAAATCCTCCTTGGATCGCAAATTGTTTGAGCTTTTGCAGAATAAATACTGTGTGAATATGATGAGTTCCTCTAGCTTTCTTCCGAATGCAAACTATACCACTGGTCAGGTCTTTAATTTGTCTGAAAAATTAGAACAGTCAGAAGCAAGCCCAGCTGGGATGAGGGAGTTTCATGCTGGGTTTGGAAACACATGACAGAAAGAAGACAAACATGCCAAGGCTAAAGTGACAGATGTAGTAAAACTACCATAGAAGCTACCCATGGATTGATGTCTCAGGTTATTGAGGATAAACTGTTTCACCGAATTAACATCTCTTAAACAATCACTAAGTAGTACTTTTGACTGAAAGTCAGTGTGAGAAAAATACTCAAGGAACACTTTAAAGCCAGTTACCAAAATTCTGATTTTAACTAGAAGGTGCTCTGAAGTATTCCGATTATAACATCCTGTAATAAAACTCTTTAAAATGAAAAATAATGTAACTAGATTTCATCCCCACTCACTTGTTAAAGACTTCACTGCTGAAATGGAACATTGTTTCTTGCATCATGAATCCCCACTACTAAACAAACTACCCATTTTACACAGAAATATGCTGTCATATTCTCAGGAAAAACTCTCCTCTTTAGCTCACTGCCCCATTTATCTACCCTATAGAAGAAATCCTCATTTATTGTTATTCACTATCTCTACTTTTCTCTTCTGCCTTCTTTTTGTTGTTGTTATTTTTTTCTGAGCAAGTTCTTTACTGATGTTGTTTTAATTTATTATAAAACACTTCAGACATTAAAATATACAAATAAAAGTATAACTTTTTTTTCTCTTTTCAAAGCCAGGACCTCATTTTTTAAAGACATATGTTCCTCAAAACGCTATCACTGCAGAATGAAGTGCAATCCTGATGAACATGCAATTAAATACTGTGCTGACTGGACCATCTGCTGCAAACCAAAGAGAATTCAATTTAGGGAAAAAAAGTGGTGAAAAGTCTATCTCCACCTTCTTCAGATTCTGGGAAAAGAAACTAAAAATGTTTAAAACTCTTTTCTATATAAGAATAATTAATATGATGGATAAAGGAAATTCATGATAATTATATGTTTAAATGACAAGGTTAAAGTAAATATGAATTTTATAAAGGCTTACACTCTATTTTCATGTGTGTGCTTTTACATTAATTTCTTTAATTTATATCCACACCCATGTTGTTGTTTCACCTATAGTACTATATCCCAGCCCCACAATTTACTGTCTGACCTTGAGCAAGTTCTTTACTCTCTCTATATATCAGTTTCCTTATCTACAAAATGAGATAACAATGATACCTACATCATGGTGTTATGGGGATTATATTACTTAGTATGTGTAAAGGTCTTAAGCAGCACCTGACCCCGTGTATGTTCTATATGTGTTAACTATAATTTCATGGAGCCAGAGAATGTGACCTGTTCTATAGCTTTTGGAATTTATTAAAAAATTCTTTGTGATCTAAGTTAAAATTAATATTTGTGAAAATTCCATGTGTTTTTTAAGTAAGGTATATTTTCCATTTATGAGATATACAACCTTATAAAACACAATATATTTATTCAGCACTATTCTACTGCAGTAATCTAGGACTGGGACACTGGTACTGAGGGCTAAGAAGAAAGAAGATATTCAGGATGGATTTCAAAAATAAGATTGACAGAATTTAATGGCTATATGATATAATAAGAAGAAAGTATGAAAGATGATACTGTGATTTCAAAGCTGACAAAGAAATGGGTAGCAATACAATTCACTAAACTAGAGAGGCCACAAGAGAAGGTAGGTTGGGAGTGCGGGGAGTGTCAATAAAGAGATGTTTTAGCATAATGGAGTCATGCAAGGGATATGGATATCAGTTCACTGGACATATTTTTAAGAGTCTAATTTTTTTTTTAATTTATTTTTGAGAGAGACAGAGCACTAGTGGGGGAGGGGCAGAGAGAGAGGGAGACACAGAATCCGAAGCAGGCTCCAAGCTGTCAGCACAGAGCCTGATGCGGGGCTCGAACCCATGAACCATGAGTTCATGACCCTACCCAAAATCGGATGCTTAATGGACTGAGCCACCCATGCACCCCAACTTTATTCTTTTAATAAATGAGCCTAATTCCTATTATGAACCTCATTCCCCTTCGTCACAGAAACTTAAACTCAGTGTATTCAGAGTTGTTTCCCTAGAATTATTTGGAAGTTTGAGAGGACTTATAGTGGTGAGGCATCTGGGAGAGCATTGATTATGCTAACATTACTAAGATATCATTATCCCTACTTGGTCTTGAGTCACTAGCCAATGTACAACTGCTAAGGTGCTTCTTGTTCTTAATAACATTCTTAAAATTCTTTTGAGGGGCTTGGGGGACAGCTGGCTGGCTCAGTCAGCTAAGCATCTGACTTTTAATTTCAGCTCAGGTCATGATCTCAAGGTTTGTGGGATCGAGCCCCTCATCGGGCTCTCTGTCTCTCCCTGTCTCTCTGTCCACCCTCACTCTCTCTCTCTCTCTTTCTCTCTCAAAATAAATAAATAAACATTTTTTTAAAAAAACCTCTTTGGGAAAGGCTTATTCTTTAATGCATAGGATAATTCTGCCACTCAAGCATCATTCTAGTTTACCAGAAATTCCAGTGGGAATATCTATCACTCTACCACATCCTATGGTGATCTCAGTCATACAAGGATTCTACTCTTACTCCCTTCCCATGCTGGGGGAACCCGTGTGAGGGAAGACTACCTCACAATGCTGTGAGAATCTCAGACCTATCTACCAAAGAAAACCAGTCAATCAGTGCTATGCTACACTATGGCCTTGCCACCTCTCTGAGCTCCACTCACCTAAGCAAACACTAGTGTCTGTCCTCCATTACCTGCTCCCATTTCTCTCCCCTCCCACTATATGAATTCCAGAATTGGAGACAGAAACAGTGATGCCCTTCCCCCCAATATCTAAAATATTCATTTTCTTTCATTTTTATTCTATCCTTCCTCTACCTTACTCAAAACTTGGTTTAGGGAAGAAATAAGCTCCTAATTCATCTGCATTCTCCAAAATCTATCATAAAATCTGAATCCAAGAGTTCCTTCCAGTGCCCAAGAGAACAAAGTCTTTTGACATGCAGAAACCTGCTCTTCATTTCTCTCTTTTCAAAGGGAAAAAGTACACATTGTTCAGAACATGGTAATGGTGAATTGTTTTGGACTTTTTAAAACAGGGGGGAAGTAAGCAGATAAAATTTTCTTAATACTCTTAAAATCAAAATCTAAAAAATTAGTAAGAAATTTCCCAAACAAAATCCATGTATAGGGTAGCAGCTTCTAAAATGGCTTCCAATGATTCCAGCATCTTGGTATACATGCTCTTATGTAATCCTCTCCTATTGAGTTACTCACCTCTAATGGATGGTATTGAGTTGACTCTTGAACAACATTAGTTTGAACTGCATGGCTCCACTTACAGACACCTTTTTTTTTTTAAGTTTATTTATTTTTGAGAGAGAGAGAGAAAGCAGGGGAAGGGCAGAGAGAGGGAGACAGAGGATCCAAAGCTGGCTCAGCAGTGAGCCCAATGTGGGGCTCAAACTCACAAACCAAGAGATCATGACCTGAGCTGAAGTTGGAAGCTCAACTGACTGAGCCAGCCAGGTGCCCAAAACACAGATTTTTTTCAATAAATATATTAGAAAAATTTTGGAGATTTGGGACAATTTGAAAAACTCACAAATGAGACATGTAGCAGAGAAATATAAAAAAGAAAAGAAAAAGAAAAAGTCATGTCATGATTGCATAAACTACATGCCAATATAGTCTATTTTATCACTTACTAAACTATAAAATATGCACAAATATATTATATTTGCTTTCATTTAACTATTTTTCCTTCCTTTTTATATTTCTTCCTTCTAGTTGTATCAATTTTAAAATAAAAATAAAGATGAAACAGACAGACAGACAAACATAAAGAAATAAATCCAGCATAAAGATCATTGTAAAAAAAAAGAAAAGGATGAGGTGCTCAGTCGGTTGAGTGTCCAACTCTTGATTTCAGCTCAGGTTGGTCCCAATGTTGTGGAATTGATCTCCACATCAGGCTCCATGCTCTCTCCCCATCTCTTTCTGCCCTCCTTTGCTCTCTCTCTCTCTCAAAAACATAAAAAATTAAAAAAAAAAAAAAGGAATTCATCAACCCATCCTCACAGCTATACCGGTAAGTGTAAAATTTGCACTTTTTGCAAAATATCTTTTTTTTAAATGTTGTATTTATTTTTGAGAGAGAGAGAGAGAGAGTGCAAGCTGGGGAGGGGCAGAGAGAGAAGGAGACACAGAGTCTGAAGCAGGTTCCAGGTTCTGCTGACCCACATGGGGCTCAAACTCACGAACTATGAGATCATGACTTGAGCCAAAGTCAGACGCTTAACTGACTGAGCCACCCAGGTGCCCTTGCAAAATATCTTTTTATGTCCTACTGAAAAATGTAGCTTTTATGTGGGTGCAGAATTGCTATAAGAAAGGCTTACCTGTAGACTCTCATGTGATCAGAGAAAAAAGCAAAATTAACTTAAAGCAAAAGGAAGGTTAAGAATCTAAGGCTGAAAAGTTTAATGCTAACAGAGGATAATTTGATAATAGAAAGAGGTATGGCTTTTAAAATGTCAAGATAACAGGAGAAGCAACTTCAGCTAACCAAAGGGTAGCAAACAAGTTCCCAGATGCCATTAAGAAAATGTATGTATTCTAGCATACAGGTTTAAAAAAATGGTCAAAAATATACCTATGATATTTTGTTAATGGGTACACAGTATAAAAAGATGTAAATAGGAGCACCAATAACATAAACTTTAAGGGTAAGAAAATAAATGTGAACTTTTTTATGCAATCGAAGTTGTTATTACAGCTGAAAATAGACTTATAACTATAACATGTACTATGACACCTTCTTTATAATCACAAGGCAAAATCCATAATAAATACATAGATAATAAAGAGAAAAAATAATAGAATACTACTATAAAAAAATCAGCTAACAAAAAAAGACAGCAAAAGAGGAAAAGAATTTAAAAACTACCAAAAACATCATAAAACAATTGACAAAATAGTGATAGTAAGTTCTTACCTCTCAAAAATTTCTTCAAATGTAAATGGTTTAAATTTTCCAATTAAAAGACATAGAATGCTTCAATGGATAAAGAAGTAAGACCCAGCTCAGCTATATGGGCCCACAAGATACTCAAGCATTAAGGACACTCATCATCTGAAATTGAAGGGAAAAAGACATTCTATGAAAACAGAAAACAAAAGAGAGCAGAACTAGTTATATTTTTACCAGACAAAATAGACTTTAAGTCAAAAACTGTAATCAGAGACAAAGTCATCATATAATGACAAAAGGGTAAATCATCCAGAGGATATAACAATTATAAATATATATGTGCACAATATTGGAGCACATAAATAAACAGACCTGAGGGCAAAAATAAAGAGCAGTATAATAATAGTAGGGGAATTTAATACCCTATTTTCAAAAATGGATAGATCATCCAGACAGAAAATCAATAAGGAATAATGGACTTGAACTGCACTTTAGCCCAAATGGACCTAACAGACATCTACAGAACATTCTATCCAACAGAAGCAGAATACATATGATTCTCAAAGAAAATTCTCCAGAATAAATAAGTCAGAAAAACAAAACTAGCCTTAAAATGTAAGAACATTAAAATCATAGAAAGCATGTTTCCCAAATGCGATGTTATGACACTAGAAATTAGTGACAGGAAAAAAGTCAAAAATTGGCTAGTGTGGGGGAAATTAAACAACACTCTTCTGAAAACACTATGAACCAAAGAAATAAAAAAATAAATAAATAAATATCCTGAAACCAATGAATGAACAAACCACACACCAAAACTAATGCAATACAACAAAAGAAGTTCTAAGGGGGAAGTTTATAATGATGAACAAGCACATTAAGAAAAAAGATACCTCAAATAAACAACCTAACCTAACACCTTGACTAGAAAAGAAAAACAAACTAAGCCCAAAGTTAGCAGATAGAAGACAATAATGAAGATTAGATTGGAAATAAATTAATTAGACACTAGTAAGACAACAGAAAAGATCAATGAAGCTAAGAATTTTTAAAAAATAAAATAAAATTGACAAACATTTGGCTAAACCAAGAAAAATAAGAGATGACTCAGGTAATAAAATTATAAAGGAAAGAGTAGACATTAAAACTGATAACCATAGAAATGCAAATTACCATAAAGACTACTATGAAGAATTGTATACCAAAAAATTAGATAACTTAGGAGAAATAAATTCCTAGAAACACACAACGTATCAAGACTGAATCATGAAGTAATAGAATGGCTGATAACCAATAACAAGCAAGGAGATTAAATCAGAAATCTAAAATCTCCCCATAAACAAAAACCCAGGACAAGATGATTCCACTGATAAATTCTACCAAACATTTAAAGAAGACTTGGGGCGCCTGGGTGGCTCAGTCAGTTGGGCGTCTGACTTCGGCTCAGGTCATGATCTCGTGGTCCGTGAGTTCGAGCCCCACGTCGGGCTCTGTGTTGACAGCTCAGAGCCTGGAGCCTGTTTCGGATTCTGTGTCTCCCTCTCTCTCTCTGACCTTCCCCCATTCATGCTCTGTCTCTCTCTGTCTCAAAAAAATGAATAAACGTTAAAAATAATAATAATAAAAAATAAAGAAGACTTAATAGGGCGCCTGGGTGGCTCAGTCAGTTAAGCGTTCAACTTCGGCTCAGGTCATGATCTGGCGGTTCACGAGTTTGAGCCCCGCATCAGGTTCTGTGCTGACAGCTTAGAGCCTGGAGCCTGCTTCAGATTCTGTGTCTCCCTCTCTCTATGCCCCTCTCCCACTATGCTCTGTCTTTCTCTCTCTCAAAAATAAATAAACATTAAAAAAAATTGAAAGAAGACTTAGTACCTTAAATAAAAATAAATCTTCTCAAATATTCCCCCAAAAATTGAAAAGGAAGTAACACTTTCAAACTTATTGTAAAGGCCAGCATTACCCTGCCACCAATACCAGTCAAAGAAACCACAAGAAAATTATAGGCAAATATCCCTGATGAACAAGGTGCAAAAATCATCAAGAAAATATTAGTTAACCAAATTCAAGAGCACATTACAAGGATCATACCCCATGATCAAGTGGAATTCATCCCCAGGATGCAAGGATGTTTGAACATAGGCAAATCAATAAATGTGATAAATCATATTAACACAATGAAGGATAAAAATTATGTGATCATTTCAATGGAAGTGTTTAACAAATTCAATGTTCTGTTATGATAGAAACTCTCAACAAACAAGGTATAGGAGGAATGTTCCTCAATATAATAAAGGCCATATAAGACAACCACACAGCTAACATCATAGTCAATGGTGAAAAGCTTTTCCTCTAAGATCAGGAAAAGGACAAGGGTGCCTATTCTCACCACTTCTATTTAACATAATACTGGAAGTCCTAGCCATCACAATTAGGCAAGAAAAAGAAATTAAATGTATTCAAATCAGAAAAGAAGTAAAATTGTCTCTGTTTACAGATTATATGAGTTTATGTATAGAAAACACTGAAGACTCCACCAAAATAACTTCTAGAACTAATAAGTGAATTTGGTAAAGGATACAAAATTAAAATAGAAAAAATATTTACATTTCTATACACTCACAAAAAAACTACTTGAAAAAATGAATTAAGAAAATAATCCCCTTGGGGTTCCTAGGTGACTGAGTCAGTTAAACTGATTTCAACTTAGGTCATGATCTCCCAGTTCATGAGTTTGAGCCCCGCATCTGGCTCTGCACTGTCAGTGCAGAGCCTGCTTGGGATTCTCTCTCTCTCCTGCCTCTCCCCTGCTCATGCTGTCTCTCTCTCAAAACAAATAAATAAACTTTAAAAAAGAAAGAAAGAAAACAATCCCCTTTTTAATAGCATCAAAGGAATTAAATACTTTGGAACATATTTAAATAAGGAAGTAAAAAGATCTCTACACTGAAAATTATAGAATATTGATGAAAAAGTGAAGAAAACAAATAAATGGAAAGAAATCCTGTGTTCATGGACTGGAAGAATTAATATTGTCAAAATGTCCATAATACCCAAAGCATTCTACAGATTCAATGCAATCGCTAGTAAAATTCTAATGGCATTTTTCACAGAAATAGGAAAAATGATCTTAAAACTGCTATGGGAGCGCAAAAGACCATGAATGACCAAAGCAATCTTAAGAAAGAACAAAGATGAAAGGATCACTCTCTTGACTTCAAACAGTGTAAGGCTTTAGTAATCAAAACACTATGGAATTGGGGCGCCTGGGTGGCTCAGTAGGTTAAGCGTCCGACTTCAGCTCAGGTCACGATCTCGCGGTCTGTGAGTTCGAGCCCGCGTCGGGCTCTGTGCTGACTGCTCGGACCCTGGAGCCTGTTTCGGATTCTGTGTCTCCCTCTCTCTCTGTCCCTCCCCCGTTCATGCTCTGTCTCTCTCTGTCTCAAAAATAAATAAAAACGCTAAAAAAAACCTTTTTAAAAAAAACACTATGGAACTGGCACAAAATCTGGCACATATCAGTGAACAGAATAAAGAGCTCAGAGCTAATCCCACACATAGTCAACTAATATTTGACAAGGGTGCCAAGAACACATAATGGGGAAACTATAGTCTATTTAATAAATGGGGTGTTGGGAAAACTGGATATCTACATGGAAAACAGTGAAACTGTATTCTTCTCTTACACCATATACAATAAATTCAAAATATATTAAAGATTTAAATGTAAGACCTGTAAGCATAAGACTCCTAGAAGAAAACATGGGGGAAAGCTCCTTGACGTTGAGTTCTTGGCAATAATTTTTTGGATATGACACCAAAAGAACAGGCAACAAAAGGAAAAATAAACAAGTGGACTACATCAAACTAAAGAGCTTCTGTACAACAAAGGAAACTATCAACAAAATGAGAAGAATGAGAGAAAATGTTTGTGAATCATATATCTGATAAGAGAGAAATATCCAAATTATATAAGGAGCCCATACAACTCAATAGAAAAATAACAAACTAATTAAAAAAAGGCAAAGGACTTGAATACAGTTTTCCAAAGGAGACATTCAAATGGTCAATAGGTGGATAAAAAGGTCTTCAACATCACTAATCATCAGGGAAATGCAAAGCAAAACCCAATGAGATATTGCCTCACACCTGCTGGAACGGCTATTATGAAAATGACAAGAGACAGGAAGTGTTGGCAATGATGTGGAGAAAACGGAACCCTTGAGCACTATTGCTGGGAATGTAAATTGGTACTGCCATTACAGAAAACGGTATAGATTTAATCAAAAAAATAATCAAAATTTAATCAAAGAATTAAAATTACATGTGATCCAGCAATCCCATTTCTGGGCACATATCCAAAGGAAACTTTATCAATATCTCAAAGAGTTATCTGCACACTCATGTTTATTGCAGCATGATTTACAATAGCCAGGATATGCAAACAACAGAATTCCACCAGTAGCGGGAGCAGAGAGCGGGTCCCAGAGAGCCCTGAACAGCCCCACCACCACCACCCGCCTAGGTACCATCACACCTGGGAGGAGCTGCCACAGCCGGCCCAGTCACCATCACTGCAAGCATGAGCAGCAAGGCAGAGTCTCAGCAGCTGCCCGACACCCCCAGCACTGCCCACACCAAGCTGGGCATCACCAGGCAGCGGCACAGGGAGCGGTGACCCCGATGGCCTCACATCCACAGTGCCTTCCAGCAGGGACAAGGTCATCCAACCAAGGTTTTGGGAAGAGTGAAATGGCTCCGTGTAGGAAGACAGATATGGGTTTATCAAGAGGAATGACACCAAGGTAGATGTATTTGCACGCCAAACTGCCATAAAGAATAACCCCAGGAAGCACCTTTGCAATGGAGGCAGGGGATGGAGAGACTGCAGAGTTTAATGTTGTTGAAGGAGAAGACGGTGCAGAGGCAGCAACTGTGACAGGCCCTCGTTGCGTCCCAGTGCAAGGCAGTAAATATGCAGCAAACCATAAGCATTATGGATGTTATGCATGTCACAGAGGTCCTCCACGCTACTGCCCTCAGAATTACCCGAATGGTGAGAGTGGGGAAAAGAACCAAGGATCAGACAGCGCTCCCTAAGGCCAGGCGCAACCGTGCCAGCCCTAAGGCAGGTGACGATTCCCACTTTACTTACATGCGGAGACCCTATGGGCGTCAACCAGTCTTTCAACCCTCCTGGGCAGGGAGAGGTGGTAGAGGGAGCTGTCGAGCAGGGTGTAGGAGAGCAAGATAGACCAGTGAGACAGAATATGTATGGGGGGGGGGGGGGGGGGGGGGGGGGGCGGGGGGGGGGTTATAGACTATGATTCTGTAGGGGTCCTGCTGACTGAAGGCAACAATGCAGAAGATAAGGGAAATCGCGATGAGACCCAAAGCCAGCGGTCACTTCAATGTTGGTACCGCTGCAACTTCAATTATAGAAGCTGAAGCCCAGAAAACCCTAAACCACAAGATGACAGATAAAAGCAGCCAGTTCACCAGCTGAAAAATCATCTGCTGCCAAGAATGGGCAGGGCAGGGCTGAGTAAATGCCACCTCACCGTCTTTACCATCATCCAGGTTAGTCCTCCAACAATAAGAAATGGATAAGGAATTCCAACAATAAGAAATGAACAAAAGATTGGAGTTGAAGACCTTAAGTACTTGTTTTTTGTCCATTGACCAGATAAATAGAACTATCTATGCAGCATGGGGGTTTTATCACTTTTACCTAAAGATGTCTCTTTTTGGTAATGACAAATGTGTTTAAAGGAAAAAAAAAACTGGTTTTTCTCAATACACCTTTAAAGGTTTTTTAATTGTTTCATATCCTGTCAAGCCAAGATTTTTAAGAACCTCATTTTTAATTTGTATTAAAAGTCTCTAACTTCATTTTTTCAAAAAAAGTCAACAAATGGCAAGTACCTGTTAATAAAGGTCTTCAATAATTGTCAAAACTAAAAAATAGTAATAATACAAATTTTTAAAAAACATGGAAACAACCTCAGTGACTGTCAATACTAAGTAGATAAAGAAGATGTGGTATGTTTATGCAATGGACTATTATTCAGCCATAAGAAAGCAGGAAACCTTGCCATTTGGGACAACATGGATAAACCTAGAGAATATTATGCTAAGTGAAAAAAGCCATATATAGACAAATACTGGCTGATCTCACTTATATAGGAAATCTCAAAAAAGTGAAACTCAGAACCAGAAGGTAAAGTGGATATTGCCAGAATTTGGAAAGTGGGGGAAATGGGGAGATGTTAGTCAAAGGTAACAAACTTTCAGTTATAAGAATACGTTCTAAGGACCTAATGTGCAATGTGGAGACTCTAGTTAATAAAATATTGTATACTTGAAATTTGCTAAGCAAGTAAATCTTATATATTCTCACCAGAAAAAAATTGTAACTATTTTTTTAATTGTTTTAATTAAATGTTTAATGTTTATTTTTGAGAGAGAAAGAGACACAGCGTGTGAGCAGGGGAGAGGCTGAGAAGGAGGGAGACACAGAATCCGAAGCAGGCTCCAGGCCCTGAGCTGTCAGCACAGAGCCCAGCAAGGGCTAGAACTCACCAACCTCGAGGTCATGACCTGAGCCTGAAGTCAGCCGATTAACTGCTTAACCGCCTAACCCACTGAGCCAACCAGGCGCCCAAATTGTAACTATTTGAGGGGATAGATATGTTAATTAGTTTGATTGCGGTAAGCATTTCACAATGTATATGTACTTCAAATCATCACATTTTACTGCTTAAACATTAGCAACTTTCATTTGTTAATTATACCTCACTAAAGCTGTTGAGGAAAAGTCTTGAAGAATGGTTGGGATAACAGATATGTTCATCATCTTGAATGTGATGATGGTTTCACAAAAGTATATGTGTCAAAGCTTATCAAATTGTACACTTTAATATTTAAATTTTTATGTCATTTATATCTCAATAAAGATTTTTTTAAGTTTATTTATTTACTTTGAGAGAGAGCAAGCACAAGCGAGGGAGGGGCAGAGAGAGGGGAGAGAGAGAGAGAGAGAGAGAGAGAGAAAGAGAGAGAGAGAGAGAATCCCAAGCAGGCTCTACACCATCAGCAGAGACCAGGGCTCATAACCCATGAACCATGAGATCATGACCTCAGCCAAAATCAAGACTCGGAGACTTAATCGACTGAGCCACCCAGGCACCCCAGTAAAGATTTTTTTTTAATAGTGATAGTTATAAAAAATGACCTTGACAGAATATTATCCAGCTTTTAAAATATCATTTATGAAGAGTTTATAATGAGACAAAAAATACTTATGGTATATATCATGCTACAAAAACAGCATATCTGGGTATATTGTTTAGAACTATGCAAAACAAAATATCAAATAATAAACCAGGCATAAATAAAATTTCTTTAAGAAACACACAGCTTGTTTCTGAGAGATGAGGCTCACGTGTTAATTTTTCCTTCTTTGTCATTTTTAGTATTTTATAAATTTTCTAAAATTGGCATTTAATTTTTGTTGTAACATGAAAAACCCAAAAATTCAAGGTTATTTCCTTGAAAAAGAAAAACTATAGTTCTCAGGTCTCCATTAATACTTTTGGGAAATCCAGGTGGGGGAGCAGTGCCTTCGTCAACAGGAGAAGCGGCCACACCAGAAAGAGCTGGCTGTTTTTTTCCTCACACAAGCTGGCCAACTCCACTGCCTCGGGGAAGATCAGTGTAGCATGTCTACCCGGAGCAGTGTATACCCCAGACCTCTCAGGTTTGTACGGGACGGTGTGTTCAACCTTCCCTTTCTGCACTCTGACAGCCAGTGTCAGACCCTGCCACCTTTATCCTCAACAGAAGCTCCCGGCCATGAAGCCTCTCGTCATTGTCCTTGTCTTGCTCTCCTGTGTGGACCCAGCTCTGGCAGGTAAAATGGGACTCTCCCTGGGGAACCATTTGTCTAGAAGAGCAATTCCACTAAGCAAACCTACAAATGTCCTCCTACCATGGACCCTTTTATTTTCAAAGTGGAAGCATCAACCGGTTTGATGTTAGCAAGACCTGAGCTTGAATCTTGGCTCTCCAACTTGTTAACTGTGCAGCTTTAGGCAAAAGTCAAAGCTTCTCTGAACCTTAGTTTCTTCATTCATAAAACGGAAACAAAACTAACCTCTGAGTCTTGCCAGGATTAAGTGTGCTGATGTATAGAACAGGCCTATACATAACAGGTACCTGACTCCTGAGAGTTTTCGTAATATTTTCATTAGTAATACCCCATCCTGTTTTGCCACTATTGTTTTGTCCCTAATTTAGGAACACGTCTAGGCATAATAGTCCAAAACAGAAAATAGTGATAACACAATTTGTTAGCTTTCTAATTTACTGAAATTTATAATTTGTAGATTCCTTAGATACATGGAGAAACAGATTTGGAACTACTTGTTCCAAGAGAATTAAGGGGCTTTACGTGCTAAAAGAAATATCTGATCAGGGACACATGAGAGAATGCTGACTGGCCTCAAACTGTAGCTTGACCACATTCATGACTGATTTTTAAAATCTCTCCTGAATATTCTCTTCACTCAGTGCTATTGAATCAGTTCAAGTCCATATGTTATAGGGTCCCATTTAATTTCTCATCTGCCCTCAAGTAATCTCTAGGCAGGTGAACCAGATTTTCTGGTCACCTGATTCATTAGGCTGGATTTAAGAATCCATACAACCCAGGCCTCTTGAAGCTATTGATGGGACCAATTCCACTATGGTTTATGGAAATGGATTCATGGCTTCTAGACAACTGAGATAGTCTACAATATTCACTTTAGTGCCTTATACATTCCCAAAGCTGTCATTTCCGTAGGAATTTCTTGTCTTGTTACATAGCCCACTTCACTTCATCTCCCTGGGCTTTCATCTTGCCAGGTAAGTAACCCTGATCCCTTTTTTGCCCTATAGGACAATTACCTTCCAGGACATGATAACTTGCACAGGATAGGGGCTGACTCAAAATTTCTACAGATGACCAAAATACTTGACATTCTTTTCCTTTTAACACCTTCTTACATATGGAAATAAAGACATTTCCATATTTTGATAATTCTACAGAGTAACATGTCCATAAAATCATAAGCTCAGCTCAAAATGCCTTGGGTCCCAATAAGACATTCTAAATCTTCAGAATATATTTTATCCTCCACTGAACTCATCATAGCATTCTGTTTTGCAAATGATTCTGTCTTCCGCGCTCTCATAGATATTTTGTGTTTCTTCTCTCTTGGTCTAGATGGAAAATTCTTTGAGTTTAAGGTCTACATTGCATTCAAATCTTATAAAAACTGGCTTGGGAATGAATACATAATTAAATAATGAGTGAATGACTACATGCATAGGTAACTTGATTGTTTAGAGTATATTAATTTACCAATTTGGGCAAACTTCCAAGCTACTAATTGTCTCAGCTCAGAGTGCCATAACAAAATACCACTGATTGTGTGGTTTCAACAAAATGAATTTTCTCACAGTTCTGTAGGCCGGACAGTCCAGATCAACCGCAGGCTGATTCTGTTTCTGATGGGAGTTATCTTCCTGGATTTTAGACAACCAGCCTTTCTCTGTGTCTAAGAGCCCCACCCTTAGAGATGCAATTCACTTTACCTCCCAGAATCCCTCTCTCCAAATAGTCACATTGGGGGTGAGGGTTTCAACATACGAATGGAGGATGAGGGATAAAGGGAACACGATTCAATTCGTAGCACTAGTTCATCCTTTTTCAACTACAGAATCAATCATTATGATTAAGACTTGATTAAGTCCCCTTGGAATCCAGTTTGATAGAAATGGAGGCACTAATTCTGTGACTTTTTGGACTAAATAATTATTTTTGCATTCATCTTCTTTCCAGGCTTGAATCCACTGTCATCAGAAATGCACCAGAAATGCTATGGGAATGGTATCTGTAGACTTGAGTGCTCTACAAGTGAAATGTTAGTTGCCTACTGTATGTTTCAGCTGGAGTGCTGTGTCAAAGGAAACCCTGAGCCCTGACACAAGACACCAGTGAATGCCAATTAACTTGAAAGTAATTGACATCCTCTCCACCAACCTTCACACAGCCAGGGAATTTAGATTAAACTGTGACACTGTGATGTGCCCACAGTTGTTGGTTTTTAGCATTTTTTACATAAGCCATCAGAATCTTATGATTTTGCATTTGAAAAGCTGAGCTGCAGCCTTACCCAAGACAGCTAAGCTTCTCATGAAAACAACTTAGGATATGTTTTCTCGCTTCAAAGTGATATCCATGCTCTTCTCAGTGCCTATTTCTCTCTTAGAAAGGACACCTTAATTATTTATAGAAGCTTCAAATTACAGAAACACCCAGTCCCTTCAGTTCCCCCATTTTCTTTCTCTTTGTACCGCCCATCTTAGAGAAACAGATCTGCCCTGGCCCCCTGATGACTTTGTAGGTTTCTCACAAAGACCACATAGGTGAGGCTTAACTGCAGGCTGGCCCAAGTCTTCACTGAGTCTGACCCTGTAGTTCTTCGTGAAACACATGGGAAAAGGCTTTGTGGTAATGGGAAGCCACGAAGTAGGTTCTCAGCCACAACCATGATTTCAGAGAGTGAAAGCACAGGACTTCCCCCCTCAACCTCCTTAGGGTTTAGTTACAGGCTACCAGACCACTTGGCTATGGTTTGCAGTCAACTCCTCAGCAGCAGAGTGGCCCAACACCTCTGCTACCTCTCGTCTGGCCCCTCTGCTTGGGGGTCATCCTGTGGCACTAGGAACTAACACCATGCTGATCTTACTTTGCTGTGCGTATAAGTAATAAATTGTCTGAATCCATTTGGACTCACTGTTTTCTTTACCAGTCAACCCTATGAAGGTGTCCAGGCAAACCTACAAATTCTATTATGGTGCTGATTATTGTTATGCCCAGAATTCGTGATCCCCAAAGACCACTAGGGAGCCGAGTCCGATGCAAAAGCAAAAGAACCTTTATTCGAGCTAGCTCGAGCTCAATCCCCTACCTGCACCGACGCAGCGGTGAGATACCAGGGAGAGAGCGAGTTTCAAAAGCACAAAGGTTTTATAGGGGTCTAGGGGCAGTTGGTGAGGTAATGGCAGTGGCCTCAGCCAATTGGCTGGGGAAGGGTCGTGGCCTCGGCCGATTGGCTGGGGAAGGGTCGGAGTCCTGTTACGCAGGTCGCTGGGCGTGTTTTGATCAGGAAGTTTGAATGGGTGAGCGGGAGGTTACTCAAGGGGAGGAGGCGCGGTCTGAGGTTTCTGTGATTTTCCCGGAAAAGGGGTCATGTCGGGGACATAGTCACTCAAGGTGGAGAACACAGAACAAGATGGAGTTGGCCGGCGTAGGCCCACCCTTTCAATTATCCCACTGACTACAGTGATGCTGCACGTCTGCCTAACTGCTTAATACCGTCAACCTATACACAAATGCATGAGTGCGGAGTTCTGCACTTGCTGTTCAGGATAAGGGGCGCAGCGGCCGAGGGGGTAGATTCTGGTTGTCTTCTTTAACTTCAGTGCTGAACACAGCATGGTCCCGCTAGTAATTCTGAGAAGATGGAGCTGTAGCTGCAAATAGTCGATTGGTGATCTAGTACATGGCCGAGGAAACAACGGCTAAGTCCTGGCTTGAAATCACAGTACTGCCCTTGCAGCCACTCTCTGCAACTGGACAGAGAAGAAAGGAGAATAGTAGATGAGAAAGATGAGGCGTTGTGAGGAGCTCTACCCTCCCAGACGCTGTTCAGTTTTGAGAATATCCAGTGTTTGTGACTTTAGGGAGGAAGATACTAAAAATATGGTAGAGTGTGTCCTCTTCTCAGAGGCCCAAACTCACCTGCAGAGTCAGTAGGGGAGATGGGCCAAATGGAATAGCATTAGAGATGGCCTGGAATGGCAGTCATGGTTATTAAGTATCCAGAGTAAGGAATGCATCCAGACAGGGCCCAGGAAAACTATTGGACTCTGAAGGAGGCAAGGGAATCTTCATCCAAAGAGCACTGGATCTTATCAAAGTGTGACTCCAGACCTCCTAACATCCCAGGTAGCCTTAGGCTTGCTTCTCATTTTACTGTTTCACCTCAGATGTACATCCTCTATACACACAGATAACTGAAATTTGAAAGCAATTCAGTCTGCTGAGGAGCCTCTCTTTCCAAATGGATCAAAGGACACCATTCTCTCATTAAGGAGGTGATTGTCAAAGCAACAGAGAAAACATGAGTTATCTCCGCTGGAACAATCAGAAACTCTCTGGAATCTGGTTAAGTCTTGAACAAACAGAAATTCCCACCACTAAGGAAAAAAAAAAAGAAAGTTGGATAGGCCAACAGTACGCTGCCTTTACCTTACTGTTCCATAAACCCAAACCTCTACATTCATATACCCTGTCAGGAAATGAACTCTGTTATTAACAATGGTAGCTGTAAAGTGTTTTATTCTTTTGACATAAGGTGTGAATATTACACAAGCAACTTCTGGCTTTTCTGGGATTCTGTAAATATGGAACCTGAGAAGAAATTGGGTAACTATGGTTAGTCTCTGTACATGGGCACATCCAAAAGAAACTTAATTCTAAGATCCAAAACATTTTTTTAAATAACATATTTACCAAATCTCTCAGTAAAGCCACAAAATGTGGAAGGGTATTCTCACAATAGAGAGCAAACTTCCGTTAGAATTCTTTTTGGATATCAGTCCCTGACATCCCACTCATCTGGTGGCAAAATTGCAGTCTAAAAATGATACATGGTGTCCATCAATAGATGAATGGATAAAGAAGATGTTGTGCGCATGCACACACGCACACACACACACACACACACACACACACTGGAATATTAGTCATAAAAAAAGAATGCCATTTGTGACAACATGGATGGACCTAGAGGGTATAGTGCTAAGTGAAATAAGTCAGACAGAGGAAGATAAATACTATATGATTTATTTTACTTATATGTGGAGTCTAAAAAATAAAACAAATGAACAAAACAGATTCTTAAATGCACAGAACACACTGGTTGCCAGAGGGGAGGCAGGTGGGGAGATGGGTGAAATAGAAGAAGGGGACTAAGAGGTACAAACTTCCAGTTATAAAATAAATAAATCACAGAGATGAAAAATACAACATAGGGAATATAACCAGTAATATTGTAATAATGTTGCATGGTTGACATCTGAGGACTACACTTATCATGGGAAGCATTGAGTGATGTATAAAAAATGACATCTGGGATGTCTAGAAGTTGCGCTAGAGATTCTGAGAAGACCCAAGAGCAAGAAAAAGCTCTGTCTTTAAGGAAATTCTTTTTTACTTAGAGCTGACTTAAATAAGTAGATTTGATGTCTCTCAATCAGCCAAGGAGCTGATGAACTAGAACTGCCTTTAAAGATTCAGAGATCATAGCAACAACCACAGAGATAGATTTTTAACCCAGCCTTCTCCTTTTGCTCCTTTTAGTGGAGTGAGACAAGATAGGGTAGAGAAAGAGAATCCATTACCTTCCCTAGTGCTCTGAGTGACTCTCTTCACCAATTGCTTCCTGTGACCATAAGCCAGGGAGATAGAAACATCCTCGATCTCTCTCCTTTTCTCGTATGTCACACAAAAGTGGGACGGCCTCCATAGCTTGAACGTGTCCTAAAATCAGCTAGAATATAAAAATAATCTTGCCTCATTAAACTAAAATCCCATAAAGAGCAGGATGTTGGTTTTCTGATGCTTTGTATTTCAGAACATTTTCATCATTCAGGATTTGCATTTCAAATCCTGTTAGCTTGTTTAAATATTGGAAACCTCCATTCATTTGTATATTTGATCCAATGTGCAATCCATACCCTTCTGACTCAATAACTGTTAATTATTTGCTTTACTCCATCGAGTTCATTCTCTTTTTTATTTTCCCAAACAGCTATTTTGAATTCTTTGTAAGGTGAATTGCAGATCTCCTTATCATTGGACTCAGTTATTGGAGATTATTGTGATCTTTTGTGGTGCCATGTTTCCTTCATTCTTCATGTTCCTTGGAGCTTTGTGCTCCTGATCTCCCATCTCAAGTATCAGTGTCCTCTTCCCATCATCACTAGCTGCATTCAGATGACAGGTACTTTTTGTTGGTCTTGCTTATATCTGGGGCTTTTTCTGACCTTGTATAGATACACCTGCTCCAAACTGCAGGTACCCTCTTGTAGCAGAATTCTTAACTTTTTGTCTTCATTCAATTTTCAACACATCAGGAAGATTGCTAGAAAACTTATTTTCCCAAATGGACCACTACAGCCCACAATTGTGATTTCTCCCTTGACACACACAGGCTTTGGTTCCCCACCATGTTCACTCCCACCTACTGGGGTTCACTTTTGCCACCACCCTTAGAAACACATACAAGGAACCAGTCACAGTGTGGAAGGGAAAGGGGAAATATGAGTTTGGCACTCAGGGAATTGGGGGAGATTGCAGACCAGGTGGATTACCACTAGACATCTTAAAATGGCCAAAATTCAGAACATTGACAACAGCACTGTTGGCAAGGATGTGGACTAACAGGAACTCTAATCATTGCTGGTGGGAGTACAAATTGTGCAGCCATTTCAGAAGACTGTTTGAGAGCTTTTTAAAAAACTAAAAATACTCTGAATATGGTCCAGCTATCACACTCACTGGTATTTATCCAAAGAAATGGAAACCTATGTCCACACAAAAATCTGCACACTTGTGTTTAGAGCAGCATTATTGATAATTGCCATCACTTGAAAGCAACCAAAATCCTTCAGTAGATGAATGAATGAATAAACAAACTATAGCACATCCACAATGGAATATTATTCAGCACTAAAAACAAATGAGCCATTAAGCTGTGAAAAAATGTGAAAAAGATTTAAATTCATATTACCAAGTGAAAGAAGCCAATCTTAGAGCTACATACTGTATGATTTCAGCTATATGATATTCTGGAAAAGGCAAAACTATGGAGACAGCAAAAGATCAGTTGTTTACAGGGGTTAAAGGGGAGGAAGAGATGAATAAGTATAGCACAGAGGGTTTTTAAGGCATTGAAAATACTCTGTATGGTACCATAATGATGGATACATGTCAGTATACAACCGTCCAAACCTACAGTATGTACAACATCAAGAGTGAAGCTTAGGGGCACCTGGTTGGTTCAACCAGTAAAGCATGCAAATCTTGATCTCAGGGCCATGAGTTCAAGCCCCACATTGTGCATAAAACGTACTTTAAAAAAAAGAGCGAAGCTTAGTATAAGCTACAAACTTTGGGTAATAATGACGTGTCCATGTAGATTAATCAGTTGTAACAAATGTACCACATTACTTTTTTAATGTTTATTTATTTTTGAGAGAGATAGAGACAGAATGCGAGTGGGTTAGGGGCAGAGAGAGAGAGACACAGAATCTAAAGCAGGCTCCAGGCTCTGAGCTGTCAGCACAGAGCCTAACTCGGGGCTCAAACTCACATGCTATTAGATCATGACCTGAGCCAAAATCAGACACTCAACCGAGTGAGCCACCCAGGCACCCCAAATGTACTACATTATTTATAGCAGCACTATCAACAATAACCAAAGCATGGAAAGAGCCCAAATGTCCATCAACAGATGAATGGATAAAGAATATGTGATATATATATACAATGGAGTATTACCCAGCAATCGAAAAGAATGAAATCTTGCCATTTGCAACTACATGGATGGAACTAGAGGGTATTATGCTAAGTGAAATTAGTCAGTAAGAGAAAGACAAATATCATATGACTTCACTCCTATGAGGACTTTATGATACAGAACAGATGAACATAAGGGAAGGGAAACAAAAATAATATAAAAACAGAGAGGGGGACAAAACATAAGAGACTCTTAAAAATAGAGAACAGAGGGTTACTGGAGGGGTTGTGGGAGGGGGGATGGGCTAAATGGATAAGGGGCATTAAGGAATCTACTCCTGAAATTATTGTTGCACTATATGCTAACTAACTTGGATGTAAATTAAAAAATGAATAAATATTTTTTTTAAATGTACCACATTAGTGCAGGATGTTGATAATGGAGGAAGATAGGACTGAGGACCTGGTGAGGGGAGTGAGTAAATGGGAATCTCTGTACCTTCCACTCAATTTTTCTGGGACCTAAAACTATTCTAAACAATTAAAATCTATTAAAATACAAAAAAATAAATAAAAGAAAGAATGATACTGATTTCTGATATTAGCTGCTGATATATGGTACAACATGGATAAATCACAAATGCATTATATTAAATTAAAAATCCAGATTTAACTGGCTACATACTGTTTGATTCCATTTTAATGACCTTCTGAAAATGGCAAAACTATAGGGAAAGAAAACAGGTCAGTGATTGCCAGGAACTAAGGGAAACAGGAGAGGTTTTCTATACAAGCATATGAAAGAATATTTGGGCAGGATACAATTACTCTGTATTTTGGTTGTGGTGTGTTTACACAACTGTATCTGTTTGTCAAAGCTTAAAGATATATACTGAAAAAAAGGTTATGTTTACTCGATGCGCACTCCTTAAGGAAAATGAGTACAAATGAGGAAAATAGAGTTTGTTTAAAAAAAAGGAGTAAGTATATCTTTATTTGCAGATGACACAATTGTTTATGTAGAGAGTCTTAAATGTAAATCAGAAATTTTAGAATTAGTGAGGTTAGCAAAGTTATGGTGCAAAATCATCATAAAATCAATTGTATTTTTATATGCTAGCAGCAAAAGAAAAATGAAAATGAAATTTAAAAGGCAATTCCATTTATAGTAGCATCAAAACTATAAAGCATTGCAGCAATAAAAAAAAGAAGACCTAAATGGAGGAAATACTATATTCATGAATTGTCACCGATTCTTTCTAAAATGACCTATAGATTTGATACAATCCCAGAAGACATTTTTGTAGAAACCAAAAAACTAACTCTAAATTTGATATAGAAATGCACAGGACATAAAATTTTAAAATGATATTGAAATAGAAAAACCAAATAGCAGAACTATCATTCTATGAATTTAGGACTTATTATAAAGCCATTATTAAGAAAGGCAGCATGGGGGTGACTGGGTGGCTCAGTCGGTTAAGTGTCTGACTTCAGCTCAGGTCATGATCTCGCAGTCCATGAGTTTGAGCCCCACATTGGGCTCTGTGCTGACAGCTCAGAACCTGGAGCCTGCTTCGGATTCTGCGTCTCCCTCTCTCTCTGCCTTCCCCTCTCCCCTCCTCTCCAACTCCCGCTCACATTCTGTCTCTCTCTCTCTCTCAAAAATAAATAAACATTTTAAAAAGCAGCATGATATTGTTTAAGGATTGACTAATGGAACAGAATAGAGAACCCAGAAATTTGATTTTGTACACAGCTGCCAAGGAAATCCAATGGGAAAAGGAAAATCTCTTCAACACGTGCTGCTGAAACAGCTTAATATTCATATATAAAAAAAAAGAAACCTTTTCTCAGACCACACTCAAAAATTAATTCCAGATGGATCATAAAGTAAGCATAAAAGCTAAGCTCACAAGAGAACAGAGAATATTTTTACAACTTGAGGTAGCCAAAGGTTTCTTAGGACCCAAAAGAGCAATAACCTGAAAAGGAAAAACATTGATAAATTTGACTTTAACAAAATTCAAAACTACCAAACATCAAAACACACCATTAAAAAAATAAGAAGAAGAAAACTAAAGATTAAGAAGTCAATAATAACAAACCAAAAAAAGTAAAAAATGGACAAAAGTTTTGAATATACACCTAACAAAAGAAATATAGAAATCACCAAGAACCACATTAAAAAGTGTTTTTTTGTCATCAGGAAAATGCAAACTACAATGACAGTGAGATACCACTGCACATATACACTGCAATGGCTAAAAATTAAATAGGCTAATGCCACAAATATTAACAAGAATGTGGAGACACGGGGTATACATTACATTATTGGTAGAAGTATAAAATGTACAACTGCTTTGAAAAAAGTTCCTAAGTTTTATTATAAAATTAAATGTACATCTATACAACAGACTATTTGGTAAATTAAAAATGAAATATTGGTTCGTGCTACAACAGGAATGAACCTTACAAATCTTATATGAAGTGAAAAAAATCAGTCAAAAATCTTTTTATATGAAATGTTTAATTCAGGCAAATCAAAAGGAGATGAGTGGTTGGCCAGTGCTGAGTGAGGATGTAAAGAAATAGAGAATCTTATGGGTTAAATTGTGTCCCCCAAAATTCATATTTTGAAGTCCTAATTCCAAGTACCTCAGAATTTGACCTTATTTTAAAATGGCATTGTTGTACATGTCAAAATGGCCTTATGTTGTACATAAGGGTGGGTCCTAATCCGATAGGACTGATGTCCTTACAAAAAGGGTAAATTTGCAAAGGATACAAAAATACAGATTTGAAGGGGTACATTCACCCCAGTGTTTATAGCAGCATTATTAACAATAGCCAAACTATGGAGAGAGCCCACATGTCCATCAACTGATGAACGGAGAAAGAAGAGAATGGAATGTTACTCAGCCATCAAAAAGAATGAAATTTTGCCATTTACAATGATGCTAAGCAAAATAAGTCAGAGAAAGACAAATACCATATGATTTCACTCATATGTGGAATTTAGGAAACAAAACAGATGAACACGTGGCAAGGGAAAAAAGAGAGAGGGAAGCAAACCATAAGAGACTCTTACTGATAAAGAACCAACTGAGGGTTGATGGAGGGAAGGGAGTAGGGAATGGGCTAAGTGGGTGATGGGCACTAAGGAGGGCACTTGTTGTGATGAGCACTGGGTGTTATATTTAAGTGATGAATCAGTGAATTCTAGTCCTGAAACCAATATTACACTATATGTTAACTAACTAGCATTTAAATAAAAATTTAGAATATAGAAAAATAAATGAATAAATAAATAAATAAAGTTGGGAATTATAAATATAATAATAATAAAAGGGTAAATTTGGACATAGACCTATGCACACAAGGAAAACACCACATGAAAGGTAGCGATTAGGGTGATGCTTCCTTAAGCTGAGGAATGCCAGCAAACCATGTGAAGTTAGGTGAGAGGCATGAAACACATTCTCTCTCCCAGCCTTCAGAAGGAACCAATCCTGCTGATATCTTCATCTTAGACTTATAACCTTCAGAACAATAATACAATAAATTTCCATTCTTTAAGCACCTGGTTTGTGGTACTTTGTTAAAACCCTAATATACAAACACAGGAATGACTGCTACAGAGTTTCTTTGGGAAGGGATAAAAACATTGTAACGTTGTTTGGGTGGTCGGTGGTACAACTCTGTGACTATTCTAAAAACCACCGGAGCTCATACTTTAAAGGGATGGGTTTTACGAAATTATGGAATGTGAACTGTATATCTGTAAAGTTGCCTAAAAGAAAACTAAACATACAACTACCGTGTGTCTGAGAAATTCCACCCATAGGTATTTACCCAAGAGAAATAAAAGCTTCTCTTCACAAAGAGATTTGTACAAGAGTGTTCGTTGCAGCTTTGCTGCAATAGGTAAAAAGTAGAAACAGTTCACACGTGCATCCAGAGGAGAATGGATAAATAATCTGCGGTAAAGTCACACAATAGAATACTACTCAGCAATGAAAAGGAATGGACTACAGATGAGGCAGTATCATAGAAGAACCTAAAATATTACCTATGTGGAAGGAAAACCCTTACACAGTAAGGGTAACAGTAAGTAACACTTACACACTCTAATGATACATATATATATATATATATATATATATATATATATATATATATATATGAAGTTCTAAAATAGGCAAACACAACCCACCACCTATGGTTAATATAAAACTTAACAGAAGTTGCTGCTCAGCAAATAGAAAGCTGGTGGCAAATAACTGGAAAAGGGAATGAGGGAACTTTCTGGAGGGATGTAAATGTTTGATAAGGTTTCAATTACACAGGTGTATGCATTTGTCAAAGCTCTTTAAATGATACACTTAATACCTGTGTATTTCATTGTATGTAAGTTTTTAATGTAAAAAAAACTATTGAACACTAATTAATGATATCATTCTGAAGTGTTGAGAGAGGAATGTTCTGATGTTTGTATCTTACTTTGAAATGCATCCATAATTAGATGGGTCAGTGGTCAGATTTCTTATATCCACAGAAATAAGTGTTTTGTGTGTAGCTGAAGGCCTGATATTGGCTTTCCTCTACTGGCACAAGTTCAGTTTTACGTGGAGAAAGGGACGTAAAGGAGAAAATTTTTGCAGATGTTCCTGGAAGGAGAGAGGAATGTGGAGTCCGTTAGATGACTCTCAGCCACATAAATATTTGCCTGAGTCCTGTGCAGAGTCTTCAGGAAGTAGCAGTAAATGCTGTTTTCTAAAGGGACTCTGTGAGACCTGAGGCCATGAGCAGCATTGATCTCATGCCGAAGTGATGGGGAAAAAAAAAATACAACGCAGGTGTATTTACCAATCTCAGTATGGGCTATAGTATGAGGCTGGCTCAGTGGAGCCTGCAGGGAATGTGGCAGCCCTTTCTTTTGCCCTGAAGAATATGGAGAGACATCAGAGTGAACAGCACAGTACCAACCAGTGGCACCTGCAAGGGGAAGATCCCACCTCCAATCAAATTTCCAATAGCAGGTTGATGGGGGGTGGGAGGGAGGGCAGGGTGGGAGGGAGGGCAGGGTGGGTGATGGGTATTGAGGAGGGCACCTTTTGGGATGAGCACTGGGTGTTGTATGGAAACCAATTTGACAGTAAATTTCATATATTAAAAAATAAAAAAAAATAAAAAAAAAAAAAGAAAGGAAAAAAAAAAAAATTTCCAATAGCAGACACCAACACCAGAACTCAAACAAGAAAAGCATGGAAGAATTTTTAGGGAGGTCGGTCTCATAAGGCACATCCAAGGTCTCTGAGTAAATGAGTGATTTGAGGCAGACAAGACAAGAAAGCATAACTCAGTACAATTATAACTTCATCACCATTCAGAGGCTTGATGGAACTCATGTATCACAGATGACTATTAAGTTAAAAAAATTAAGTCTAGCCTATTTTAGTCTACTCTATTTCACAAACATGTATAGAGTCCACAACAGCAAACACTAAAAAAGAAGAAGGAAAAAGGGGAAGAGGAAGAAGAAAGGGACCAAAAAGAAGGAGTAGTAGTAGAGGTGGTAGGAGAAGAGGAACAATAAATAATGAAGAATGAAGAAGAAAGAAGAAGGAGAAGGACAGTGAGAGGGAGAGGGGGAAGGAGAGAGTGAGGAGGAAGGGGAGAGTGAGGGGGAGAGGGAGGGGGAAAGGGAGAGGGAGGAGGAGAGGGAGGGGGAGAGGGAGAGGGAGGAGGAGAGGGAGGGGGAGAGGGAGAGGGAGGAGGAGAGGGAGGGGGAGAGGGAGAGGGAGGGGGAGAGGGAGGGGGAGAGGGAGAGGGAGGAGGAGAGGGAGGGGGAGAGGGAGAGGGAGGAGGAGAGGGAGGGGGAGAGGGAGAGGGAGGAGGAGAGGGACGGGGAGGGGGACAGGGAGGGGGAGAGGGAGGGGGAGAGGGAAGGGAAGAGGGAGGGGGAGGGGGGGAGGGAGGAGGAGAGGGAGAGAGACAGGGAGGGGGAGAGGGAGAGGGAGAGGGGAGAGGGAGGGGGAAGAGGAGAGGGAGGGGGAGAGGGAGAGGGAGGAGGAGAGGGACGGGGAGGGGGACAGGGAGGGGGAGAGGGAGGGGGAGAGGGAAGGGAAGAGGGAGGGGGAGGGGGGGAGGGAGGAGGAGAGGGAGAGAGACAGGGAGGGGGAGAGGGAGAGGGAGAGGGGAGAGGGAGGGGGAAGGGGAGAGGGAGGGGGAGAGGGAGGGGGAGGGGGAGGGAGAGGGAGGGGGAGAGGGAGAGGGAAGGGGAGAGGGGGAGGGAGGGGGGAGGGAGGGGGAGAGGGAGGGGAGAGGGAGGGGGAGGGGGAGGGAGGGGGGAGGGAGGGGGGAGGGGGGAGGGAGGGGGGAGGGAGGGGGAGAGGGAGGGGAGAGGGAGGGGGAGGGGAGAGGGAGGGGGAGAGGGAAGGGGAGAGGGAGAGGGAGGGGAGAGGGAGGGGGAGAGAGAGGGGGAGGGGAGAGGGAGGGGAGAGGGAGGGGGAGGGGCAAGGATCCTCTTTATTGGTTATAGTAGATAAAGAAGGAACCCCCTATATTACCTACTCTTCCCACCTGAACAAGACACCCTCAGGACGGATGTAGCTGATGACAGTAGTGATGTTAATGACATTGAAACATAACTTGGCTGTGTGTATAATCACCTTTTTTCCTTTTCACAGAAGAGCTTAAAAAGTCTAGTTCAGTCTTAGGATATAATCTGCACAGGATGGGTATTTGACCTATCATAGCAGCCAGTGTTGACTTAAAACCCCATACTTTGACAGTGTCCCCTCCCAGAAGTTTGCCCATCAGGAGCAAATCTATTCCCTCTTTCCCTGCCATATTGGAAGAACTGCTTCTCTTTTGGCTTAATTCCCCCTATAACCTATTCAAGAAACAAGAGGGCTGAATCACTACTAACTTGAATAATTTATCTTGCTTGTGATGATAAAATTTAATATTTAAGAATAGAAACATTTTCACAGCCTTGTCATACTAAACAGTACAAAATTTCTCTAACTGTGCATTGTAAACTACAACATTCTCCATATTTAAACGCAAATATTTTCAACGTTATTATTTCCAATGTCAAATAATGAGTGTTTCTTAGGAGATTCCCAAATAGAAAAAGTCAGACAATTCCATAGAAAAATGGATGAAACTCTTGAACAGGTATATCACAAATAAGAATATCTAAATGGCCAGTAAGGGGTATCTGGCTGGCTCAGTCAGTAGAGCATATGACTCTTGATCTCAAGGTCGTGAGTTCAAGACCGACACTGGGCATGGAATCTAATTTTAAAAATGACCAATAATCACATAATAAGTTGGATAGTTTCATTAGTCATCAGTGAAATGCAAATTAAACCACCACATGACATCACTACATACTCTTCAAAATGAAGGGGGGAAAAGGCCAAAAGTACTAGTTGTGGAAAGGGTTGGAAAAAAGCAAGAACTCCTGGACACTGCCTGGAATATTAATTGCTATAAACAATTTGGACAACAGTTTAACAGTATCTACTAAAATTGAATATATGCATGGCTCATGACTAGCAGCAGTTTCACTCCCAAGTATATACCCACAGAAATGCTTGCATATAAGACTCAAAAAACACATACAAGAATGTGCATCACAGCGCTATTTATAAGAGGTAAATCCCAGAAACCACATAAATGGCCATCTCTGCTAGAATATTCAAATCTTCCCCAATGCAATACTATACAACACTGAGAATGCATAAACTATAATTACACCAAACAATATCAATTAATGTCATAAAATAATGTAGATTAGAAGCCAAACACAAAAGAGTACCATTTATATAAAGGATTCCATTTATATAAAGTTTAAAAATTGGGCCACCTGGCTGGCTCAGTCTGTTAAGCATCCGACTTTTGATTTCAGCTCAGGTCATGATCTCATGGTTCATGAGATCAAGCCCCGCACCGGGCTCTGTGCTGACAGCGTGGAGCTGGCTTGGGATTCTCTCTCTCTCCCTCTCTCCCTCTGCCCCTCCCCCACTCTCTGTCTCTCTCAAAATAAATAAATAAACTTCTTTTAAAAAAGCAAAAAATAAAGTTCAAAAATAGGTGCCAAAGCTTATGCTATTAGAAGCTGGGCTAGAGATCATTATCCTTTGTGGAACAGGGACTAGTAGTGACTGAGATGTTGTAATATTCTTTTTCCATCTGAGTGCAGGTTACGTGGATGTGTTAAATTTACGAACTTCATTAAGATATTCATTTATGATTTGCAACTTTTCTGATTGCATCATATACTTCAAAAAAAGTTTTTAGGAAATGTTTAATAAGGAATAAATTAACGAAAAGAACAATCCTGAAGACAAGGAATTTAACCAAGAGATTATCTTCATAGGAGAGACACTGAATGCCTCTAAAGGTAGAGAAACAAAGCAGACATAGAAACACAGAAGGACTAAAACCATCATTTTATTAGGATAGCACAATTGAAAAGGATCTGGGTCCCAGAGGAAGTCAGCAGGAGCCTCAGATACTCACAATTATCTTCTAACCCGTACATTTAAAAGCTTTTTGTTAACGCAGCACAGACGTCTGACATCACAAAAAATGTGATAGTCTTCATTTCCTCCACATAATTTCCTGCAAACACCTTTTCCTCCCCAGCATGTAGAAAATGCTGTTCTTATATATGTATTCGGTCCACTTCTAACTGTCAACAGAAACAAGGGTTAATGCACAGTGTTCTGCAGGGTCATGATACCATGGATAAATCAGATTGAAGGCTGTACTTTATAACATTTTAATGGTAAATTGGATAAGATCAAAACATCCCAGTCATGTTATGGCTGAATGCCTGTTTTTCAGTGGCTCTCATTTTCCAGAGACCCTATTATAAGTCATTAGTTCCCATGGGCCCCCCTTACATGAATCACTAATCAATAATACGCAGGTACCAGGGCCCAGCAAATTCTGCTTGGGACTATTTGCCATGGAAAGAACATTAAGACCTCAGAGTAGTCCCAGGAATCCACAGAGGCCCTATACCAGAAGGCATGCAGGGTCTGGGATAGTAACAAGGTAGTTGGAGATTATCAGAGCCTCAGTTTGAAGAAGCAAAAGACCACTGACCCAGAATTACAGAAGCCCATGGTTCTAGCTCTACATCCCAATAACATTCTGTATGATTTTTAGCCAAGTACCCTACTACCAGTCTTGGCTTAGTCACAGAGTACATGAAAGCATCACATGGGATAATGAGTGTGAAAGGCTTTGAAATACCTGAAACACACATCTTATATCCATAAGGTTAGCATACTTTCTAACCTTAACACCTGGGTACCTCTGGAAGCTGAAAACATGGAGGGGGTGGTAGGAAGGCCACTTAAAAGAGTGCAGGTGGCTCTGAGTCACCCTCTGAACTATACACCTTTGTGTGCTAAGCCTTATCAGTCTCACCCAGCTGGTTCATGGAACCATCCCTTGGGCCTTTGCGATAGAAGAATAATCAATGTGGTATGACCAAAGGCCACTGGCAAGCAAACCTGCCTGTCAGGTGCCCGTTAGCCCTGAGGCACCCCTCTTGGGACAAGGGAGCCCAGCAGAAACACGGCTCGCACTGTCCAGAGGTCCTTCCATCCAGAACAGCAGCAGTAGTCTCAACACAATCACATCTGGGCCTGTCTTCTGAGTACTTCACACCTGACCTTTAACTGGCACCTTTCGAATATGAAGGTCTGGGGCAGCTTTCTGCAGACCCCAGCAAACTACAAGCAGTTTTTGAGAACCTCCACTTCAGAGACTTAAGTGGACCCTTCTTGGTATTATCAAGTTGCTAGTTTCTGTCCAGAGGACGTGAATTCTCTGAATGATGTTCCAGGGTATCCCATCATGCTGTAAGTTAAAACACTGGAACAACCAGCTCTATGTTCTGATTCTGCTCAGCATCGAGTTTGCCTTGGCTTCTAAATGTGTGAAAAACAGTCTGGGTAACTGACTTAGGAATACAAATTCTAAAAGTCCTAAAGGAACGCCCCCCACCCTCCCGTCCCCAAATCCTATCTGTCTTCTAAATACCAATGTGATGCCAATATCATCAGTCCGACTTTCCCCTCAAACATCACAGACTCCCCAGACCAAAATCCGGGACCATTTTCTTCACTGGAAAGAACCACCTCCTGTTATGTGTCCTCAGTATCTTCTCTCCATTTTCCGGAAAAGCCCAGAATGTCCATCTCTGTTCTCATCCCTTCCTGTTTCATCTTCCTTCCTCCAAGTCCTGCTTTCTTTTCACTCTTGTAGAACCTCATGCCCTCTCTCCCTTCACTGTTCATAGTCGCACAGGAAGGGGATTTCATTTTACCTGGTGGAACACAGGAGAGCAAGACAAGGACCACAAGGACCAAGAGTAAGCTCTTCATTGCTGAACCAATCAACAAAGGGACAACTGGAAGACAAAGGACAGTCACTCTATATGTAGTTCTCTAGACATGGGGAGCTGCATGGCTAGTGAACCTTTCAGGAACAAGAACATCTCCTTGCTCCACTGAGCAGTCCAATAAACTAAAGGGCTGACTTTGAACATGACATCTCACCATGAAAATCTACTTCCTTAGTGTCATTTGTATGCTGGCAACTGAATTCACACTGCATCAACAGCCCTATTCTATATTCTCTATATATGATAGAATATAAAGTGAGATATATATATATATATATATACATAGTGTATATAAAGTTATATATATATATATATATATATATATATATATATAGACAGAGAGAGAGAGAGAGAGAGATAGTATATAAACTGGACTGCTGTTTTCAACTTCAAGAAATTTGTGATGTGATTGAGATTTTAGATCTGTGAAAGACTCCTAAAAGAATTGCAAAGCAAAAATCAATATATACAGGAAGAGTAAAAGACATGGGTTGGGAGCACCCCAAAAAGAAGCGATCAAGGGAGCATGAGGGTACTAAGGGACACTCTCCTGACGATCACTTTCTAACCTGGAGCATTGGCTACAGCCACATCAGCATTCTCTCACTCCATCTGCCTGTTATCTCCTTTTATCCAACCAATCTGCTTGTCCTCTAACTTTACTCTTTCCACTGTGCCCGCCAGAATCTCAGTTCCTTCTACTTTGCATCTTCTTCCCCAGCACACCCTTCCGCCTCTGGGTCCCTGTGAACTGCTGGGTTCTCCTCGGAGGACACTACTCCCTAGTAGCCTTCGGTGATTAGAGGCTGTTCATCTGCTGAGGCCCCACATATCATAGGACAGGTAAGCAGCATTTCATAATCTCCTAACAGCCCCATGCTATTTCCAGAACAATAGCAGGCATGCCCCTGCTACCTCCTTCCCCTCACCCCACTTACAACCAATCTTACCAATTGTGCTCCAACATATAGCTCACACCCAACCATTTCACTCCATCTCCACTCTATCACCACACACTCCAAGGTGGCACCATGATTCATTAAACCAATTAAATCACTTCCTAACTGGTCTCCCATATTTTTTTTTACATATTTACTATTCATCCTTCCTGCAGTAACCAAAATAACCTTCATAAGGGTCATGAAATTGGGTCATGCATTTGCCCTGCATAAAACCTTTCCGGTAAGAATTAAGACTAGAATTACCATATGATCCAGCAAGTCCATTTCTGGGTATATATCCAATGGAAATGAAATCATTACCCTCAAGAGACAGCTGCACTCCCATGTTCATTAAGATATATATATATATATATATATATACACGTATATATATATACGTATATATATACGTATATATATATATATACGTATATATATATATATATATATATATATATATATATTCACAATAGCCTAAACAGAGGAACAAACTAAGTGTCCATCAAAAGACGAATGGATAAGAAAATGTGGCATATACACACCTACAATGGAATAATATATATCACTAAAAAAAAGAAAAGAGGGGCGCCTGGGTGGCTCAGTCGGTTGAGCGGCCGACTTCGGCTCGGGTCATGATCTCACGGTCGGTGAGTTCAAGCCCCGCGTCGGGCTCTGTGCTGATAGCTCGGAGCCTGGAGCCTGTTTCAGATTCTGTGTCTCCCTCTCCCTGACCCTCCCCTGTTCATGCTCTGTCTCTCTCTGTCTCAAAAATAAATAAAACATTAAAAAAAATTTTTTTTAAAAAGAAAAGAAAAAAGAAAATCCCACCATTTGTAACAACATGGATGGATTTTAAAGGTATTATGCTAAATGAAATAAGTCAAGCGAAAAGAGACAAATTCTGTATAACCTCACTTATATATGGAATCTTAAAAAAACAAACTCACAGAAAAAGAGATCAGATTTGTAGTTGCCAGAGGTACAGGGTGGGAGGTGGAGGAAAAGTGAGTATAGGTGGTCAAAGGTGCAAACTTCCAGTTATAAGGTAAGTAAGTTCTGGACATGTAATGTACAACATGATAACTACAGCTTTAAGAAAAAGTTCTGTGTATTTGAAACTTGCTAAAAGAGTAGATCTTGGGGCGCCTGGGTGGCTCAGTCAGTTAAGCGTCTGACTTCACCTCAGGTCATGATCTCACAGTTTATGAGTTCGAGCCCCGCGTTGGGCTCTGTGCTGACAGCTCAGAGTCTGGAGCCTGTTTCAGATTCTGTGTCTCCTTCTCTTTCTGCTCCTCCCCCGCTTGCTCTCTCTCTCTCTCTCTTTCTTTCTCTGTCTCTCCCTCTCTCAAAAATAAGTAAACATTTTTAAAAAAGATTAAAAGCCTCTGCACAGTGAAGGAAGCAATCCACAAAACTAATAGGCAGCTTACAGAATGGGAGAAGATATTTGCAAATGGCATACCTGATAAAGCTTGAGTATCCAAAATCTATAGGTTTATCAAACTCAACACCCAAAAGACAAATAATACAGTTAAGAAATGAACAGAAAACACTTCTCCAAAGATGACATCCAGATGGCTAACAGACACATGAAAAGATGTTCAGCATCACTCATCGTCAGGGAAATGCAAATCAAAACTATTCTGAGATACCACCTCACACCTGTCAGAAGGGCTAAAATTAACAACTCAGGCAACAACAGATGTTGTTGAAGATGTGCAGAAAGGGGAAAGCTTTTGCACTGTTGGTTGGTAGGAATGCAAACTGGTGCCACTCTGGAAAACATTATGGACGTTCCTCAAAAAGTTAAAACTAGAACTAACCTATGACCCAGCAATTGCCCCACTGTGTATTCACCCAAAGGGTACAAAACTTCATATTCAAAGGTGTACATGCATCTTGATGTTTGTAGCATTATTATCAACAATAGCCAAACTGCGGAGAGAGCCCAAATGTCTACTGACTGATGAATGGATAAAGAGGTGGTATACATATATACGATGGAATATTACTTAGCCATCAAAAAGAATGAAATCTTGTCATTTGCAATGACATGCGTGGAGCTTGAAAGTATTACACTAAGTGAAATAAGTCGATCAGAGAAAGACAAATACCATATGATTTCACTCATATGTGGAATTTAGGAAACAAAACACATGAAAATATGGGAAGTGGGGGGAGAGAACAGGGGGAAACAAACCACAGGAGGCTCTTCATGACAAAGAACAAACTAGGGGTTGATGGAGGGAGGTGCGTGGGAGATGAGCTAGATGGGTGATGGGTACTAAGGAGGGCACTTGTGATGAGCACTGGGTGTTCTATGTAAGTGGGGAATCACTGAATTCTGCTCGTGAAACCAATATTACACTGCATGCTAACTAGAATTTAAATAAAAATTTTAAAAGAAAAAGAATACATATTAGGATACAGAAAGCAACTGTCAAGGTCACACAGAAGGTCACGGGTGAAGTGGATCTAGAACTCAGGATGAGACTCCCCGAGCTGTTATCGTTTTTCTAGCTTTACTGAGGTACAATTGACAAATGAACACTAAAGATATTTCAAGCGTGCAATGTGATGTTTTGACACACATATACCTTGTGAAATGACTCCCCTAATCAAGCTAATTAACCTAGACATCACCTCACATATTTGCCTTTTTTATGGTGACCATACTTAAGATCAATTCTCCTCGCAAATTTCAACCATATAATACATTATGACCAGACCTTTTATCTTTTCTATTCTGCCTTTGCTGGGTGTTCTCAAGTTGCCTCCAGTCACACCTATGTCATGATATGATGCGTCTTCACATATACATATGCACCGACCATCTCTGAAGCATGCGGTTCAGTACACCTGCGTGGTGTACTGAAATACTGACACAGAGGCAGAGGAAATGGGTGTAGCCAGGGAGATTCTTTGGTCTTAAATTCTACTAATTCCCAAAACTTGAGAGTCCCTTGTGAGTCTCTTAACATCTACAACACATAAGGAAATTTTATAATAATCTCCAAGCCTGATCACAAGCGTTTTTTCTTTTCTTTTCTTTTCTTTTCTTTTTTTTTTTTTTTTTTTTTTAATGTTTATTTTTTGAGAGAGCGGGAGCGCAAGCAGGGGGTGGGGCAGAAAGAGAGGGAGACAGAGGATCCGAAGCAGGCTCCAAGCTGTCAGCACAAAGCCTCATGTGGGGCTTGAACTCACCAGCTGCGAGATCATGACCCGAGACGAAGCCAGCCGCTCAATTGACCGGGCCACCCAGGTGCCCCTGAGCACAAGCGTTTTATAGGCTTTTTTCCCCCTAACTACAAAATAAGAGTTACCATCGTCCTTCTTTCTCTCCCAAGGGTCTTCTTCCACTCCTCCTTGACAGTGGCATTCTCTCCAGATTCTCTCCTCAGCATTGTCCTTTTATTCACCTTGCAGACGCTCTCATGAGTGATTCTGTCTGAACTCAGAGCTTGCACTCTGGTGAGGATTCCACGACTTCAGTCATCAGGGCTCTACAACTGGACTGCTGGGCACCCACGGAGAAAAATCACACAATAAAGTAGACCAGCGCCCCTGTCAAGTCAGGGAGCGCCCAGAGCTGCCCGACGACTCTTGTGTCTGCCTGGTCGGCACTGTCTCCCAAATGCCAGGGCCAATTTCAGAGCTCCCCCGCTTTCTTCAGACCTTGCCCTTCATCATCTCCACCCTCCCTTCCAACTGGCAACAACGCCTCCTCCATCTCAAAACCCTACGGTCAGATCTACACACTCCAGTCTGAATCCTTCCTTTTCTCCTTCCTGCCTATGACAGCTCCGTCCAGCAAAGGTCTAGGTCAACAGTTTCGAACTGGAACGTGCACATCCCGGAGGGTCAAACTTTTTTTCTGAGCTAACTGAAGCCAGAAACAAGGAGCCGCAAGGCAAGGCGCGCCTGGGGGAGGTGGTGGCGCTGGGCGGGGAGAGAAGCCAGCGAGACTCCTCGGCCCAGGGGCTGCACCCGGAGGCCGAGGGGGGCAGCCGGGCCGCCAGGCTTCCCCCCCTTCCTTCCGCTCGACGTGCGGGGCGGCGGGAGAGGCGCGGACCCGCTACCCTCTGGCTTCCCCTGCCCGCAGGGCCGCTCCTCCTCCCCGCGAGGGCAAGACAGCCGCACCAGGCGCCCCACGCTGAGCCAAAAGGACGCCCCACCTCTGCCTCCCCCGAGAGAAGGGGAGCCTCACCTACTCGAACTCGGAGCAGCCTCTCCCTTACCTTCTGCAGGGAGTCTCCCACGCTTGCGCCCGCGGAGGAGGCGGCTGGCGCCCCGGAAGGCACCGCGGAGCCCCAAGGGAGAGTGGCGCGCAGAGGCTCTGGGCCGCTTCCCTGCGCCACGGGGAGGACGGGCGGCCAGAGAGCCCCCAGCAGCTCCGTCGCTGGGCCCGGGGGACAGCACCCAGGCTGCCTAGGGGACAAGCGGGTCCCGCGGGTGCGCAGGGCCTCTGCCACGGCCAATGCCTTTGTACAGCAGCAACCTGCGGGATGACACAAAAGCCATCCTGGGGCACATCAGTGCCCAGGGCCAGAAACACGGAGGGGTCCACGCCCCAGCCCCTGGCCCAGCTCACTGTAGCCCTGAGCTAGGCCGACTACCAGCTGCCGTTGTGCTGGGCCCTGACACAGCTGACGAGGACAAATGTTGCACCATCCTTGGTTCGCACCACGGGGACATAAGGTGGGCAGAGCCCACACTGCCAGCCCGCGCCCGGGCGCCTGACCCGCTGTTGCGCCACATAGAGAGCATGCTCAGGAGCAGCGGCTTCACTGTCTTCTGCAACCAGGGGCAGGCCAGAGGCTGCGGGCAGGGGAGGGCCTGGCAGAGGAGGACACCAGGGACAGAAAGATGGGCAAGTTCATGCCCAAGATCCCGGGTACTTCAAAAACAGGAAGTGAGTCTCCTGGTCCACCAGACCGGGTCTGGGTGCCCACAGGGCCCTCACGCCAAAGCAGTGGGGAAGCCCACTGAGCACAGTCAGAGCTCCACTCCACTTGAGGCTCACCTGGTGGCTGCCCTGCCTCTTCCCCCTGTCTTCTGTCGCCTTGGGGCTCCAGGCCCTCACTGTGCAATGCCTTACTCCCCCAACTCCATCTCCAATCCCTGTGCCCTCAGCCTCCCCCTTCCTACACATCTGCCACCACCATCTCTTTGGGCTTCGGCTTCCCTTTGGGCCTTCATTCGCCTCCAGGCCCCATCTTTTGTGCCTCAGCCTCCCCCCGCCCCCCCCCCCCAACCCAGTTCTCTCCAGGCCTTGTGTCTCAGGAACTTCTCTCAAGGTTGCCCTCTGCACACAGCCTCCTGGCTATGCCGCTTCTTCACTCTGCTGCCTCTTTGCTCTTTCCTGGCAGGGCCTGTTGTCTCCACCTCCATCTCAGGTGGCTTGGTCCCACTTCTTTTCCCTGCTTGAAAACCTCCTTTGCCTCCCTCCCTGCTTCCTGCCACCTTTCTTAGTGGCCCATCTTTCCACCTTGGGATGGCAGGGCTGCTTACAGGCCGTTTGTGAGGAAGGAGTGCAGCCAGACCCAAAAGGCTGTCCCTCCCAGGAAGCACAGTGGGGCTGGGGCAGGGGGAGGGGGGTGCAGAGGGCAGTGGGTGCAAGCACAGAGGACCGCCAGAGGGCTGCCCTGCCAAGAGAACTGAGGTCTACCTGGCCACTCTTCCAGCAAGGCTCTGGCATCACCTGGCAAGGAGTGAGAGTTTTTGTCACACAATAAAACCAGGTCTGGACGGGTGATGCTGGGCCCCAGCTTCATGAAGGGTCTCCTGCACATCCTGAGAGTCACGTTCATGGGCGCCATCCCCAGCCATGCCACGGAAAGGGCCTGGATGTGGAGTACTTGTACTTGAACAGTTAAGGGCAGAGGACAGAGGTGGTGGGACCTGAGCCCCAGCCCACGGCTCCCAGGGGGCCTGACGCACTTGAAGTGGGAGAGGTCCTCGCCCTGCAGGGGCCCAGCAAACCCCAACTCCACCCTCTTCAGGATGCTTTCTTCTTTGTCACCAACCCACATAACCTGTCCAAATTTCCCTGCTTACCTTTCTTGTGTCTTTTTCACCTCCCGAGAGTAGCTTTGATTTGGATTAACACATTTTGGCATCAAATGTTTTGAAAGTTCCCCACTGTAGATGCTAACATTGTGAAATTAGTGTTTCTGCTATTTCTTTTTAACAGTTTAGGGGATTTTTTTTTTTTTAAGTATAAGAAATCCCAATTGCTCAGACTGAGAAATCGTGTGTGTGTGTGTGTGTGTGTGTGTGTGTGTGTGGTGGTGTTGTTTGGGATTTTTTAAATTTAAACTCTAGTTAGTTAACATATAGTGCAATATTGGGTTTAGGAGTAGAATTCAGTAATTCATCACATACAACACCCAGGGCTCATCACAACAAGTGCCCTCCTTAGTACCCAACATATTACCCACCTAGCCCATCTCCCACCCACTTCCCAATGTCAACCCATAGTTTGTTCTCTATCATCAAGTCTCTTGTGGTTTGTTTCCCTCTCTGCTCTTTTTCCACCCCCTTTACATATTTTCATCTGTTTTGTTTCCTAAATTCCACATGTGAGTGAAATCATACGGTATTTGTCTTTCTCTGATTGACTTATTTCACTAGCATAATACATTCTAGCACCATTCATGTCATTGCAGATGACAAGATTTCATTCTTTTTGATGGCTGCGTAATATTCCAGTGTGTGTGTGTGTGTGTGTGTGTGTGTGTGTGCGCGCGCGCGCGTGCGCGTGTGTATACACCACCTCTTCTTTATCCATTCATCAATCAATGGACATGTGAGCCCTCTCCATAGTTTAGCTATTGTTGATAATGCTGCTATAAACATTGGGGTGCATGTACCCCCTTCGAATCTGTATTTTTGTAACCTTTGGGTAAATATCCAGTATGGACTGGGAAATGATTTAAGAAACAAGACCACCAAATGAAGGCAGCAGTTCTAACTCCAAGCAGCTGGAGAAGGGTGGGTGGTGGGGCTGGGGGACATTTCTGCTCCCCAACAGCTCCTAGTGTGATTACCAAACACAACGCCCAAGTAGGAGTGACAGCAGGGACTTTTGTCCTGGTAGAAAAGGTCACTGAGGAGTCAGATGACCTGGAGTGTTCCTTGGCTTTGATGTGCTTGCTGACAAGTTTGATTTTGCTCTTGGACCCTCCTGTCTGCATCCTCCACATCCTGCTTAATAACACATCTCCTCAAATGTGATTCTATATATTTTGGTGTTAGCAATAAAATACAATGCACAAAATAAAAAAGAAATAAGGAGCCTTGCTTTCTCAACTTCCAAATTTACTCTCCTTCAACATGTCTGAAGGGGCGCCTGGGTGGTTCAGTCGGTTGAGCGTCCGACTCTGGCTCAGATCATCATCTCACAGTTTGTGGGTTCAAGCCCTGCGTTGGGCTCTATGCTGACAGCTCAAAGCCTGGAGCCTGCTTCAAGTTCTGTGTCTCCCGTTCCCTATCTGCCCCTCTCCCACTCATACTCTCTGTCTGTCACTCAACAATTAATAAACATTTAAAAAAATGCTTTTTTAAAAGAAAAAACATCTGGAGCTGAGGCATCCTGCCAGTTCTTCCCAAATTCCCACTTCATCCTGTTTTATGAATGAAAAGCATACCCAAACGCACATATCCCAAGTCTTGCTCTGATGCAACAACTTAAGATGTAAAATCTCTTTGGCAACAGAATGTCAATTGAAACTTGGTTTGAAGAGTTTCTTTAATTTAAGCCCAAATGTTTTGGGCCCCATTGATATGTTCCTAATTCAAGTATGTATGTAAGGTGGCAGGACTGATGGCAATTTCCATGTAACTACTCATCCTCCAGCTGCTGAAAGTATGCATTGCTCCTGAGAGAAGTCTCCGTGAAAGTAAAGCATGAGAAGAAACACTGACGGTGCTGATACCGTATTTCATCCAGGTAACAAAGTCATATCTGGGTTCCATGCTGTATGTTTATATATCTTGCCATTATAATTCAGAAGTAAGAATCTGTGGCAGAGGTTATGAATTAAATTGTTTGTTTGGATAAAAAAAATAATAAAGTCAGATCTTTTCTGATGGATAGTAAGGCTAATTAAGCTGATTCATTTGATTAGTCAATATGGTGGATATTCTCCATGGAGCAAATGAGCTATAACTGAAGTTTTGAGTTTTAATGAAATGTATAAATAACATGATAAGATAAAAGCAGTTATCAAAAAATTATATTGGTGAACATATATAGAAGTTAACAGTATTTTAATGTCCCAACTGGTTATGAGAATAAACGGTTACATGGGATGACTGTAAGTCATCTAGGTAACTTAACACCTTTTTGGTAAACTCAGAAAGTAAGAAAGGAATGACTGTAAAGCTGGGGTAATAAATGCATTCATAAATCAGATGTTTGTAATTCTTTCATACCAGCAAAACTGGAGAGAGACATAATTACTTGTCAACTGATAGGGCATTTTTAAAAATTGTTGTTCACTAATGATTTTTCAGCATATAACTCAGACAATTCAAGGAATTGAGAGACAGTGCTATCACCTGACTCCCAGATCCATCTACTCATTTCACAAACAAGTTTTTTAATGAATTTCATCTAAAAAAACAGGAATGGAACTCCCTATAAAATCTAGCAGTAAAGAATATTTACCTAAAGATATGTGAGCCAATTGAAAAAATTATTTTGTCCATCTCATTGGAAATACATTTCTAATCAAGTTTTACTTTATAAATTTAATTACTTGTCAAAATTGATTTTTGTATTTATATTGTTTTGTTCAGTTGAATACTAACAATAATGATAATGACCACTTGGTCCAGAAGACATTTCTTTTTTTGTTTGTTTGTTTATTTATTTTTGAGAGAGAGAGAGCATGAGCAGGGGTGAGGCAGAGAGAGAGGGAGACACAGAATCCAAAGCAGGCTCAGGCTCCAAGCTGTCAGCACATAGCCTGATGCGGGGCTCGAGCTCACGAACCACGAGATCATGACCTGAACCAAGTCATATGCTTAACTGATTGAGCCAGCCAGGCGCCCCCCCAGAAGACATTTCTAATACTACAGTCAGGCATGAAAAAGATAGGAATTTCTATTTTGTTCCAGAGATGAAATGGGATAGTAAATCCTATCCTTGCCTTAGCTCACCCTTCTTTTCACAGGCAAATTTCAAAAAAAAAAAAAAAGTATCCATTTGCTCTTTATTTTATCACCCCCACCACCACTTACTGCCATCAGCTCTTTGCATTCATTACTCAGAAGGAAAAATCACAAATGTCCTCTTTTTACTAAGTTCAATAAACATTTTCTCCAACCTCATAGCGGTATTCAGCAATACTGATCATTCCCCTCTATCCATCTTATCTTGATTTTTGATTACTGAGCCCCCACTCACCTGATTTTTCTCCTGACTCCTTTGCTTCTGTTTGCCCTTTAACTGTTAGAACTCCTCAAAGTTGTCCCCAGGGCCTTGATTTTAGTTGCACTCAAGAGGTTTTCCCAGGGTGATGCCAACCACCCCCATCTTTTGCCCAACAATTTCCAAAATTATACCTTATACCCCAGTGTCTGTCCTGATTGTCAGCCAAGCCCATCTGCCCACTGCCTATTGCGCACAGTAAAGAGTATGGATAATAGGCCATGCTGACTTGCCTCAAAATAATGTGTGTGTCTTAAAGAAAACCACTTTACTTTTCTGTGCTTCCAGGTTTTTTGTATTCATTATTTAGAAAGGCTTATCAAAGGATTAAATAAGATGATGTTGGGGGCGCCTGGGTGGCTCAGTCGGTTGGGCGTCCGACTTCAGCCCTGGTCATGATCTCATGGTTTATGGGTTCGAGACCCGTGTTGGGCTCTGTGCTGACAGCTCAGAGCCTGGAGCCTGCTTTGAATTCTGTGTCTCCCTCTCTCTCTGCCCCTTCCCTACTCATATTCTGTCTCTCTCTGTCTCTCAAAAACAAATAAACATTGAAAAAAAATTAAATAAGATGATGTTGTTGAGGCACAACTGCTGGGCCCATTGTCAGTGCCCTTAGTGTTAGCTATTATGATAACCATGGTTTGGATGAGGTCCAAAACAGAACTAACTTCTCCCTCTTGAGAACTGTTGCTTCCCCTGCCCGCATATCAGTGAATGCACCATCATCCACTCAATAACCCATGCTGGACACTTGAATGCTGTTCCTGGCCTTGCCCTTTTCCTCACCCTCCCCCAAATTTAGTCAAATCCCAAGCCTTTCCCATGATATTCCTTAAATGTCTCTGGACGTTGTCCATTTTGGATTTTTTTATTTCCACTGTACCTTACTCTAGCCCAAGCCACCACCTCTGTTTCCTACATTACTAGAGAAGACTCTAACGAGTTTTCCCGACTCTACTCTTGACCTCCCCAGTGCATTCTCCAGCCACACTATGTCCAAAGCTTTCAGTTGTGTCCTACTGCCTATAGGACACAGCCAAATTCCTTCCTCAGAATGATGAGCAAGAGCCTTACCTGACCTTTCCTCACCTGCTCTCACCCAAATACTCCATACCTCCTCCCTCCTCTGAGCTTACATACAAAATGCCTCTGTGTGAAAGTGGCTTTCTCCCTTCCTTTACAATCACCACTTTCTTGCCCAAAATTTACTTCAAGATTCGAATTTGAGTATCAGGTTGGTGATAACCAACGAAGACTCTCTTTCCCCTTCCAAACTCCATCGCCCTCACAGTTAGACAGTGGTCTCCCATATTCCTGAAGCAGTCATGGAAACCTCAAGCAATATACTTACCATATGATATTTCAGTTTATTCTGTCTCTATCAGCCTGATAGCTCTGATCCATTGCTTACACATAATATAAGCTCAGGAAATAGTTGTTGAAAAATGAATAAGTGAAAATTTTCTGTACTATTTCTGTAACTTTTTTATACATCTAAAACTATTCTACAGAATAGTTTTAATAAAGATCTCAATAGTTTAATAAAGTTTTAATAGCTCCAATAAAGATTGATACTGGCAAAAAAATAATTTTGTAAAAAAATTTTTGTTCATATTATATATTTCACAATATATAATACTTGTTCGTATTACATAATATTTGCACATATCACATTATATCCAGAGAGAAAGAGAGGAAAGAGAGAGAGAGATGATTCCATGACTGTAAGGAACTTATTATCTAGTAAGGATATAAAATAAATACAAATTATTCCTCCCGGTTACAGATTTTCAGGAAGGGGTAATATCGTAATTGGTATGAGGCCTTGAATGATACAGGGGCCAGCAAGAAGGGAAGACAGAGGGTGGTAAGGTGAAAATTTTTCCTACTGGTAGCTAGATTGTTGAGGTGACTAAGAATTGAAATGGAAACAGACTGACAAAACATACACTGACTCTCATAACTGAGAATGAAATCAGTAAGATGGAGGTTCCCTGCTGTAGCCACCTCACAGCAAAAACAATTTGGCAGACTCTAGATCTGGAAACAACCCATGCCCCCGTGATCTTGGCTACAGCTCCATTTGACTTTGTCCTGCCACCAGCACCATTGTCAAGGGGCCCAACAAGAGTCATGCAAGTCCCAAGTAACAGGTCCACTGACCTCGGTCCCACCTGTGAACCTGAAGGGACTCATGACCCACTTCCAGTTCCTCTTAGCCACCAGTCGTCCTCACAGGCACCAAGTGGGAGTCACACCCATCCATGTCCCAAGATGAGCTTCCCAATCTCAAACCAACTGCAGATCCCGAAACAAGTTATAACCCTGTAACTCAGCTCTAGTCTCTCATAGCAGTGGTCTGGGAACCCTCCTACTAAGCCCACCAGGAACCCACCAGGGGACATATCCATCTGTGCCTTGGGAGACAGGTCCACAGTCAGTGTGACTGTGGATCTTAAAGGGGCCCCATAACCCAGATCTAGTCACTCTCAGCCATGGTTTAGCATCAGTCCTGCCTACCTAGGGCCTAAAGGGAGACACGCCCATCTGTGTCCTAGGAAGCAGGCCTACCAACTTCAGTCTGACTACAGATCTGGAAGCAGCCATGTGACCAAACTCCAGAACCACTAGGCTGAGACTGAGGGCAGTTTTGTCCACCCAGAAACCTAGCAAGAGGCATGCCAGTCTGTGGCCTGGACACAGGCCTACAGATCTGGGTCCCGGCTGCAGTTGGATTGAAATTTGGGTCCCAGATTTGTGGACCATGAAGTAGCCCTGTGACTCAATTCAAGACGTCTCAGCCATAGTCCAGGACAAATTCTTCCCACCCAGTAGCCCACTCAGTGACCTATCAGGAGCCCTCCCGGGAATCGGGAGGGAACCACACCTATCTGCACATCTGACAACATTTCCACCATCTGTGGACCTTGAAGTTGACCCTTGTACCAGTACCAGCCAACAAACCAAAGTCCTGCAGGAAGATCTGTTCATCCAGTGACCAGACAGAATCCATGCCCATCCAAATGCCAGGTAACAGGCCTGCTAACTATGGATCCCACAATACACCCAATAGCAGCCATGTGAACTGTCTCCAATTCTGCTTAACTTTGACCCTGAAGATAATCCCATCATCCTGAGGATCCCAAATAAGAAAACCTTTATCTACTGAAGACAGTCTATAAAGACTTGAAGAAATATTTTTTCCTTAAAATGCACAAGTACATTGGGGCACCTGGGTGGCTTGGTCAGTTAAGCGCCCGACTTCAGTTCAGGTCATGATCTCACAGTCCGTGAGTTCGAGCCCCATGTCGGGCTCTGTGCTGACAGCTCAGAGCCTGGAGCCTGTTTCAGATTCTGTGTCTCCCTCTCTCTCTGCCCCTCCCCTGTTCATGCTCTGTCTCTCTCTGTCTCAAAAATAAATAAACATTAAAAAAAAATGTTTTTAATAAAAAAATAAAAAAAATAAAATGCACAAGTACAAATGCAAGGCTACATGGATGATAAAGAATCAGGCAAACATGACACCACCAAAGAACAGTGATAAAACTATAGTAACCAACCCTAGAGAAATGGAGACCTACAAATTACTGACAAAAAATTCAAAGTAATTATCTTGATGAAGCTCAGTAAGATGCAAAAGAAAACTAGATAAACAACTAAATGAAAACAGGAAAACAATGCATGAACAAAATGAGTAGTTTAATAAAAAAATAGAAATCATAAAGGAACAACCACTGAGTGGTTTTAAGTTGCTCTCCCACAAAGGAAAAAAAATGGAAATAAGGTTGACAGAAAATAAAAACTTTCTAAAAAGAAAAGAAATAGAAACCATAAAAAGAACCAAACAGAACTCCTGGAGCTGAAGAATACAATGCCAGAAATGAAAAATTCAATAGAAAGATTCAACAGGAGACTCAATCATGGAAAAGAAAGAATCCATGAATTTGAACATAGGTCATTTGAAATCAGCCAGTTAGAGGAATAAAAAGAAAAAAATGAAAAACAATGAATAAATATATGGTACATATGAAACACCACTAAGTGAACAATAAGAATTATGAGAATGTCAGAAGAAGAGAAAGAGAAAGGAAGAAAGTTTATTTAAAGAAATAAAGGTTGGGGCACCTGGGTGGCTCAGTTGGTTAAGCGTCCAACTTCGGGCTCTGTGCTGAGAGCTCGGAGCCTGGAGCCTGCTTCGTATTCTGTGTCTCCCTCTCCCCCACTCATGCTCACTCTCTCTCTCTCTCTCAAAAATAAATAAATGTTAAAAAAAATTTTTTTAAAGAAATAAAGGCTAAAAATTTCCCAAATCTTGAGAAGGATATGAAAATCCAGCTAGCTGAGGCTTAAAAGTCCCCAACCAAAATCAACCTAAAGAAAATTACCCCAACATATGTAATCAAATTGTCAAAAGTCAAAGACAATTTTTTAAGCACCAAGAGAAAAAAGATTTGTGCCATACAAGGAAATTCCCGTAAGGCTATCACCAGATTCTCAACCTTGCAGGCCAAGAGGAAGTAGAATGACATATTCAAAGGTCAGAAAGAAGGGGCACTTGTACCCCAATGTTTACAGCAGCACTCTCAACAATAGCCAAATTATGGAAGAGCCTAAATGTCCATCCACTGATGAATGGATAAAGAAATTGTGGTTTATATACACAATGGAGTACTACAAGGCAATGAGAAAGAATGAAATATGGCCCTTTGTAGCAACATGGATGGAACTGGAGAGTGTGATGCTAAGTGAAATAAGCCATACAGAGAAAGACAGAGACCATATGTTTTCACTCTTATGTGGATCCTGAGAAACTTAACAGAAACCCATGGGGGAGGGGAAGGAAAAAAAAAAAAAAAAAGAGGTTAGAGTGGGAGAGCCAAAGCATAAGAGACTCTTAAAAACTGGGAACAAACTGAGGGTTGATGGGGGTGGGAGGGAGGGAAGGGTGGGTGATGGGTATTGAGGAGGGCACCTTTTGGGATGAGCAGTGGGTGTTGTATGGAAACCAATTTGACAATAAATTTCATATATTGAAAAAAAAAAAAAAAGGTCAGAAAGAAAAAACAACAGCCAACCAATATTACAACCAGCAAAGCTTTCCTTCAGAAATGAAGGAGGGATAAAAAACATTACCAAAGTCTGAAGAAGTTCATCACCACTAGATTTGCCTTTCAAAACATGCTAAGGGGTTGTTTTTAAATAAACAAAAGATTACTAAGTAATAGCATGAATAAACAACCCAACTTTACACCTCAAGGAATTAGAAACTAAGCCCAAACTCAGCAAAATGAAGTAAACTATAAATATTAGAATAAAAATAAATAGAAAAACAATAGAAAAGATAACAAACCTAAGAGTCGGTTTTTTGAAAAGATATACAAAATTGACAACCATTACCTAGAATAACCAAGAAAAGAAGGCAAAGAACTCTGGCATAGAATATTCCAAGCCCATGATAACTGTTTTTCATCACAAATTAATATATCGTGATACTTGTTTCGTATTGATCTTATGAGCCTATTTTATGTGAATCTGATCCTGGGGGATGGATATGCTTTTGGAAACTGGAAAACCAAGAGACAGACCTTGAATAATGGTAAATTCACAGGTATAATGACAGTCCTCGAGTCAGACCACTCTTCTTCAGATAATAACACTACCTCTCCCCTCAACCTCTACACAGCTTAGCTGGTACAATATCACTTTCTTATTAATAACTCTAGAGTGAACACTACCTGTTGAGTGCTGCTTCAGTGTAAGGGGTAGGCCAACAGAGGTTTTGTCTAAACATATGACTCTCAAAAATTAAAGCCTTCTAACTTCCTTAACTCTAATCTTTCCCCCTAAATCTGTCCTTCACAAGGGTGCTCAATGGATCTATCCAAAAGACATATCAGACTTTATCATTTCCTTGAACTCCCTTCAATAACACCTCTATAACATATTAAGTCTAATTTGTTAAAATTTCACTCACAGTCTTTTGTAACTTGGCTCTACCTCCCTCTCCATCTTCATCTTTAACCACACCCACATTCTAGCAATACATAAATAGGTGTTTATATCTGCACACACCATACTCTTCTATACCTTTGTACCCTGATTCTATGAATCTACTGAGTTTCCCTGGAACCCCTTTTCCTGTACTTCCTGTACTTCCTGGTTAATTCCTACTTATCCTTAAAGATTCTACTCCAGGATATCGTCTTCTCCAGGAGATGTTTCCCCCAATTCTCAATTTTGTGCCCCAAGTTTCAATAGCATGTTGTACATGAAAATACTATAGCTTTTACCTCATTATATTAAAATTATAACCTTATGACCCATGTGACTGTGAAGGCAAGAATCTTCCAAACACTGTAAATCCTTGGAATGCCACACAGGGCCTGGCATGAAATGGAGTGCCACAAGTGTTGACCACATTGAACTGAACTGAACTGAACTTCCCCCTTTTTCTACTCTCTGGATACCTCTATTTTCTTTCTTTTTAAAAAATTGTTATTTATTTAAGAGAGGAAGAGAACAAGAACATGAATGTGTGGGAGGGGCAGAGAGAGGGAGAGAGAGAATCCCAAGCAGGTTCTGCACTGGCAGCATAGAACTCAACATGGGACTCAATCTCACAGTGAAATCATGACCTGAGCTGAAATCATGAGTTTGACGCTTAACGGACTGAGCCACCTAGGCACCACTGGAGACCTCAATTTTCATACTGGAATAGATGGATATGCTGGATTTCTCCTTTACACTCAATAGTGATGCCGGCCCTTGCATGTTTCCCCAAATTAGATTTGTACCTTGATTTTTACAGATATGAGTTGAGAAAATAAAGGGTGGGCTGAGGATTTGCTCATAGTTATAAGTAAGGCTGAATAGTTGTCACATGCCAGATTCTTGACGAGTGTTACAGAATTGCTTTTCTCTACAGTGCCTTCCAGAAGTGGAGATAAGGACAGCCCAATTTGTTACAATTATGCTAAGAAATTTGAGGAGGAGGAAGAGACTTAATTGTTCAAGGGAATAATCATGTTCTGTAGACAATCTGGCAGAAGCTAAGGAAGAATGCAAACTAGCCTTGGGGACTTCTGGGCACTAGTCCCAGTGGCATTAAGGCATCTGATCTTGAAAGCAAGCACTGAGGCCTTTCTTCTCTGTGTGTGGCCAGGGACAAGTTCCAAGCCAACATTTCCTCACAGAATGTCCTAAGACTCCAAGCATAATCAAATTTTGCTAAAGGTAATAAACTGATTCACCTGATTACACAGCGCCTTCCAGGCAGATGTCTCTTGATCACTTGGAACAAACAGATCTCACTTCCCTGTCTGAACTTCTGCAGGTGCAGAGAGTGATTTCTTTATTATTCTCCTGTTGAAGCAGCTGTTATGGGTAACCAGCTGGCTTCTTCCTGCTTGGGTTTTGATTTGGGTTTTGGTCTGAAGTCATCTCTTGGGGCCTGTAGAATCTCAGAGAGACTGAAACTATAATCTTACCCTCACTCTAAACCCTGCCCCAGTATACAATTAGAGAAACATGATGAAAGGGTAATGGGTCCTGGGACCATGGTCTAGAAAAGCCAATATTTAAGTCAAGATTTGCCAGTAATCAAAGGAGTTGTTGTCCTTGGGCCCTTCATTCCTCTGGTCTGAAGTCCCCCGTTGTTAGGGAAAAGGCAGCAATATACTCTCACCCTCTAACTTCAGCTGGTTCTCCCATAAGGTCTATAAGGAAGATCCAATTTAATGAAAGCCAACAAGTGACCATTAATGGCGTAGTGAGTTGTTTTCAACATGAAATCCTAAAAATGAAATGCCACGGTTGGTTAAAATTCTGTCTGAAAACTAAAATGCTAATTCTAAATGGTTCATGCTACATTGTGGGATGCTTGGGGATCTGGAACAGGGGCATAAAGTGCCTAATGGGAGGATCAAAACGGTAGCTAGTTGTCAAGTGATATGAGAGTATTTCAACATTTCATTTGACCTGAAAAACACAACAACTGAACAGAAAATTTCAAGAGAGAAGTTCAACAGGAGACCAGAACAATAAGCAAAGAGAATCAACAAACGTGAGGACAGGTCATTTGAAATTATTCAGTCAGAGAAACAAAAATAAAAATGAATGAAAAATATAGAAAGAAGATGAAAGGAATTAAGGACACCATAAAGTCAAACAATATGCACATTATTGGGGTCCCAAAAAAACAGAGAAAGAAGGAAGCAGATTGTTTATTTGAAGAAATAATGGCTAAAAACTTCCCAAACCTGAGGAAAAGAAATGAATACCCAAATTAATGAAGCTTAATGGAACCCAACAAGGAAAAATTCAAAGTCCAACCAAAGCATATTATAATCATGTTGTCAAAAGTCTACAATAAAGAATTTTGAAAACAGCAAGAGAAGAGACTGGTCACATACAAAGAAACCCCCATAAGACCAGATTTCTCCACAGAAACTTTGCAAGCCGGAAGAGATAATATATTCAAATTGTTAAGAAGAGGTAGAAAAAGATGATGGCAAAGCAAGAGGATCCTGAGTCCATCTTCTGCCACAGGCATACCAAGGCAACAACTGCATGTAATGCAATTTACTCTGAAAACAACCTGAAGACTGGTACAATCAAAGACATATTGATAAGACCACATCAAGAAGGGTAGGAAGGGCAGAGATGTAGTTGGGAAGCCAGTCCTCCACACAGTGACCTATAATCAGAAGGGATATCACCGGCATGGGATACTGGGGGCAATCAAGGCCCACACCAGGCAGGGCTGACCCTGGGGACCTTCATCAAAAAGACAAGCCCCCATAACATCTGCTTTTGAAAATCAGTGGGGTTTAACTCCAGGAGAGCCTGAGGACTTTAGGAAACCATCTCCATTCTTAAAGAGCCAGCAAGCTATATCACTCAGCCTGATACCTAGCACCAAAGCAATATTTTTAAAAGGACCTGGGTATATGTGATGGGGATTTATTGACTAATTTCAGGACATGTGCCAAAAGGGCAGGGATCTGCAGGAGCTTTCTCTGAGAACAGAAGTACTGGTGGATCCATTTTTCTGGCCATCCTTTAGTCTAGCTGCCGGAGCCAGTTCTGACACTTTTCATCTACCTTGCTAGCATCACTTGCCCCACCCAACCCATTCATCCCAGTGGATACCCCTCCAAAGAAGCCCCCACTGCTCCACCTCTGGTATCTCTCCAGCGAGACTTCTGCTACAGGGAGGGGGAACCTAGCCCCACCCACCAGCAGATTTGCAGCAGCTGAACTGGGGGCAAGCCCTGTCTACCAGTGCACCTGCAGCAGTCATGGCCCAGCCATAATAGAAGGGCACATGCATTCCACACAGGAGATGCACCTGAATCACCTGTCTGGTGACCAGGGGGACTGTGCTACAGGAGTGCACCACAAGACCTCTTCTACATAAGGCCAGTAGTTTCAAGACCGGGAGACGTGGCTGACATGCCTAATACATAGTAATAAACACAGAGAGTCAGTCAAAGTGAGGAGACAGATTAATATGTTCCAAACAAAAGAACAAGACAAAACCACAGAAAAAGAGCTAAACAAAATGGAAGTGAGCAATCTACCTGATAAGGAGTTCAAAGTAATGGTCATAAAGGCACTCACGGCACTTGAAAGAAGAGTAGATGAACTAAGTGAATACTTCAGCAAAGAGATAGAAAACATAAAAAGAACCAGTTGTAGCTGAAGAACACAATATAGAAATAAAAATTCCACTGGAGGGAATCAACAGAAAATTAGAGGATATAGAAGAGCAGATCAGCTGGAAGACATAGTAATGAAAAGCAACCAAGCTGAACAGCAGAAAGAAAAAAGAATTTTTTTTTTATTTTAAAAAAGAATTTTTAAAATGAGCATATGTCAAGCGACCTCTGTGACAAAGGGTACTAACATTTGTATCACAGAGGTCCCAAAAGGAGAAGAAAGAAAGGGGCAGAAAGTGTATTTGAAGAAATAATAGCTGAAAACTTCCCCAACCTGAGGAAGGAAACAGGCATCCAGGTCCAAAAAAGAGAAAGCTCCAAACAAGATGAACTGAAGGAGTTTCACTCCCAAAGTTAGTGGAAGGAAGGAAATAATAAAGTTCAGAGCATAAATAAATGAAGTAGAAACAAAACAAACAAAAAGAAAAAAACACACAACAACATCAATAGAAAAGATGGATGAAACTAAGAGCGGTTCTTTGAAAAGATAAACAAAATTGATAAAGCTTTAGCCATGCTCATCCAGGGAAAAAAGAGAGAGGACTGAAATAAATAAAATTAGAAACGAAGGAAGAGAGGGGTGCCTGAGTGGCTCAGCCAGTTAAGTGCTGGACTCTTGATTTTGGCTCAGGTCATGATCTCACAGTTCATGGGGTTGGGCCCTAGTCAGGTTCTACATTGACAGCGCAGAGCCTGTCTGGGATTCTCTCTCTCCCTCTCTGCCCCTTCCCTGCTCACTCACACTCTCTTTCTCTCAATAAATAAATAAATAAATAAACAAACAAACATTAAAAAAAAAAAGAAACGAAGGAAGAGAAATTTCAACTCAATGAATGAGCACAGATGGTGGGGCATGCCCTTGGCTTTAGCATGGTTGCATCCTCACATGCCCAGCTTCACTAACAAGGTGGGGGAAGAGCACAAAAATACGTTACACTCCATTCCATTCCAAGAAAAATCCCAATTAATCCCTACTCCTCCAGTAGACTCTTTAATATGACCAACAGAATCACCATCACATAAAATTCAATCACCTCTCAAACTGCTGCCTTTGCACTGGTTCCGGACAAGTGAGTCCACTCACAAGGCCCTCAAAAGAAGTATCTCAGATCCCATAGCCCCTCAGGATCCCCGGATGTAAGCTGCATTGGTTTTCAAAGACAGGCATTTTGAGGGCATGGTCTCTTGGGCGCAGGTCTCAAGGGTTGGGGTGCCCAATGTGTGACATAAATCCCTCTCTCCTCAGGGAGAGGCTTTAGAAGTGAGATCCCTCCAATTATGTGTCACAGAGCCAGGGGTAGGGTTTTGGTGAGACAGTGTCTCTGCCTCTCCTACCCAATCTAGATGCAGTCGTTTTATCTCTTGTGGAGAAAGCTGTTTGGTTAGTTTTCAGTTCTTTTTCAGCAGGAATTATTCCATATGTAGTTGTAGATTTGGTGTGTCCATAGGAGGAGATGAATTTGGGATCTTTCTACACCGCCATCTTGGACAATCCCATAATTTGTAAAGTTTTTTGTTTGTTTTTTTAGAAAATAAAACTCAATAGTTTTACAATTCACTCAGTGGCAACTGATAATCATCAAATTAGTGATGGTTATCTTCCAATGGTTATCTTACACTAGCTGTGCTGTCATTTATCTAGGATGAGCAGATACTCTGAGTCACAGATATTTCCCATATAAGGTGCATCATATAAATCAGACTTGGTTTGTCACCAGCATTTATAAAACCAGGCCTAGGGAAAGAACTAGGTCTGGGGACACATACCTGGTCTTAATACACTGAACGTTTAGCCTGCCCTGATCATTACAAAATCAGAACAGTAAGAATATTCGCAGTACAAATTATTCTTCATGGACAAGCCAGTAGAAAAAAAAAATGGGCAAATGACTTAACTAGATACTTATCAAAAGAGGAATAAAATAAAATCAAAGCTAAAAAAAAAAAAAAGAGGAACCCTAAATGACCAATACACATACAAAAAGATACCTCACCTTATTTGTGATCAGGGAAATTATATTAATCTGCCCTGAGGGGCCACTAGATCACCATCCAGTTGTCTAAAGTATAAAGGTCTGACAATACCAAGTAGTGCTAAGAATGTGGAGTGACCAAAACCCTTATACACCTGTTGATGGATATAAAAATTAGTAAAAGGGACTTTAGTAAACAATTTGACATTTAGAACAAATTGACGTTATACATGTCCTGTAACTTAGCAATTTTACTCCAAGGTATCTATCCTCCAAGAAGCAAGCCTGTGTGCACAGAATATAAGTACAAGAATGTCCCACAGCAGGACTCTTTGGTAATCCGTGGAAGCAACTCAAATACTTGTCATCCATCCTAAATATATTAAATAGTCAATAGACAGAAGCAAAAACGAATGCTACACACAGAAATATACAAATATCTTTAAAATATAATAAAGAAAAGAGGAAAACAGTCACAAGTAATACTTTTGTGCCGCCTTTTACAGATAGGTCAAAAAGAGGCAAATTAAACTACCCTGGTTAGTGATCCATACTAAAGAGAAAACCATAAAGCAAAGCAAGAAAGTGATGATTACCTGGGTCAGAGCAGCGGTTGCCTTGTTGGGGAGGTAGTGAGCTATAGTCACTTAAGAGTTCACTGGGACCTTTTGTGGTGCTGGAAAAGGTCTGTTTTCTTGATCTAAGAGGTGACCCCATGGTGTTTGCTTTACGTTCAGTCACTAAACTATGTGTATGATTTTATTTTTCTTTGTGTGTATTAAATTTCATCATATATCAATGACTTATTGAGCCATGGGGGAAAATAAGCTTGCACATAGAGAAAAGTGAGCATGAAGTCATTGCACCCAGGAACTATCTGACTCGTGAACGAGGCAGTCAGGAAAGGGGCTTCCTCCTTCAACAAGTTAATTCATTAAAGTAGCTGAGGGGGTGTAGTCATTGTTGGCAATGGTGGGTTTTTTTCTTGAAGGTAGACATGATCAGGAGAGCACAAAAATTCTAGGAAACTAAAATAAAGAAGAAATTTCCAACAGAGCAACATTAAAGGGGATAGTATGAAGCTGTTCGTGCTTCCCTGGCACCTTTTCCCAACAAGACCTCAGACAGGAGGTGGGAACACTCAGCACAGGTAAGAAAAGCTCCTGTCCAAAGGTTGGGATGGTGACTTAATCAAGACATGCACGAATAGAAAGGAAAGGGTCCATCTCCCACACCTGCTAATCTCCAAATGTGTCTTAGATTTGCTTTTCCAGGATCAGGTATAGGAGGAGGCTCAGAAGTATTTAGAAAATGTTAGGCTCATACTTTCCATATTTCCAAATGCATGATTAATAAACTTAAAATATATGGAGGACAGAGTTCTGAACTGAGAATCAAGAGAGCTGAAAATTTTATGCCAGCACAACTCACAGATTGAGTCTTCCCTTTTACAAGCCCATTCACCCATTCAAGCCTTGTTTCCTCCATCTCTAAAAGAATGGGAAGGTGCCAACTGAGTCTATGCTTTGTCTATGGCAGCAGATGGTCAGGATATGGCCTCCATTGTATGGGCAGGAAGTATATGCCCCATGCAGGGACCTGGGAGTCTTCTATGGAGTCATTCAAGGGAATCCTCGGCCCTGATCTAGTATTGAACTACTTCCAGGCCATTATCACACCTCCTCTCCCCAACTCCCATGCCAACCCACAGTGGTGCTCCCAACAATGTGACATTGTTGGAACCCAGAATAAAACTCTCCTGGCTGTTTTTTGCATTCGCTAAGAGATCTCTTGGAGAGAGTGTACAAAAAAGAAAGAAAGACAGCTCTAATGGTGGAATTTAATGAAGGAGGAAGAGAAGGAAGAGAAAGAAGAGGTGCTGGTGGTGATGGAGGAGGAGGAAGAAGAGGAGGGGGAGAGGGAGGAGGAGGAGGAGTGAAGAGCCTAATCTACACCAGGATGAGTGTGATGCACTTTGTAATTTGTCATCCTCAGAGAACCCTTTGCAGTGCACTTTTTGAGAAGAGGAAGCTGAAGCTCAGAGATGCTAAATAATTTACCCAAGGGTATGTGACTGCAAAATGGAGCATAACCAATAAAATTATGCTCTACTACCATTTTACAGACTCAGAATCCTATGGTTATGGGACACCTGGGTACAAGCCTGCCTCGAGGCAAGAATATAACCAAAGTAAGCGTCTCCTCAACTTTTGGTCATCCTCCACCTCTCCAGGGAAGACAGACCTAATGATCCTTCTCTGGAGCTATGCCCCTATAGCTCCAGGGGAGTGGTGTCCTGCTGTACTCTGAATGCTGGGCATCCAACCTTGCACACAGCAGTGATCTGGCTCTTCCTGTAAGAAACCAGAAGAGAGTTCCAACCTACCCACTCCAAAAAGACAACCTTTCCCAGAACCCTTAAAATTTCCAAATACGAGGCAACATTTCAATAGCAGCCATTTGGAAAACAAAGCCCTTGGTGAACTTTCCTGGGTGACACATTCCCTATACCATCTGCCTCAACCAGGTGAATAAATCTGCTGCCCAAAGAGAAGCATACCTCTTCTCTGTTATGTCTGAGTACCTACCTAACTCTTGGTCAGACCAACAGTTGACACCTTAAGACTCTTTATTTCTGGAAACACAGCAAGATCTTGCTCACATCCTTTGTGATCTTAAGTTAAGCCCGTGTTCATAACATTGCTTCCCTTGTCTCCTGTGTTCTCAATGGGACTCCCAAGGAAAGGAGAAACAAAGTAGAAAGAGAGTAGACATTTTCCCTGCCATTTTTCTATCACTATACATATGAAGTTATAGGATAAATATTTGGGCCTGGGCATGAGGATACCTGGTCCCGGATCTTGTTTGGCCTTGACTGAGTTCCTTCTTTTCTCATGATTGGTAAAAGAGGAAGTAGCAAAGACAGGACCAGGAACTTTTCTTCCTCTAAGCCTGAAGAAGCCTGTCTCCCCTGAATGCCCTTCCAAGTAGAATGAGGCCAGTGCTCAGCCCCACCCAACTTTGCCCAGCTCTATAAAGGAAGCTTCCAGGCAGCCACCCCCAGAATGTTCCAGCTCTGTGCCCTCATCAGCAATGAGGCACTCTCTCATTGGGTTACTCTTCCTCCTGGTAATCTCACTGCCTTCAGGTAAGATGATGGGTATAGGTCTGATCATGAAAATGGGGGTCTTCCAAGAACACAGGTACTTAAAATCCCCTTTGGGCATAAGACCAGCAGGGGGACGCCAATATCAGATGGATCAGCAAGCCAAGGATGGGAATTAAGTTAGTGGTCTTCAGTGTCTGCCCCACTCATCATTTGCCACATCCTGAAAGCCTACCCAAGCTCGAGAGAGTGAGGCCAACTTCATACCACACATGTCACCGTTCAGCTATCCAAATTCCTATTTCCTTCCAACTTCCTCTGATGAGCCTTAGACGTGGTGGCCCTCACTGAGAGATGACAGGAGGTGAGAGGACAGAAGGTAAAAGGTAAATTGCAAAGTAATAGGCCCCCCACCAGGAAGAGAGGGGCAGGTCTAGGATTTCTCCCAGCCTCAGAAGTCTGATTTTTCTTTTCCATTCTTTTTTTCCTTCAGGGAATGGATTGTTTGGACATGATGCAATACAAATTCGTACTTGCACTGCGCTCAAAGGCAAGTGCTTCTTCGGTTGCAGAGTGGGATGGACGTGGGTTTCATTCTGTCACAACATATTGTCTTGTTGTGTAAAAATGTTGAAAAATAATCCTCCCCAGGTCGATGAGTATTGACCCTCACCTCACGGATCCAATTAAAAGGCTACATGAATAGCTAAAAGGATAAAATCTACACTCTGTGTGTAAGGATCATTAATGAGCCATGGGTAGCAAATGAGAGGCAGATTCTCACGAACTGACTGGCAAAATTCCAGAAGTATTTTGTAAAGGGGCACTGGGGCAAAATGCATCTCCTATTTTTTTTTCCACCCTCCCGTCTCCAATCACTAATTCCTATTTCCAATTTAAATTCAGTTGATTAACACATGGCTACCGGCCCAAGGATATGATGTATGCTGGGCTCAATAACAATAGCTTACTGTGTGCCAGTCACACTTTTAAGTGGTTTACATCTACTAAATCACTTAATTCTCACAACAAAATCAACTTTTTTCTCCAGTATTGTAGATGAAGGAATTTTTCAAGGTCACACAACCAGTAAGAGTTAGTTAGTACTGGGTTTGAACCCAGACAGTCTTGAGCCAGTGTCTTTACTGTTAATCTATACCACCTCTCAATTGCTAAGCGTAGGAATCTAACTGGAAGTATTAATTGTAGTTTGTAGTGATTGTAGGTTGTAATCCAATGAGGAGTCAAGAATCCAAGTAGATCCATGGAACAGCAAGCCCCTCAAAATTCTTCCTGTGGCTTAAAGCTGTAACGTTCCTGGCTGCTACATTGCATTTGTGGCTCTACTCAGTAGCTCTGATGCATCAAGATCAATGTTGCCCTAAGATTCCACACACCAACCATCACTTCGCCAACTGCTGGGGTGGAAGCAATGAGCCATACAGACCCACACAAAACTCCCAGCTGTCAGTGGGACAGCCTTGCTCCAGCATCATCTCTTCACCACCCCTCCAGTGCCCCCTCCCCCAGGGGCAGAGGTCACAGATCTTCGTGGAGATCCTTGTCATTAGCAGCTCAGGAAAAAGAACACCAGCTGAGTCTCGGGGTTTCCCTTCTCCAAGGATGTGCCTGAAGGAACACATCTGAGTCTCCACACTGGAAAGCTAGGCAGGGCTTCATTCTTTCTGGAAGTCCTGCCTGCTCGGGCTCTCCCATCTTAATCCTCAACATTCCAGCAAAAAAGAAAAACCAGAAATCATCAGTAGTCCTCAGGGCTAGCTTGCCAGGGCATCTATATTTTAGCTAGCCTTTTTTTGTTTTTTGAAGTTTATTCATTTGTTTTGAAAGAAAGAGCACATACAAGTAGGGGAGGGGTGGGGGGCGGGGTGGAGAATCCCAAGCAGGCTCTGCACTCATAGCGCAGAGCCTGATGTGGGGCTCAAAACATAAAAGCAGGAAATAAAAAGAGAAATCTGGGTGAAGGGAGAAAGCAAATATTCCTTCATCAGATTTCAGAAGGGTCCACAACCCAAGATAAAGGCTAAAGATCTCTACCCTTTTCTTGTGGTTCCCCAAATCATGATTATATCAGCCTGGGGTGAGATACGGCTCTAACTTTGACAACGGGATGCAAGAAGAAACACTCATCACTGTCTTTGATGCTCTTCAGTGCAGCTTGGACGAGACTGGAACGTTCAGTTATTCTTGCTGAAAGCCCACATATGAAATAAAGAAGAGGACTGAATTATCACACATAAAAGCCATTTTGTACTCACCTTGTGGCTCCATGGGTAAAACCCTAGAGATAGTGGCCATCCTCTCTGAGGAAGCCAAAACTGTTCATCTGTGTTCTCCATATCACAGGGCAGCCATGCAGAAAGTCCAGGATTTAGGCTTAGCAATCAGACATCTGTCTCACTACATGGGCACCATCGGGAAACTTGTTGCTTCTAGTGCAACAGGTTGTTTCAGGACCCTACTCCAGCAGAGTGACCGGAGAGGGCCCCTTCATTTATGACCACCTTCCAAGCCTTTTCTGTGAGGTCCAGCTCTAGTGCATTCCCCTTAAGCTTAAAAATGTCCGGAGTGAATGCGTGTTACTGGAAATCAAGAAATCTGAAGGACACTGAGAACGTTTACCAATACCTTATCGTACAGTTGTTTTAACATTATCTGAGGTAATTGATGGCAAGTATGTAACATGCTTGGCAATATGTCATCTGGCTTCACTATCCTGGCAGGGTGTTAGGTTGGGGTACATAAAAGGAAGGATTTTGCTGCCCCTGGGGAAAGGCATGGAAGACAAATAGCACTCCTGCCCCCGAATTCTACCCATACACTGTGAAGCCAGCACAGCCGTGGCAGTAGGAATCAAAACAGTATCCATTGACACACGCAAAGGGAAAGCAGAATCTCAGGGACAATCAGAACCCCCTCCCGACACCTTAGTATAAATTTCTTTCTTCAGAATCAGACTTGGAGGTCTAAAGTTTTGGCTACGTTTTCGGTCCAGGTCTGCCGTAACAAATTACCATAAACTGGGTGGCTTAAAACACCAGAAATTTATTTTCTCACAGGTCTAGAGGCAAGAAAGTTGAAAATCAAGGTATTAGCAGGGCCACGTTCCCTCTGAAGATTCTAGAGAAAAATCGTTTTTTGTCTTTTCCGAGGTCTGGTGGTTATTGGCAATCCTTGGCTCTCTTTGGCTTAGAGCTACATCACTTCTTCTTCCTCATCTGTGAGGGTCTCTGTATCTTGACATGGCGTTCTATAAGGACACCAGCCATTGGATTTAGGGCTGACTCTAATCCAGTATGACCTCGTCTCAACTAGTTACATCTACAAAGACCTTATTTCCAAATAAGGTCATATTTTGAAGTTCCAAGTGGACAGAATTTGGAGAGGAACACTAGACAACCCAGCACAAGCTATAAAAGGGGGGGTTTGCATTTTCTTTGGGGTGGGTAGAGTCTCTACTCACATCTGTTTAAACACAAAGAGGGGAGCTTAAGTCTAGGAAAGGGTTTGCAAACCAATCAACCTTTTCTGTGAAAACCAACATTTTTCCTCTTACTGAACATTCCCAGCCTCCCCCTGGAGAATACACAAAAAAGGATTAGGCAGGCCCTAGCCCCAAATGCTCAGAGATTGTTTAGAAGGAGAGAAGCATAAATAATCACAATACAAGTTGGCAGAGTTTATGGTAATCCATGATGTGACCTGCAGGCTTTCCTATGACACAAGAAGCTTTTATTCCCCAGCCTTTTCCAGGTATAATTGACAATTTAAAAGTGTACGTGTTTAAGGTATGCAACTTGATGATTTAATATACATTATGAAACAATAACTATAATCAAGCTAATACACATCTATCACCTCGCATAGTTACGTGTGTGTGTGTGTGTGTGTGTGGATGAAAACACTTAAGATCCACCCTCTTAGGTTCCTCAAAAAATTAAAAACAGACCTACCCTATGACCCAGCAATAGCACTGCTAGGAATTTACCCAAGAGATACAGGAGTACTGATGCATAGGGGCACTTGTACCCCAATGTTTATAGCAGCACTCTCAACAATAGCCAAATTATGGAAAGAGCCTAAATGTCCATCAACTGATGAATGGATAAAGAAATTGTGGTTTATATACACAATGGAGTACTACGTGGCAATGAGAAAGAACGAAATATGGCCCTTTGTAGCAACATGGATGGAACTGGAGAGTGTGATGCTAAGTGAAATAAGCCATACAGAGAAAGACAGATACCATATGTTTTCACTCTTATGTGGATCCTGAGAAACTTAACAGAAACCCATGGGGGAGGGGAAGGAAAAAAAAAAAGAGGTTAGAGTGGGAGAGAGCCAAAGCATAAGAGACTCTTAAAAACTGAGAACAAACTGAGGGTTGATGGGGGGTGGGAGGGAGGGGAGGGCGGGTGATGGGTATTGAGGAGGGCACCTTTTGGGATGAGCACTGGGTGTTGTATGGAAACCAATTTGACAATAAACTTCATATATTGAAAAAAAAAAAGATCCACCTCTTAGCAAATTTCAGGTGTACAAACCATATTGCTGACACATGAAGCTTTGAAGTCCAAGTGGAGCTCAGCTAGAGGGTATATTGCCAATCTGGTATGCTTCATTGGAAGATTGGAAGCATAGAAAAAATTACTTAAAAATAAAAATAAAAACAGAAGAGACTCATAAATATGGAGAACAAACAGAGGGTTACTGGAGTGGTTCTGGGAGGGGGATGGGCTAAATGGGTAAGGGGCACTAAGGAATCTACTCCTGAAATCATTGTTTCACCATATGCTAACTAATTTGGATGTAAATTTTAAAAAATAAAAAATAAAATTTTAAAAAATAAAAATAAAAATAAACTAGTCCATGCAGAGACAGCTAACCCAGCCGGAATAACAGTAGAAAGTACATCACCCATTCTGGCCTCCCACTTGGGCTGTCTCTCCATAAGTCACATTTTTTTTTAATTTTTTAACATTTTATTTATTTTTGAGAGACAGAGAGAGACAGAGCATGAGCAGGGAAGGGAAAGACAGAGATGGAGACCAAATCTGAAGCAGGCTCCAGGCTCTGAGCTGTCAGCACAGAGCCCATTGCGGGGCTCAAACCCACGAACCGTGAGATCATGACCTGAACCGAAGTCAGAGGGTCTCTCTGACCCTCTCCCGCTCATCCTTTCTCTCTCTCTCTCTCAAAATAAACAAACTTTTAAAAATAAATAAATACGCGATAGTTTTATTGATTCAAAAAAAATCTTCCTTATAAACACTACTCTTGATCATCCTGTGCAATTCTGAGTTATATTTATTTCCTTCAGGGCAAGAACAAAGCATCCCAAAATGCAAAAATCCGTTCATATTTTTTTTTGTATTCACTTATTCATCTAACAAGTAGATAATTCATGGCTACTATGTAAACAGGCACCAAAAGCTGTGGGGGGGGGGGGAGAGGGGGATGTAATCTCTGTACTTTTTGAGTCTATAGCATAGTAGAAGTCATAAACCAAAAGTAAATAAACAACCACATCAATAATCACAAACTGGCAACTGCACTGAAGGGAGGGTGGAGGGTTACACTAATATATATGTATATGTGTGTACACGTATACAGACGTGCATATATGTACTACACAGCCCCGAAAACCACACCCGGATCAAGATATAGGATATTTCCATCGCCCCCAGAAGATTCCCACATGCCCCTTCTCAATTACTCCATCAGGCCGGAGCACCTAGGTGGCTCAGTTAAGCATCTGACTCTTGGTTTCAGCTCAGGTCATGATCTCATGGTTCACGGGATAGAGCTCTGTGTCAGGCTCCACACTGAGAGGAGTCTGCTTGAGATTCTCTCTCTCCCTCTCCCTCTGTCCCTCCCCAGCTCCCTCATGCTCGCCCTCTCTCTCCCTCTCTCTCAAAATAAATAAATACACTTAAAAATAAATAAATAAAATCCAATTGTTCCCACTGTTTCTGTCAGACACTCAAGGCCTTGGCCAGCTCTTCTTTCCCCTTTTGCTCTGTTTTTTGGGGGTTTTGTTTTGGTTTGGTTTTGCTTTTTAGGGTTTTTTGGCAGGCACTGCACAAGCCTTCCTTATGGAGTATGACTCTTTTCTGCCACCAGATGGCAGACTTTGTCTGTTTTTGCTTCTCTGCGGCCTTAAAACTGCGCAGTCCGCGGAGATCACTAGCTGACAGCGCCCCCGTGTCTTCTCCAACGTCCAGCTTGACAATCAGTTCTTTCATTTCCTATGAGCCCCTCATGGTCGGCGCACTGCCCGGCACAGAGTCCGCATTCTATAAAAAAACCAAGTTAACAAGGCAGAGCCTTGTGCTGTGCTGTGATTTCTCCACGCCTCTGTCCACTCTCCAGACAGCTCTGTAATCTGTGTTTACAGAACATGAGAGTTTACAGAAATAAGGCTGTGGCCTTAGCCTCACAGCAAGCGGAAGTCAGAGACCACAAGAAAAAAACCAAGGACCACAGCAATTAGTGTCCTGAGCCAGGAGTGGAGGAGGGATCCGGAGCAGGGTGTGGCTATCCCTGGAGGATGCTCCAGCTCTGACCCAAGGAAGGCAGCCCCCTGCGTGGGCCAGTGGACAGGCGGGTCTGCTGCTCGAGGCCGCTCATTATCTGAAAATACATACAAACCAATGCCTGTACCTGGAAAGACCCTCAGAAATCATCTCTACAGATGGGAAAACTGAGGCTCAGAGAGGGGAAGGAACTTGCCCAAAATCACGCTCCTGGAGAGGCCAGAAACCGGGAAAGGCACCAGGTCTCCATGCTCCACACCACGCGTATTTAGGGAAGAGAGACGGCCAAAATGGTGGGCAACAGTTGAATTTTTTTAAACTTTTTTCACCTGTCCCATTTTGCAAAATGCGCATATGATAACTTGTGTAGGACCAGAAAAAAAATGCAAATTAAAAAAAAATTAAATGCAATCTGATGATTCAAAGGGGCTCAGGTCACTGAAAAGCTAAGAGCCTTTGGAAGCTCTCAGGCCTAGCTCTCCCTCACTCGTCAACACTGCACGAAGCAGAACCCGCAGGTGAGAATGTCAGTGGGGAAGGAAGGGAAGGCCAAGTCTCTAAAGAGCCAGTCTAGTGGTTACAGTTCCTGTTTTCACCACCAGAGGGCGCGACGTGCCTGTTTTTCACGCTACAGCAGGCGGCGAAATTGTCCACTATTCTCTCTCATCCAGTGGCTCTTTACCAGGCCGAGACGACCACTCTCTCCACTTTTCCATTTACAGTTGGCAGTTTTCAACAACATGTGTAAGAGACAGAAACCTGGAAAAATGTGAATGTGGTTATAAACCTCACATCATACACTAGACGAAAATGTACACGGTTTGGGGTGGGGGAGGGTGGGACGGGAAGAGGAACATATTTATTCCAGTTTTGTAAAGGAAATCCACTTCTGACTGTTTAAGAGATGGAAACATTAGCAAAGATAAGCTGATAAGATGTATCAATTGGAGGTGAAGGGCTAACCCTTGTACCTAAAAGTATATAAAAGGAAAGAAACTAATTTGGAAAACAAGGGGTGTGAAAAACGAATATAATGGAGAGTCAGTGAATTGAATAGCCCTGAAAAGTTCAGATTTGGATGTAACTTACTAGCTGACGTGTCACTTACCAGCTGAGTGATATGAGGAAAAGCATTCAAGTGCAGTTACTCATCTGTAAATGGAAAATAATAATCACACAAGAGGCCAGAAATAATGTGGTTAGCACAATGTCTGGCACATCACTTGATTTCGAGAGACGTTGGGTACATCTGAATCTCTTAGTTAATAATAAGAATCCAGGGGCGCCTGGGTGGCTCAGTCGGTTGGACGGCCGACTTCGGCTCAGGTCATGATCTCGCGGTCCGTGAGTTTGAGCCCCGCGTCGGACTCTGTGCTGACAGCTCAGAGCCTGGAGCCTGTTTCGGATTCTGTGTCTCCCTCTCTCTGACCCTCCCACATTCATGCTCTGTCTCTATCTCAAAAATAAATAAACGTTAAGAAAAAAAAAAAATTAAAAAAAAAAAAAAAGAATCCATGGCAAAAATCAGGTTTATACCCGGATTCTATTTAACAAGAGGTCAAAGGAGACATGTTCCAAGGTACATGGTGAGTGTTTTTCTCCATAATATTTTTTTTAATAAAAACTTTTTTAATGTTTATTTTTGAGACAGAGAGAGAAACAGAGTGAGTGGGAGAGGGGCAGAGAGAGAGGGAGACACAGAATCTGAAGCAGGCTCCAGGCTCTGAGCTGTCAGCACAGAGCCCGACGTGGGGCCCAAACTCACAAACTTCGAGATCATAACCTGAGCCGAAGTCAGATGCTTAACTGACTGAACCACCCAGGCACCCCCTCCATAATATTTCTAATCTTCAAAGCAATCTCGTCAGATGGTTATCTTTTTTTTAAGTTTGCCAGTACAAGCAACAACTAGCTAAAAGATAAAATGAAAGAAAAGACTCTACTTAAAATAGCAAACAAAAAGTAAAATATGTAAAAGTAAACTTAACAAGGAATGAGCAAATACTTACATGAAGTTACAATTGACCCTTGAACAACAGGGGAGGTGTGAGGGGGGGAGGTAGGGGTGCCCTCCACCGCGCAGCCAAAAATCTTAGTAGAATTTTTGACTTCCCAAAAATTTAACTGCTAATGGCCTACTGTGGCCCTGAAGCCGTGCCGATGACATAAATGGTTGATTAAAACATATTTTGTATGATGTATGTACCATGTACTGTATTCCCAGAATAAAGTAAACTAGAGAAAAGATATTGTCAAGAAAATGATAAGAGGGGCACCTGGGTGGCTCAGTGGGTTAAGCATCCGACTTAGGCTCAGGTTATGATCTCACAGCCTGTGAGTTCAAGCCCAAAATTAGGCTCTGAGCTGTCAGTACAGCCTGCTTCAGATTCTGTGTCTCCCTCTCTCTCTGCCCCTCCCTTGCTCACACTCTGTCTCTCTCTCTCAAAAGTAAATGAACATTAAAAAAAAAAAGAAAAGAAAATGATAAGAGAGGGGCGCCTGGGTAGTTCATTGGTTGGGCATCGGACTCTTGGTTTTGGCCCAGGTAATATATGATCTCACAGTTCATGGGTTCGAGCTCCCCATCGGGCTCTGTGCTGACCGTGTGGAGCCTGCCTGGGATTCTCTGTCTCTCCCTCTCTCTGCCCCTCCCACATTCTCTCTCTCTCTCTCTCAAAATAAATAAACTTTTTAAAAAATTTTGTTAAAAAAGATAATGATAAGAGAAAATACATTTATAGTTCTGTATTTATAAAAAAAAAAATCCACATCTAGATGGGCTCACTTGGTTCAAATCCGTGTTGTTCAAGATGGGGGGAGGGTCAAGTGCACTTTAAACCTTTGTGGAGGGATCCAGAAGACTTGAACAAATGGGAAGTTTCACCATGTTCTTAGATAAGAAGTTTCAATAGGACAAACATGGCAATTCTCCCTGTTAACCTATAAATTGAGTGTGACCTTTTAAAAAATATCCAAAAGCTTAGAATCAGACAAGCTAGTTGCAAGTCTCATAGGAAAACATTTGAAAGTAAGGATCGCATGAGAAACTCTGAAGGTGAAGAGTATTGACAAGTATCCTTTCTGGATGTTAAAACCTATTTATTACTTAGTCTCAATGATTAAAACAGTGTGATAAGGAAACAAATGACTAGACAGATCACTGAAGTCAAGACACAGACCCAATAAAAATGAGCATTTAGAAAGGATACAGAAGCCATCGAATCAAAGATTATTCAATAGTGTTCGGAAAACTCCATCCTTCCTTCATACACTGTACTAGGATAAATTCCAAACGGATCAAACTTTTAAAGATAATAAGAGAAATCCGGGGCTCCCGGGTGGCTCAGATGGTTAAGTGTCCCACTCTTGACTTCCGCTCAGGTCCTGACCTCACATTTGTGAGATAGAGCCCAGAGTCTGGTTCTGTGCTGGGCTTGGAGAGAGATTCTCTCTCTCTCCCTCTTTCCCTGTCCCTTTCTGTCAAGCACTCTCTCTCTCTCTCTCTCCCTCCCTCCCTCCCTCCCTCCGTCCCTCTTTCTCAAAAGAAAAAAAGAGAAAGAGAGAGAAATCCGTAACAGAATAATCATTTTATAACCTGTCTACCCGTAATAAAGCTCCGGTACTGTTATGAGCTGAATGTTTTACCCCGCCCCAAAATTCGTATGTTGAAATCCCAACCCCCAAGGTGATGGTGTCTGGAAATGGGGCCTTTGGGGTGATTAACTCAGAAGGGTGGAGCCCTCATGAGTGGGATCAGTGCCTTTATGAATGTCGGGAGAGAGCTTGCTCCTTTTTCCATGTGAGGTTACGGCTGCCTGTGAGCCCAGACGTGGTCTCTCACCAGATGCACCTCTGCTCTTGACCTTGGACTTACCAGTCTCCAGGACTGTGAGAGACAAATTTCTGTTGTTTAAGCAACCCAGTCTATAGGATCTTGTTATAGCGACACAGGCAAGATAGACACATGAAAAATAGTGTATGAACTGCATGAAACCAATAATTTCTGCCTGTAAAAGTCAAAACACTAAGCACATAAACTGGGAATGTAATTAGAAAACATAATAACTATGAAATTTTTAGAAGCTGGAGTAAAATTTCCAATTAAAATATTTTAAAATTTTAATAAGACCTTTGAAAGTACTTTTCTGAATATATAGTTTTAATGTCTGTTTTCATATTTCAAACAGTCACAGACACTTAATGATGAGATCCTCAAGTTTTTTTAAAGTCATCATCCATGAGAAACCCTGTTCTCAACAAGTGGGTGATAAACAATCGATTTAAACCATGTTTACACTCCGTCAGAAATTTGCAACAATCAAAATTGTGCATGAAGACTGTATCAGCTCTTCTTTTCTTTAGTTGACAAATATGGTGTGTAACTAGTTTGTAACAGTGAGAGTAGATTTTTGAATCCACATGAGACACTCCAAAAGAATGATGCAGGGGTTGCGGGGTTGGGGGGGCGGGGAGGGCGGGGTGCCTGGGTGGCTCAGTCAGTTGAGCGTCCAGCTTCCACTCAGGTCATGATCTCACAGTTTGTGTGTTCGAGCCCCGCATCAGGCTCTGTGCTGACAGCTTAGAGCCTGGCGCCTGCTTCGAATTCTGTGTCTCCCTCTGTCTCTGCTCCTCCCCAGCTCATGCTCTGTCTCTCTCTCTCCTTCAAAAATAAATAAAAACATTTTTAAAAAATTAAAAAAAAAAAGAATGATGCTCAGACCTGTTGAACGTGTGTTTCAAAATAATGCTGAAGCTCTAATGAGAGAATAGTCACCATCAGCTGTCCTGATGCCACTTAAAGAGCATGTCAGCCGCAACCAGAGAAAAGCAGCTAGAAAACGTGAAGACAGTTCCAGAGCCACTCCCCGGAGGACAGCCCCACCGGGAGCCCTCATCTAAAGCCTTGCTGCCCCATCCTTTAGCAGCCACACCTTGACAAAGTCACCTGGCGCTTGGGGTCCACGCAGCAATCAATGCCGACTCCAGACCGGCCTTCTGGATACAAAGCAACCCTGTCCCCTCTGGGGAAGCCTTCTACCATTTGTGTCAAAAACATTGCCTATCTCTGGCCTTGAAATTTTCTTCACCCAAGAGCGCTGAGCTGCCTTTACAATGCAGTGGAATCTTGAGAATTCCTCCTCCCACCCAAAGAATCCCATTCCTCCCCAGTCCTCCTCCATCCAGCTGCTGGTCGGATCTGGGCTTGGAGTCCTGTTGCTGGATGAGGAAGGCTGCCTGCATTGCAGTCTAGGTCCTCCCCTCTTTTTCCTTCAAGGATCTGAATGCCTTCTTCAAATGTGGCTATATGAATAGCTAAGCTTTCAGGTATAAAAAACTACTATTGTCACGATCTACATAATAAATACCTTTGTAGGGGCGCCTACAGGGGCTCAGTCAGTTAAGCATCTGACTCTTGATTTCAGCTCAGGTCATGACCTTGCTGTTTGTGACACTGAACCCAGCATCGCCTCTGCTGAGTGTGGAGCCTGCTTGGGATTCTCTCTCCTCTCTTTCTGCCCTCCCTCACACATGCACGCACTCTCTCTCTCTCTCTCTCTTTCTCAAAATAAATAAACTTTGAAAAACTGTTTTAAATAAATAAATGAATGCTTTTGTAAATTTTGATATCCAAGAAAATTAAATCAATTCCTAAATTTAAAAAATGACCCTGGGAAATGAGCCGGTCAAATGGCATGAGCAGCTCAGATAGCGTGAGTAGGTCAGATGGCTGAGACACGCCTGAAGAGATGCTCAACTTCACGAGTGGTCAGGGAAAGGCAGATTAAAAAACCACAGCGCAGTACCAAGGCAAATCCACCAGAATGGATAGAATTTAAAAGACTGAAAATACCAAGCATTGGTGAAGGATGCAGAGCAACTGATTCTCCTAGTTTTTAAGAAAAGGCATAAAGGTGGGGCTCCTGGGTGGCTCAGTTGGTTAAGCAACTGGCTTCAGCTCAGGTCATGATCTCACAGTCCGTGGGTTCAAGCCCTGCATCAGGCTCTGTGCTGACAGCTCATGAGCCTGGCGATGCTTCGGATTCTGCGTCTCCCTCTTTCTCTGCACCAGCCTCCCCACCCCCCTCCGGCTCGCACACTGTCTCTTCTCTCTCTCAAAAATAAATAAATGTTAAAAAATTTTTTTCAAAATAATATATAAAAAAGAAAATGCATAAAGGTAAAAAAAATAATTATGATAAATAATACATAAGTTTAAAACACACACACAGTAGAAAACTGGCAGCATCTACTAACTCTAAGACTGATTAATGGAGTAACAGAGTAGAGCATAAAGTATATATATATGTATATATACATATGCATATACGTGTGTGTGTGTGTGTGTGTGTGTGTGTGTGTGTGTGTATGACAGAAATTAGGGCATACATCCACCAGAACACATGTATAGGAATGTTCACAGAAGCTTTATTCTTAACCTGCAAGTACCCATCAACAATTAAGTAGACAAATAATTGTGGAATATTAGAATATTTTTACCACAGAATATCCCCAACACTAAAAAGAATGAACCAGGGAAAGATGGATGAACAGGTGGAGCCAGAGAATTTTCAAGGCAGGAAAATACCCTGTATAATACTGTAATGACAGGGGCTCCTGGGTGGCTCAGTCAGTTAAGCGTCCGGCTCTTGGTTGCGGCTCAGGTTCTGATCTCGTGGCTTTGTGGGTTCAAGCCCCGCATCAGGCTCTGCGATGGCTGTGCAGAGTCTGCTTAGGATTGTCTCTCTCTCCCTCTCTCTCTGCCCCTCCCCTACTCATGCTGTCTCTGTCTCAAAATAAACTTTAAAAAAAATACTGTAATGACAGATACATACATGTCTTTATAGATTTATCTAAATCCATAGAATGTATAGTACCCAAGGGTAAACTGTATTGTAAACTAGGGATTTGGGGTGATGATGATGTATCAAAGTGGGTTTATCAATTGTAACAAATGTATCCGGCTGGTGGGGGGGGGGGGGAATGTGTTGATCACCAGGGAGGCTGTGAGTGTGGGGACAGAGTCCTTGGGAACTCTCTGTACCTTCCACTCAATTTTGCTGTTAAAGTAAAACTGCTCTAAAATTGTTCTTAAAGAAAGAAAAGAATGAACTGTTGCTACTTACACAATACAGAGTGAGTCTCCCAGGAGTGAAGGTGGGGAAGGGAACCAGATACAAAAGATCAGTGCTTCATGACTCCATTTGCATGAATTTCAAGGACACAGCAAACTAGGACGGAGGTCCTGGTCACAGTTGGGGCGGACGGAGACTGGGGAAGAGCAGAGGGACAGGTCTGTGTCTGGAGCTGGGTGTTGGTTACAAGGGTATATCCATTAGTAAGACTGCATCCATCTGTACATGTAAGATTTCTGAACTCTGTGCTAAACTTTTAATTTCAAAAAATGTATTTGACAGGGGCATCTGGGTGGCTCAGTCAGTTGAACATCCGGCGTTGGCTCAGGTCATGATGTCGTGGTTCATATGTTCAAGTCCTGCATCGGGCTCTGTGCTGACAGCTCAGAGCCTGGAGCCTGCTTTGGATTCTGTGTCTGCCTCTCTCTGCCCCTCCCCCACTCACACTCTGTGTCTCTCTCTCGGTCTCTCAAAAATAAATAAGCATTAAAAAAAATTTTTATATGTGTGTGACGTTAGGAAGCATGCCCACATCTCTCTTCATAAAAATGAATCTGAAACCCAAGCTTTGCTGAAGTCCAGAGACAAACCTCACACACTCCATGGGGCTCCTTCAAAGACAGTGACACAGAGAACGGTGCCTGGAGAGCAGGGCAAAGCGGTTACAGTTTGGAATGTCCTTTCGGTTATTTTTTTCTTCTGTAGAATGGCAGATGGTCAAGAGGAGTGCTCAGATCAGATGATGGATTAAATCATTCACAGTATCAGCTGGACAGAATTTGCAAGAGACTTACAAATTCCCCCATCTCTGACATTCAACCAAACTCTCATTTTCTCTTCCAGATTTGCTAACAATGCACAGACGCTCCTCACCAGTCCTCTGCCCTCCAGGAGGGAGGGAGGACCCTATTCCCACCCCCCCCCCACCACTCCCCCATAATGGGCACTCCCCAGATAAGACTCAGGCTTCCCAACCTGTGGCGCCAGCCTGGGAAAGGCAGACAGAGCTCGGGCCCTGTGGCCCCTCCGCCAGCTCCCCTCGGCCCTTCCCTTCCCTGGCACCAAAACAGATGACTTCATCTGCGAGACCCAGCTCCTATCTGCTAGTCAGCCTCTCCGGGACCCGAGGGGGGAGGGATCCTGGAGGCAGAGGACAGCCTGAGCTCTGGTTACTTTGGCACAGGCCGGAGCTCTGTGAAGTGTCAGCAGCAGCCTTCCAATCAGAAGAGCCTCGAACTCATTCTGGGGGTTCCTGCAGCTCTGACCAGCAGTCCCGCTGCATACGGACCCCTCTCCCGGCCCAGCCTCTACCCCCTTCTGTGCCACACATGGGTACAAGGCAGCTGCAACGGGAAAGCCACCACTCAGCCAGGCGCAGAAGGGCAGGGGGAGTCCCCCCTTGTCCCTCCATATAAAAGTTCCATTCTGGGGCACCTGAGTGGCTCAGTTAAGCATCTGACTCTTATCTGGTCTCAGGTCACGATCTCACGGTTCCTGGGATCCAGCCCCTCATCAGGCTCTGTGTGGTACTCATGCAGCTCAGGAATTAAAGTCTCAGTCACTGTCCAGTCTCAGTGTCTACTCTCCTGCCCCAGGGCTGTGTGAGCCTATGGGGAGAGTTGTGTGGAGCTCAGGGGAGACCTGCCTGGCCCCAGGAAAATGTCTGTGTCCTCCTGGTCATGTCACTGCGTCGGTGGCTTCACTGCTGGGATCACTGGTCCAGTGCCTCATGGTTGATGCTGGGGATGCTGATTACTTCCCCTGCCCGGGTGAGCCTCGTGTTGTCACCCACAAGGACCGACTGTGGAGCTGAGCTGCTGGCTTCCCACAGCCATATGATCTTAAGCAAAGTAAATTACCTCTCTGACCACAGCTGCCTCATCTGTTAAATGGGGATATAATTGCTACCCTCCCTGACCACTGTTGTAAGGACCAAATAAAGTAATAAATTAGTGCTTTGTGCTTGGCGTGTAGCAAACATTCAATACAATGTAATGATACGAGCCTGAAGCTCAGAGCCTGAAGCCTGGAGCCAGCTTTGGATTCTGTGTCGCCCTCTCTCTCTGCCCCTCCCATGCTTATGCTCCGTCTGTCTCTCAAAAATAAATAAAACGTTAACAAAAAATAAATTAAAAAAAGAGTCTGATGCTTAATTATTACTCGAGTCTGTCTGGTGTTGGTGGTCTCTGATGTGGTGGTCAGCTTCTGCCTCGCTCCTTCAGCCCCCAACAGGCTGGGCCATCTTTTAGGTACATAAACGAAGGCTCCATGACCCCTCTAGGGAGCCCCCAGGCTCTGTCTTAGTGGATCGCAGGACCCACGTGGGCCTTATGCTCTCCTGGGTTCCATCCTCTCCTTCCAGACCAGGACACGTTGTGATTTCTGGCATCTCAACCACCTCCTGACTTCAGAAATTGCTAGATGGAGAAGTGGACTTTGTCAGGCAGACATTTGTCACACATCAGGGGACAATGGCATTGTGCCTCTTCCCCACCTCAGAGGGGAGAGTACCAAAGGGTGGGGAACGTGCCGTCTTAGCAGCTCCCAGATAAATGCTGCACCACCAACCCCCCCCCCCCACCCCCCCAGGCCCTCTCTCGTTCTGCTCACTTCCTATGCCTTTCTGGAAGCACCAGGCCAGTTTACTCTCTTCAATATTTGGGCAGACTCTGAGTGCCTCTTCTTGGCCAGGAGTCACCTCCAGGATAAACCTCCCTCTGAGAGCTTGGATGTGGGACAAGTGTCCAGGGAGCAGGAAGGGCCTGGGACTGTAGTTCTCATCCCTTGTGCTCCCAGATTCCACATTCTTAGCCCTCTCCCTATAAATACCTCTGATAGCTTCCTGCATTTTTACAAGGCTTTTTTTATCTTTCCATTTCTTGACTTTAACAAACTTCATCTCCCCCACCATAGTTCCCAATATTAGAAGGGTAACTTTTATGTCTCCATCTTGTGTTTGGCAACACTGAGAAAGAGGAGGGTTTGTTGTCACACAGTTTGTTCCAGAATAGAACCTGGACCTTTCAGTTCCGGTTCTGGAGAGCAGGGCCTGTGTCCACCTGGCTGCTCCAAGAGAGGAGGCTTGCTCCCCCGTTTAGGGACAGCTGGGCAGGGCCACAGAGGGCTGGCTTCCAGATTCTGTCTCCAGAAGGCCCGATAGGCACATGTTGGGGTGATAACCATATCACCTAATGCCTACGGAGGGTCTGCCCCATGCTGGGCCCTGTGCAAGCCCTGGGAACACCCAGGCACCTAAATTCCCCCAGACAGTAAGACCCTCCAGGACCACAGCCTTCGATGAGATACATTTTTTAATTATAATGACAAATGTTATCAAAAGTGCTGGTCAACAGGAAGTGTCACTTTGCTGGCTGCAGTGAAACTGAAACAATATTTTACAGGGCCTTTGGACTCCAAGGTTCAAAACACTTTTTTTTTTTTTAAGTCAACTCCATGCCCTGCATGGAGCTCAATATGGGGCTTGAACTCATGACCCTGAGATCAAGACCTGAGCTAAGATCAAGAGTCTGATGCTTAAGGGGCGCCTGGGTGGCTCGTCGGTTAAGCATCCGACTTCCGCTCAGGTCGTGATCTTGTGGTTTGTGGGTTCAAGTTCCGTGTTGTGTTCTGTGCTGACAGCTCAGAGCCTGAAGCCTGGAGCCAGCTTTGGATTCTGTGTCGCCCTCTCTCTCTGCCCCTCCCATGCTTATGCTCCGTCTGTCTCTCAAAAATAAATAAAACGTTAACAAAAAATAAATTAAAAAAAGAGTCTGATGCTTAACCGATTGAGCCACCCAGGCACCCCCAAGGTTCAAAACACTATAAAACCAGGGCCCAAAAACATTCCAGCTATTCTCCTTGACCCTGACCTCTCATTTCAGACCTCACACCTAGCTTATACTTCTTCTGGATCCAACTCGAATCCCCAGCTCTGTGCTTCGGTTTCTCTCCTGACTTTGGCCCCATTGTTTGCATTCGGCTTTCCCAACATTTGATATTTAACCCTGAATTCCTTTACAGAATTCTGCCTCAGACCCACCTCTCTGATTCTTCCCAGTCCAGACAAGCTCTGGTTAGGACACTCCTAAGCTGTGGCCCCTCACCTCTGAGCACAAGGCCCCAATTATGTGAGTGTGACTGTGGTTAGAATATCAGTGTTCAATAAACAAGAAAGTAAAAGAGTCTGAGGGGTTGAGGTCTCAATCTGACTGGAGAACAAAAGACTCAGACTGTTTCTGTGGAAGAATCCAGTAGCTTTGTCAACTAGTGCTGGCAGTATTAGGCCTCTATACACACACCCAACCCTAAACCTGCCTTCTAGACAAGTTACCCCTCAAGTCCACCCTTAGTGTTTCTCTTCCTCTTTTTAACCATATTGCACCCAGATGCTCATCTTGGAAGCTGAATAAGGCATAAATGTGATTTTCCCTGCCTATTCCTTCTGAAGGATGCACACAGGGCCTGGGCCCCATGAGAATGCCCCAGAGAACATCTGGTCTCCTCCACCCAAGGGGCTCTGTCATGTGGTGCCAGCTTGCCAAGCTCCCATGGACATGATGTGCCTGAACCCAGATTTCTCAAGTCCAGAGACCTGGGTTCTTCACTTCCTGGCTGTGTAACCTGGGGTGAGTCATTCAACCTTTGTAGGCTTCAGGCTCCTCCCTTGTAATGGGTAGGAGAAGCCTTGCTCCACTCCTTCCCAGGCTATGAGGACCAAGAGAGACCATTGGCATGAGCCACCCTCATACCCTGGACAGCCCAACAAGGTCTTCAGGTACTCAGAGTCTCAAAGGCCCCATCAGGCCTCTCCTCCCCAGCCCTGAATCTGGAGACATGGGGCAGTCTACTACTCTGGCCTCAGGTCAGCATGGAGCTGCCCGCCATCTTGAGGGAACAGGTGCCCCCCTCCCATCACTGCTGGTCTCCCATGTGCTCTTCTTCATGCCTTTATATGGCATACAGAAGAAGTGACTAAAAATGTATACCACCAGCAGCCTAGAGCAGCAGCACCCAGACCATAAATGTCAGACACAGCAGCCAGCAGACATGGAACACACTATACTAATTTTATGACTCCCAGTGGGGAGACGTGGCCTAGAATTATAAAGATTATTTTTAAGCTTTATTTATTTTTGAGAGAGAGAGAGAGCATGAGTCGGGGAGGAACAGAGAGAGGGAGACACAGAATCCGAAGCAGGCTCCAGGCTCCAAGCTGTCAGCACAGAGCCCGACGCGGGGCTTGAACTCATGAACCGGGAGATCGTGACCTGAGCCGAAGTCGGATGTCCAACCGACGGAGCCACCCAGGTGCCCCATCATGGTCTAGAATTATAATTATAGTGCCGGACGGATGTGGGACACTCCACTAGACCATGAGGTCCTCAAGGGAAGAAACGGGACTAGCAGAGTGCCCAGCACTTACCAGACTGTGGAAGAAGGATGCCACAGTGTAGACCGGAGACGTGGGGGAAGGGGGTCATTGGCAGGGGAGGGAAGCCTTGTTATCAGGCATCCCACCCAGGGTGCCTTGGGCAGAAAAGGTGAAAGGAGGTTTACAAACGTGTATGTCTGCCTCAAGCTAAGCCACATTGCCATCCTCCCTTCCAGGCCACAGTGATAATGTGGTCCCCTGTGGTTGCTCTGATTACTCTGATTCGCTGGCGATTCTGGGCACCAATGTATCCCCAGCAACCCCGCAATCATGGGCTTGACCCTTCTTCCTAGGTCACTGTCACCGTCTACCCCTCTGATACGCTCAGAGCTGTTCACCCCATCCCTGTCCTGGGCTTGGCCCCAGGCACAGCCATGGAGGCTGAGGCTTCTCCGGAGGGGCGGGGAAGGGCTGTGGAGAAGCTGTCAAGCTGTGTTTTATTGTCCAGATCTAGGAGGCCACTTATCTGGGACACCCACACCGGGAAGTGAGATAGTCCGGCAGCACTTTTCCCACCAATATTCTTATCTTGACTGGAAAGAAGACTGTGTTTGTATGTGAAGACATGTGTTTTTGCAAACTCCAGTGTATGTCTATTGGAGTGTTTTTCACTCCATGACTTCTGACCATATGGATTATGTTTGTGTAATTTTATGACTTGAACACAAAGCACGCGTCCACGAAGTCCATCTGTGTTTGATATGATGGAGAAGTGGATGTCGCAAAGGGAGACGAGAGGTGGGAGACACTAAAGGAGAAAAATGACAGCAGGGGAAAACATTTAAAAGACTGAAAACCAGTTTTGGTGAAAGACTGAAAAAATGGGTACTTTCATACAATGATTATGTAACTTGTGGATTGGTAATAGCCCTTTTGGAGAGCAATCTCCAAATGTTAAAATGTTGAAAAGTTAAATGTGTCTTCTCGCCACTGCTAAGTCTATTTTCCATATCTACCCAAGAGAAATACTTGCATATGTACCCAACAAGATGTACATGGGGCGCCTGGGTGGCTTAGTTGGTTGAGTGTCCAACTTCAGCTCAGGTCATGATGCTGACGTTCACGAGTTTGAGCCCTGCGTCGGGCTCAGTGCTGACAGCTCAGAGCCTGAAGCCTGCTTCAGATTCTGTGTCTCCCTCTCTCTGTACCCTTTCCTCACTCATGCTCTGTCTCTTTCTCTCAAAAATTAAGAAAAAAATTAAAAGAAGTGTAAAAAATATTCGTTGCTGAATTATTGTAGTAGTAAAAATTATAAACAGCCTAAATGTCAATTGACAGGGGAGTGGTTAAACATATTATAGTTGGTATATCAATACTCTGGAATGCTAAGTATCAGTCAGAAAGAATAAGAAAAATCTTTATACCAAAAAATTCCCTCAAATATATGGGTTTAAAATAAAAACAAATTGTGTAATTTATATGGATTATACTATACAAGGAACAAAAAAGAAATATATGTATTTCTAGAGAAATATAGATATCTATATCTATATCTTATATATATGTTTTATATGTATTCATTGTATATATTCATTATTTATATTCATATGTTCTTATATATATTCATATATTTTACAGAGAGAAAGAATGAAAGAGAGAAGGGCCTGGAAGGCATACATACCAAATGACCACAGTGGTTCTTCTAAAGACAGCTGGAATTGGGGTGTCTGGATGACTCAGTAGACTTGATTTTGGCTCAGGTCATGATCTCACGGTTGGTGGGTCTGAGCCCCTCGTCGGGCTCCTTGCTGACAGTGCAGAGCCTATTTGGGAGTCTCTCTCTCCCTCTCTCCCTCTCTCTCTCTCTGCCCATCCCCTGTTCTCTCTGTCTGTCTCACTCTCAAAATAAATAAAGACAGCTGGAATTAAATAAGCATTATCTGAATTGTCCTAAAAAGGAAGTATGTTTCTGTACAGTTTGTATGATGATAAATATTTTTTACTTTTTTTTAAGAAATCAGCAATACTAGGGGCACCTGAGTGGTTCAGTCAATTAAGCATCTGACTCTTGGTTTCAGTTCAAGTCATGATCTCATGGTTCGTGGGATTGAGCCCCACGTCAGGCTCTACACTGTGTGGAGCCTGCTTGGGATTCTCTCTCTCCCCGCCTCTCTCAAAATGAATAAATAAACATTTTAAAAATTCATCTAAAAGAAGAAAAAAAAAAGAAATCAGCAATATGGAATCTACCCACCATAGACCCTATGATCTAAACAAAAGCAAGAAAGAAAATAAATGCCTTGTTCTCTGTGGCAAATGTGTAATTCAGCCTGACCCTCATCCTCCTGCTGTGGTGGAGGAGGGAACACAGCAGCAGGAATGAGCTGGAGGAAAGGCATCTCAGTCATCACCACACCCGGGCCTGCCTAGTGTAGGTGGCACAGGAGGGGGCTATTTTTACCTGTGTTGCTCTGGAAAGTAGTTGCCACTGCAGAGAACCCAGGGAGGGCAGCCAAAAGTTTCTTCCATAGAGTTAGAGTCAGAAAATGATTCAGTTTGAGCCAGTCTTTTTTTCTTCCCTTCATTTTATCAATACAGAAACTGAGGCTGGAGAGGAGGAACATAAATCCCGGCTGTGCTACAATTAATTCTCTTCCTCTCTCCAGGCAGTGGAGGCAATGAGGGGAATTCAATCTGTAGACGCAAGTAAGATGTTTGCTCCCCCACCCAAGGAGAAATGAAGGCAAAGCTCGTAAACAATAACACTCACACATAATGCTACCATCATCCAAAATCTCACTACCTGGGGGGGATGGGAGCCAGGGAGCCTCGGACCAAAGGGTGAAGACTGAAGCTTTCAGGCTGTACTGACTCCCTTCCCAAATCTTTTTGCCCAAGATGGAAGCTCTACTTACACAGGAGGTGACAAGACCAAGCAAAACTAGTAAAGAGATCATCTCTACTTCTGCATCTCAGGTCCAAAGCAGTTGTCTCAAATCATAGTTGGCTGGGTATAAAATTCTGGGTTACCAATCATTGTCCTCAGCAACTGATTCCATTGTCTTCTGGCTTGGGGAGCTGTTGAAAAGTCTGCTTTCAGACTCATTGCTATACCTTGGCATATTAATCCATCTTTTCTCCCTGGTTGCTTTAGAAATGCTTCTCCTTATCTTTCATGTTTTATAATGTGTTTTGGAATAGATTGTCTTTAATCCTGTTTAGGACTGTGTTTATCGAATCTAAGAATATTTGTCTTTCATTAATTCTGGAAAATTCTCAAATATTACCACTTCAAATATGGCCTCTTCAAATGGTGCATCCTTTGTATTCCCCCCTTTTGCCTTAGTTTTAATTCCCTGAAAGGAGAATCTGAAAGAAGAATTTACATGCAAGTAGTTTATTCAGGAAGTGATCCCAATGACCAGCAGTAGTGAGGTATGGAAAGCAAAATAGGAAATTCCATAAAATTTGCAATATTGAACTGATTACCCCTGTGACTAACTGGGACTCAGTCCTGTGGCAAATTCTTTGGAGAACTCTACAATGCATGCCTCAGATTCTTTCAACAAAGGACATTGAGCTGAGACATTTATTTCCTTACTTCTCTCCTCCACTGGCTGACGGCTGCTGAAAGTTTTAACACCTTCAGTCTTCCCAGCTGTGTTTATGTGCAAGCTGAACTGTCTTTTGCAGTGTTGGTGAAAGCCCAGAGTCAGAACAGAGAGACATTGTGGCATGTGGTTACAAAGAGATGTTGACATTTTGCATGGAATGATCCACCACTACTGCACTGAGTCAGGTGGGGTGAGAGGTTAGCACGAGACACCACCAACACCACCTTCTGATTTACAGTGAAACTTCTCGTCCCATCTTTCATGTCTCCTAACCTCACTCTTTTTTTTCCATTTTATTTAATTTGTTTTTTTAATTTGCATCAAGTTAGTTAGCATATAGTGCAACAATGATTTCAGGAGTAGATTCCTTAATGCCCCTGACCCATTTAGCCCATCCCCCCTCCCACAACCCCTCCAGTAACCCTCTGTTCGTTTTCCATATTTTAGAGTCTCTTATATTTTGTCTCCCTTCCTGTTTTTATATTATTTTTGCTTCCCTTCCCTTATGTTCATCTGTTCTGTATCTTAAAGTCCTCACATGAGGAAGTCCTATGATGATCTGACTAATTTCACTTAGCATAATACCCTCCGATTCCATCCACATAGTTGCAAATGGCAAGATTTCATTCTTTTTGATTGCCGAGTAATACTCCATTGTGTGTGTGTGTGTGTATGTGTGTGTGTGTGTGTGTGTGTGTGTGTGTGTGTGTATCACATTTTCTTTATCCATTCATCCATCAATGGACATTTGGGCTCTTTCCATACTTTGGCTATTGTGGATAGTGCTGCTATAAACATGGGGGTGCATGTGTCCCTTCGAAACAGCACCCCTGTATCCCGTGGATAAATGCCTAGTAGTGCAATTGCTGGGTCGTAGGGTAGTTTTATTTTTGGTTTTTTTGAGGAACCTCCATACTGTTCTCCAGGGTGGCTGCACCAGCTTGCATTCCCACCTCCTAACCTCACTCTTACGTTCTCCATCTCTTTTTTGTTCTGGGCCTCATTTGTGGCAGTTTCTGTGGATCTGTGTTCTCATTGGCTAATTTTCTCTTTAGCCATATCTAAACTGCTATTCTTTTACATGATATGTTATGTCCTTACAATTTCTAGTTCTTCTTTCCTCTCTGACATATTTTCTGATTGTCTCACTGTCTTGAGACAATGAGTGGGGTGGTACTCCTGCCACTCATGTCTGCTGACTCTTTCATGATAAGCTATTTTCCTATATGTTTTCGAATTTATTACTATGAGTCTATATTCAGTAAGTATTCACACCACCACCCCCACCCTGTCTCAATGCTCCACAGGACACTTTGGGAAGAGGATTGTTCCTCCAAGCAGTATTTTATTTGATTCTGCCGAACATGCCAGGGGCATCATAAACTTGGGGCCAATTTTTCTTATTATGGTAAAATATACATAACATAAAAGCTACCATTTTTACTCACTGTTAAGTGTTTAGTTTAGTGGCATTAAGTCCATTCAACATTGCTGTGTTCATCCCAAACAGAAACACTGCACTGATTAAACACTAACTCCCCACACTCTCCTCCCCTCAGCCCCTGTATAACCACCATTCTATGTCCATGAATTTGAATATTCTTGGTACCTCATACAAGTGGAATCATACAACATCTGTCCTTTTGTGACTGGCTTATTTCACTTAGCATAATACCTTCAGGGTTCATTCATGATGTAGCCTGTGTCCAGATTTTATTCCTTGTACACCTAAAATGAACGCATTGTTATGTCAATTATATCTCAATTCTGAAAATAAATAAAAAGAATTACATTCCTTTTTAAGGACAAATAATATTTTATTGTACGCATATGCCATATTTTGTTTATCCATTAATCCATCGATGGGGCAATTGGGTTGTTTGGGGCCAAATTTTAAGTGAATTTCTCAACTGGATTTTTGGGATATCCCGAGAGATGATTTCCCTACTTAATGCCCCAGGCAATAAAGTTTCCCTGCCCTCTCACTGAGCATGTAGCTTTTCAAGGGCCTTGACTTATGCAGGGATCTCAAATCCAACTTCCCTTCTTTACAGGCCTAGGGCCTCATCACATGTCCCTGTGAGAGTGTTAAAACCAAGCCTCTAGCCAAAAGGACCCATTTCCTGGTCAGAATGCACCCTACCCAGACTCCACCCAGCCCACAGTATCAGTTCTCACACTAACTACTCTCGTTTTCAACTCCCTCTTCATCCCCGGAACCTCAGGATTGCTCTTTCTTGCTTTGAAGAACTGGTTCTCAACCTTGGCACGTATTAGAATCAAGTGGGGACATTTTTTAAAAATCCCAGGACACAACCCAGACTGATCACATTCAAAGCTCTGGTAACCAAAAGAAGGTTTATTTAAATAAAAATATATTACATAAATAATCATATTAGAGGTACTTGGATATATTTTTTAAAATATGAAGGTAAACCTGAATTGTCAAAATCGGGTGAGCCCTGCCTTTGTTAGGCAGATTCTGGGTTATAGTCCTAATCAGGTTGATTTCCTAAATTGTGGTCTGTGATCTTTTCTAGGCTACAAACTTAATCCGGAAATAATATTGACTGTCAACTTGAACTATCAGCTGGCTACATGAAACCTTCCTCCCAAAGTCCAGACTCAGTGTGATTAACATTCTGATGTTCCAGGGCACACCTTCTTATGGGAATAGACCATTTCTCAACAACAGCAAAGAAGTGAGTCTGTCCAGCATCACACTAGCAAGTACATGTATCTTCTTCATCTTGTCACCCCTGCTGAAGAGCACTATTCCTCCTCAGCCCACACGGACGGAGTCTTTGGTTGCCATTCAGTTACTTGTATCAACTCCGTTAACCTATTAATGACAATAAGGGCAGCTGGCAAGAATTAATAACTTTCATTATTAATTTTTTTATGTTTATTCATTTTGAGAGAGAGAGAGAGAGACAGAGTGTGAGTGGGGGAGGGGCAGAGAGAGGGGGAGACAGAATCTGAGGCAGGGTCCAGGCCCTGAGCCATTAGCACAGAGCCCGAGGCGGGACTCAAGCTCACGAACCTTGAGATCATGATCTGAGCTGAAGTTGGACGCTTAACCAACCCAGGGGCCCCCATAATTTTTGTTACTAAATAACTGCTGCCTGATATCAAGGATAAGAACCTGGACTCCAAACTTTACATTCTTATTTTTTATTGTTCTTACATAAATTTAACTACATAATATATATTGAACATATAATTTACACTATATAACTAACCTATAGAATAACAAACATGCTATTTAGTAAATATTACATAATAAATATAATTATAATTATCATAACCTATTTTAAACAAAGAGATAAGTCTGATAAATATCAGACTCCAATATTACCACCTCCAAGATTTAATAGGTGTTAATACTTTGTCATATTAGCTTCAGATCTCTTTAAAAGAAAAAGTAATCATTACAGGTAGAGCTAAAACCTTTATCACACTCTCCACCCCTACCCTCCCCAGAAGTTAACTACTAACTTGAAGTTATGTTTATCATTTGCAAGTATATTTTACACTTTTTCTACATGTGCATATATTCATAAATAACATAGAGAATTGCGTACATTTAAAATGTTTACATAAATTGTATTTAAATGAAAAGGATGATTACACATGCAGCATCTACACTCTCCAGTAGATGGCACTAGTGTTCCAGTCCAAGAGGGCTATTGGGGGTTTTGTGGGTTTGTTGCTGTTTTGATGTTTTGTTTTGTTTTGTTTTGTTTTCCTGTTCTCAGTGACAAATTTAGTATTTCCTTCTCAGAAGTTTTAACTCTTATTTGCAGTTTGTCTACATGCAAGATACCAGAGCTTTATTTCTCAAACTTAAAGCAGTACTGTAGGCAATGATACTTGAGATGATTTCTTTTAGTCCTTTCCCTAGAGGGAAGGCTCATAAAAGCAGGGTATGGACTAAGGCCTGTGCAGAGAGGAGATCTGCATTCTAGCCTGAGAGCCTCAAGTAAGCAGCTGTGCCAACCTCATGGGCAGATTCCCTCCCTGGGCCCCAGTGTTCCCCTCTGTGGAATATAGGAGTTGGACTGTTACAGAGACAGCAAATCATAGCATCTCATGTGCCGACTCTAGTCTACTCTAGTCTACTCTGATAGTGGCTCCCTGGGGGCTGCTCTGGGCAGAAAAAAAAAAAAAAAAAGGTTCCACAATCTACAAGCAAGAGGGGGAACTGGCAACGTGCATGCCTACTGTTTGCCAACCCTGGAGGACAATCTCCCAAAGGGAAGTCCCTCCCAGTTCTAAATCTGCCTCCTACTCTCCCCCGCGTGGCTGTGTAGCAGCCCCCAGAGATTGGCAGGCCCTGGGGCCATGACCATCATCCCATCTTGGTAACACACAGATGACACTTTATTCATTTTCTTTTTAAGTGGGTGTGGTTTGTTTTAAGTCCCAGGAAGTCTTAGAGAGATTAAACCTCATAGGTGGCCAATTCAGGGTCAGAGAGCACAGAAGTAGAGAAACTGTTTGGACAGTGATCAGGCCTTGGCTTTTCCTGAGAACACTGGACAGATTAACCCTGGCCACCCCAGATCCATAGCAGGGCCCTGAAAACACACATCTCCTACTTCCCCACTCACTAATATTTGCCAACAGATACAGCAAATTTGATGAAATGAGAAAAAGTCCAGAGAAGGAAGTGCTACCAGTTTGATATTTTTCCAGGAGTTAATGGTGGCCAGTGTCCCCCCATTAGACATCTGTTTGTCCTAACAACTCTGGTCTGGGGGCCAGGGCATGGACCAACAGGGTGGGCCATGAGCCCGACGAGATCTGGGTCCCTCTGTAGCAGGCTCCAGGGGCTCAGAGCAACCTCCCAGTCCGAGTTCCTCCCACTGGCCCCTCCCTGACCTGCCCTCTCTCTGGCCTCAGGGCTCTGGGGGAGGCCTGAAGAGGCCGTGGGAGTTTGGCTACCATTATCCGGCCCTTATCTGAGCCCACTTAGTTCAATGACTAGGAGCCGACCTGAGGGTCACGCCTGTCTCCAGAGAGCCAGTGCTATCTCTGTGACCTGTGGAAACCTTGGCATGAGCTCATGTTTTCTGACGAAAGAGAGGACCCCTGCCATATCGCTGCCCTGTGCCCCCACCCCCAGTGTCTGGCATGAGCCCGGTGAAGGCTCCACCATTACTCACGGAAATAGCAACACTGATAACTGCAGCAGACAGAAATACATTGATGAATTTCCATTCAGAAAAGTACGTCCTCCCTCCCTCCCCTCTGACTTCATGTGGTGCTATTAGAATGGACACTCAGGCACACAGGCAGGGCTTTTCTCAGGCACGGCCTCAAAACTGCCACCACCCCCACTGCCCCCACCACGAGGATATAGTGTCACCATAAATCCCTAGAGAAGTCTGTACCCGAAAATTCATGCTAAAACATACTTTCTCTTCGTTCAGGAAAATGCTGCAAAGACAGAAACCTTGTTGCACTCATCTATCCATTGCAAAATCTGACACCACCTGACAAACAGTTGGCTGCTCAAAATAAACGGGCCGTATTGAATGGGATCGGGTAGGGTTGACAGAGCACAGGACTAGGAAGCAGGTCACCCAGTTGCTGGCCCTGACTCAACTCCCTAGAGGACCCTGGGCAGGTTACTTCTCTCCAGCCCATACAGAGTTACTTAACACAGTCTTAAAATCTTTGTCTATGGGGCGCCTGGGTGGCTCAGTCGGTTAAGCAACCACCTCTTGATTTCGGCTCAGGTCACAATCTCACGGTTCATGAGATCAAGCCCCGCATCGGGCTCTGCTCTGGCAGTGCAGAGCCTGCTTGGGATTCTCTCTTTCCCTCTCTCTGTCTCTCTCTCAAAATAGATGATGATAGATAGATAGATGATAGATAGATAGATAGATAGATAATAGATATCTTTGTTAACAAGAGAACTCAGTGCATTTATATTTTATGTAATTACTGACATATTTGAGGTTAAGGCTACCCCTTTTGTGACTTTCTTGCCCTCTGGTTGCTCTATGTTTGTTTTTCTTTCTCTTCTTGCCATCACTGAACTTGACGAATTTCATCATGCTCTTTTTTTCCTTCTACTACCTTGGAAGTCATAAGCCCTATTTTTATCATGACTACCCCAGAAATCACAACATGCAACATTAACTTTTGTTCAAAGTCTAAGGTTGAATAAATGTTTATCTTTCTCTGAGATAATATAATGATTTATAGAGCTTTAATTCCACTTACCCTCTAGCTTATATGCTATTGCTATATATTTCAATTTTTCCAGTTTCTCTTTTAAAGCCCACAAATTATTACTGTTGTTGTTTCATACTATGTATGGACAAAATTTAAGTATACCCATATATTTACTCATTTTCTTTGATCTTTATTCCTGTATCTCAGTCCATCCATCTGGGATTGTTTTACTATCTGCTTAAAGCACATCCTGTATAATTCTTATACATGGCTCTAATACTATAAAATTCATTCTGGTTCTATTTATCTGAAAATATCTTTATTTTGCTCTTATTCCTTAAAAAATATGTCACTGCATAGAATTCTAGATTAACACTTATTTTCTTTCAACACATTGAAATACTCACCTTTTTGATTCTATTATTATTGGTATTGCCATCTGCGCTCAGCAACTTTTAAGATTCTTTTCTTTGTCTTTGGTTTTCTGCAGTTTTACTAAGATATGCCTAGTGTTTATTTATCTAGGGACTTACTCTATTATACTTGAACTTGTAGATTGGGGTCTTTTATCAAAATTCTGGAAAATTTATAGCTATTATTCCTCAAATATTGTCTCTATTTTAGTATCTCTTATCTCCTCTAGGACTCTAACTAAACATACATTAGACTTTCTTATTCTATCTTCTATATTTTGTGTCCTTTCTTCTCCATTTTCTATTGTTTTGTCTCTCTGTGTTGCAATCTGGGAGATCTTTTTCTGGCCAATTTCCTATTTACTAAGTGTTTCTTTAGTTGTATCTAATCTGCTATTAAAGCCAGCCATTGAGCTTTCTAATTTGGGGTTATTATACATTTTATTTCTAAAAGTTTTATTTGTTTTTTTTTTTTAAGACCTCTCATGTCACTGTGGAAAGTTTCTTGCAGATATTTTCAAGCTTCTCTTTTATTTCTTTAAGCATAGTAAGTACATTTTTTGTGGGGATATGCTCGAAATAATCAGTCAGAGAGGGATCTCTATTTGATTATTCCAATAATCAAAGTATTTGTAAATCTGCATCTATTGTCTGTTCTTTCTGCTTGTTCTTTTCATGGTACCTTGTTTTCTTTTGCTGCCAGGTTATCTCTTCTTGTGAGCTACTCCTTATCCTTGAGAAAAATATTTAAACCAACAATTTCAGATCCAGTATAAAGATACCTTTCTCCAAGGAGGATTTTGCTTGCTTCTATCAGGTATCTAAGGGCTATGCACCCCCAGAGCTGCCTTAAACCAAGTTCAAAGCTTAGGGTTCCTTGGCCTACCCAGGCAATGAAAACTGCCATTGCCAACCCCCAGTAGGACAGATGTATAGTTGGTTCACCCTTATTCTAGGGATGTAGTGCTTTGTGATGCCAGCATATTGTGGGAGAAAGTTGCTGTTTCACTTCCCAACCTACATGCTCTTGGACTTTTATGTCTGTCCCCTACCATCCAATCCATGAGGATGTCAAAGGAAAACCCAAATTTTCCAGGATCAGTAAATGCTCTCAATGCAAAAGTGTTTTCTAGATTCTGCCTACATCTCTAGGTACTTATTTACCCTCCAGTGTTGACCAGATAATTTGATACTGGTATGCCCATACTTAAATACTTTTAACATCTTTTTTTTTTTTATTCCATAATTTCTTGTTTTCTCCAGGGGTTATTTGGTCAAAATAACCTAACCTTCCATGGTCTGATCTCGTGAGCTTATTTAACATTTATGTTGCCAATGGTTTGGTGGTTTCCCTCAACCCAGGAACATTCTGTCTCAGAGGAATAAAGACAGATAACTGTTGCAGCTTTGAAAGGACAGTTTTTGTGACTTCTACCAAGATGTTTAAAACTAAAAGTATTGTGTTTTGATCTTTAACTCACCTGGATAATATAATTCTCATAGTTTTTTATGTTATTTGATGTCCATGTGCATTGGCTACTTACTTCCACATAACAAATTATCACAAACTTAGGGACTTAAAATAACACATCTTTATGATCTTACAGTTTCTGTTGTTTGGAATCCAGGAATGGTTTTTCTGAGTCCTCTGCTTCCTGTTCCCTCAGAATGCTGCCATCAAGATGTCAGCCTGGGCTGGGGACTCATCCGAGGGCTCAACTGGAGCAGTTCACTTCTGTGGTTCTTGGCAGAATGCAGTTCCTTTTGGATGATGGACTAAAGGCCTCATTTCCTAACTGACTGTTGGATAAAGGGTGACCTCATTTCCTTGCCATGTGGGCCTTCCAAACCTGTTTCATCAAAGCCAGCAAGGGCAAGTCAGCTAGCAAGACCACAGTCAAAACCTTTTGTAATCTAATCACGGGAGCGACATCTCCCCCCGTTGAGGTGTTCAGTTAGTGAGAAGAAAGTTATTCAAAGAGAAGGAATTGCAGAAGTGTGAATACCAGGAAGCAGGCATCAATGAGGACCTTCCCAGAAGCTGTCTACCTAAACATCCTGTCAGTAGACTTTCACGTGTGGACACAAGCATGGTGCCGGGAAGTGCTCGGGGTGACATCCCCTCTCCATCTAGAAAACTCTTTGCTCCAAAGCCCATGCTTCAAAGTCAGCCAGACAGGTGAGAATCCTGGCTCTACCACATAGTAGTTGACGGATCTGGAACAAATTACTTAAGTTCCCTGTACCTTAGTTTCCTAATCTATAAGCTAAGGTAAGGAATATCTTCAAGGGGCTTATGCAATTTAATATTTAGCCAGCATGCCAACCAGGCCTTCAAATACTAAAATACTTCCAACACAGTTTGTAAAATAGCTGTTCTCCTGTACCTCCCGCAGGCCCGTTGGCCACGCCAGTATTCCTGATGTTTTCCTTGGAAAGTTCTTGAACCGCACCCAATTCGGCAATCATAGGAACAACATCTGGCACGACAGCAGGCCTCTAAGACCATTTTTTATTTTGTCCCATCCTAAATGTAAAATGCTCTTAACATCACCCTTGGTTGTAGGTACTGTATAAATGTTGAGGTCTCTGAGACAAACTCCATACACAGAACCTCACTTTCTTGTTTGTGTTATGAACTCTTTTGAGAAATAAACAAGTAAAATGGGAGATCCTGCTCTGAACCTACTCACCCAGTTGATCTGTAAATGGAACTCCAGATGAGATGGTCTCACCTGTCCCATCCCAGCCAGCAGTGGGCCAGGGCAGGCCCAGGGGGCACTGAGGGAAAAGCTCTCCTTGTGGAAACCAGGTGTGGGAAAACAGCATTCTTGCTTCCCAAGACCATGCAGGTAAACTGCTTGGCACAGCCCAGAGCATGAGGTAGAGAAGGAAGCTTTAGCATTTGCATCTGGAGGAGTGCGTCTGTACCCCAGCCCCGATTCTGCCAATGACACTAAGAGTCCGACTGCCTGGGTTCAAATCCCAGCTCCACGGTGACTAACCATGTGGCTTGGGCTGGGTTTTTCAATATGAGTCAGACTACCTGGTGTGAATCCCAGATCTAACGTCCCTGCTCTGGCCTTAGGGGCTTGTTAACCTTCTCTTGGCCCTCATTTTCTCATGTGGGCTCCCTCTTAGGGTTTTCATGGAGACCAAATGAGTTCGTGTATGCACGGAGCTTAGGACAGTATCTGCACATACTAAGTATTCAATAAACAAAAGCCACTGCTATTAAATAAATAATCCAAATAAAGTATTGGGTACTTCATAAGTGTCCAATTATAATTATTAAGCATGCCTCAGTTGACTCACCTGCAAAGTGGAAACAACAATATCTACCTCAAAATGTATGAGAAAATGCTGATGCTACATGCAAGATAGCCAATTTAATTGTCTCATTTTACAAACATCTTTCATCCCTCCCCTGAGTGATGGTGAGGCTGGAGAGATGAGGGCAGTTACAAAACCAGAGAACCTGTCACAACTGGGGCCCAGAAGATGGACGAGCAATGGGGAATGGGAGCCAAACTCCTGCTTCCCAGCACCACCTCCTGGCAGCCCCAGCCAGCTCTGTCACACAGACCCCTTCAAAGGGGACCTTTCAAGGGCAGATGTGAAGAGTGCTTTTTACAAGTCTCCTGAAGAGGCCAGAGGTTTGACCACAGAGCTGCAAGAGACCATGGAAAGCACCTGATCCAAACCAGAAGCCCCACCCCTTATGGAAGGCACCAGCTGACACAGCCCTGGAGGCCTCCCTGCACCAGCTGGGTCAATATTTGTCTCTGGGAGGAGGCTGTGCAGAGGGACGAGAAGCTGACAAGAAGGCACCAACGGGGTCCAGGGAAACCCAAGACTGAGCTCGACTCTGGCCAAGAGCAAGTAAGTCACCTCTCTGAGCCTCTCAGAGCAAGTAAGTCACCTCTCCGAGCCTCGGTTTCCCCATCTGTAATGAGCACACCGTCCTTGCCACGCTTACCTCCCAAGTGGACTGGACCTCGGACTAGATGGTAAATTTGAACTCTCTGTATCTAAAGCATTTCACAAACATAATTCAAGCATTCCCCCAGCTCCCTGACTGCTCCCCGCCGACCCAGGCAGCAGGCACACCCTCCTCGGCCTCCAGAGATTGCATGAAAAACACTGGACCCCCAACAAGGGTCTCTTCCCATGGCACCCTCCTTCACCATTAGATGTTTCGTCAGACATACTAAATTTCCAACGAGCATATTCCAAGGGTTCCCTTTCTACCCGTTCATCCGCCAAACTAACAGTCTGAACCCCTACTGCCCATTCCAGCCCATTCTGGCTCCCGGGGACATAGAATAAGAATGGCCATTGCCACCAAGGAAAGTTAAGGAGCTTTTGGGGGCCAGGCCAGGAGTGATCAAGGAAGCAAAACAAAGAAGTGTGGGGTCTCTAGGAGTACGGGGGGGGGGGGGGGGGGGGGGCGGAGGGGGTGCCCACGCAGCCTCACTGGCCAGGGCCAGCTGCCCAGAGGAGGAAGGCCTGAGCAGAGTCCTCCATGAGTGGGCGGTGCCTGAACAAAGCAGGGAGGGAAGAGCAGGCTCAGAGGAGCAGCCTGTGAGAAGGGAAGCACTGAAGGCAGACCTGGGGGAGGGGTGTCATCTTCGCGGTTTTGAAAGGGAGGCCACAACTCCTTCCCCCTACCTGGAGCTCCTCCATCTCCGGGGACTGAGGATAGAAGCTCAGAGCAGTGGCAGCAAAGCTCAGAAGCCACCAGCTGAAAATCTGAGACCCAGGCTCTATGTTAACTTAAAACCTCAGGACCTGTCCCTAAAAATAAAAATAAGGGGACTTTTTTTTTTCCTCTTCCTCTTATCATGTAAATACCCACACTTGTTCCCCTGGGCTAAGACCAGGTCAAGCCTCTGACCTCTGAGTCTTTCCTTCCTCGAGCCCTAACCTCATCCCCTCAGCCAGGGGGGCCTTGGCCACACGCCGCCACCACCCGCTGCCCCCACTCAGCTCTGTGTCTGCAGCCGCATCTGAGACATTGGTGTCCCTGAGGACAGGCAGACGTATGGGGACACCATGGGGGGATCAGGGGTGCTGGCTGGGAGAGGAAAACAGGAAGGTGAAAGTGATAAGGAGAGAGTCTGGAAGGAACTGGGAAAAAACTTTTAAGAACAGCAGGTTTGGGAAAATCCTGGCCTGAAGAGTAGCAGTCCCTGGTCATCAGGATATGAGAGCTGGCCCAGAAATACCCTTTGGCAGAAAGCAGGAAAGGAAGATGCATCTGTGTGCTGTTGGGAGAGGCTCCTCAAGGAAGCTGGCCCATTCATTCATTCATTCATTCAACACGACATTTATGGAGGACCTCTTTCTTCTATGTTTTGCACAAACACAAATATGGCAGGTGCCCAGGGGCTGAGGTGCCTGGGGAACAGCCAGGCTTACTTTTTCTGAACATACCAGGCACATTCCTGCCACAGGGCCTTTGCACTTACCTTTTATTCTGCATTGAATACTCTTCCGGAGATATTCACATCATGCCTTTCCTCACCTTTCTCTGGTCTTCAGTAAAATGTCACCTCCTCCATGATGCCTTCCTTGATCCATCCTGTTTAACCCAAGAAAAAGTTCCTATCCTTATCCTCTCAGGTCTGCCCTTAACATTTGTGGAGGCTGGAGCAAGAGTAAAACTGATGGTCCCCCAAATATGGCCCACCTCCCTTTTCCAACCAATACCTCAAGGAGCTTCACACATACATGTGAACATCCCAGCTATGTCCCTCAGGCTTAGAGGGCCATACACGTGTGCTCCATTCTACCCTCTAAGATCAGACCCAAGGCAAATCCATGCAAGCCCTGGCCGTGGATTCAGTGCCATGTGAAAAGGAACTTTTGAGGTCCTAAGTAACCAGAGTGTGTGTCTAGGAAGGAGGTTCAGGCTCCCAGGGGCATAGCCCCTCGGCCTGGTAAACTCATCACCCCAGAAGAGGACCAGGGCAGGCCTCTAAAGTGTGGAGCTTAGGGTAGGGGTCCCTCTTGCCCAGGTCTAAGGATGGGACTGTCCCTTCCCTGTGTAATTTTTCTCCATCTGATATACTATGTATTTTCCTTATTTGTTTAACTTATTGCCTGATTCCCTTCAGTAAACTGCAAGCCCTAAAGAAGGCAAGGATCTGTTTTAATTATTGTTATATTCTCTGTACTTATAACAGTATCTGTCACATAGTAGGTGCTCAATAAATATCTGGTGAATAAATACTGAAATTGGGGCATCGAAATGCCAGAATAGAAGCCAGGCCGGGGGGGGGGGGGGGGGGGGCGTCCCTTGTCTTCACAAAGTTTCTTTGTTCTACAGACGGCTTCCAGGACCAGGGAGATACGGTGCATGGTGCAAACTCCTTCTTTCCAAACCAACAAACCCTAGAGAGGAACTAAGAGTTTCGCTTTTTTAGAAGAGAGCTAGAAAGATACACTGGTGTATTTTAATTACGTGCTTGACATTCACTTCAGTATATATGCACTCAGTGAATATGTAGTGTGACAAAAACTCCCTCTTTTCCTGACTTCGGTCAGGCTCCTCTGAGTACTCCTTTCAGTGAGGCCTTGACCTTGGCCCCCAGCCTGTCTTCAGACTACCTAGCTCAATTTAGCAAAAATCCTGCTAAGTCAATTTAGCAAGAATTCCCCACCCTTGATTATCTGATCACCTTGAATATCTGATCAAGTTCCTCACACAGCACCACTGACATCTAAGTCCTTGGCGTGCCTTCAGTAAGAATCCTGTTAGATCAGTTCAGCAAGAATCCCCCTACCCTGATGTTTCTTCTTAGTAATTTTCCATCCACTCGCCCCACCCTGCTCCTTGGCTATGAATCCCCACTTGTGCTTGTCGTATTCGGAATTTAGCCCCACCCCTCTCCCCTAGTGCCACAGACCCCCACTGCAATACTCTTGAATTGAGTTTTCCTTACCATTTTAACAACTGTCAGGATCATTTCTTTTTAACAGTTAGGAACACAAAAAATCTAGATTTCAGAAGGGTCCTCAGCCTCAAAGACTTCCAATCAAATGGGGAATTCAGATGCATAAACCAATAGCCAAATACAAGATAATAAGTATTGATATAAAAGTATGGTCAAGGTGTCATGAACACGGAGATAAGCAGTTACCATTGCCTGGGCCAGTCAGAGTCCTGTGGGGAAGAGTGACATGGGCTGGCCTTTGAAGGGGTGAGTAGGAGTTCCTGCTTTCTCAAAGCTCACTAGCCACCGAAGCATCCCTTTTACACATTAAAAGATGTTTAATATATATGATCTTACGTTTGTAAAATACATGTATTTGCAGAGAAAACAAATTATAAGTCTAGAGGCATATATTAATTAAGATTGATTTTAAATAAATAGTAATTATGTAGGGTAATGGACGATTCTTTTTTCTTTAAACTGTTTCTTTGTAAAACAGCATATATGTATATATTGCCCCTCTGGGTAGAAACCAATAGCATAATTAACCAACTGCATCCACAACCCAACCTGTGCTTTTGGTCTTGGAGCTCAGGTGGCAGACTCCTGTTGGATGCCCCTGATGGCTGGCGGAGCAAGCACGGCTTGTAGCTGGGGTCCATGCCTTCCAGGACAAGAAAATGGTACCGCCCGTGGTGTGAAAACGGGAAATCATGGGGATGGTTTGTGGCCACAGCGAGCCCATATGCCTGGGTAGAGAGAGAATAGTTACAGTTAGGCTGGAAGAACAGGGGTCTGGAATTGCAGTCTTTTATCCTCTAATCTATAGGCCGCAGCAGGGTCCCGAGTGTAGGAGCCAATCAAGGAGGCTCTGACTTTATTTTATTTTTTAAGTTTATTTATTTTTGAGACAGAGTGAGCAGGGGAGGAGCAGAGACAGAGGGAGAGAGAGAATCCCAAGCTCTGCAGAGCCCGAGGTGGGGCTGGAACTCATGAACTACAAGATCGTGACCCGAGCCAAAATCAAGAATCCGACGCTTAACCCACCCATCCACCCAGGCGCCCCAAAGGAGGCTCTGATTTTAATGGTGAGAAGATGTCGCACAGCTGCATCTGAATCCCAAGTCTCCTGACCCCATGCTTGGTCATCCAGACGCCAGACACCTGGGTGTCCAAAAACACGAAGGCGTTTAAAGAAAAAGAGGTAGGACGAAGCTGCAGGAGAGGCAGGAGGAGGGAGGAATTCCCAGGGAGACCTGGGGGGGAAGGGGAAGATGGAAACCTGCATGCACCACCCCGTCTGTAAATGTAGGCACGCGCGAGAGCGCCCCCAAAACAGACCTCAGGAGGGGGCTTCCTCCAGGCACAACCCTGTGCACAGATCTCACTCCCGGGAGCACGAGAAAGGGGGGAAAGCTTCAGTCCCAATAGCAGAAACCACAGAGGTGGCTCCAACTAGCATATGTGTTGCCATCCAGCCTCCGAGGGGAGAAGACACCGTCCTGCCCCGGGTGGTTTTCACCGGATCAGAACCAGACCCGCGCCGGGGTCTGCTCACCCTCTCTGCCCTTGAGCATCTTTCACCGGCTCCTGGGGACGGCTGCTTGTTCGTCAGGCTGGCCGCTGGGTGGCGCTGTCCGCAAGAATGGAGGGCGCCGCCGGGCTGCGCAGCCCGGGGTAAGGATGTCTGAGAAGCTCCCTACGGGGGTCAGGGAAAACCAAGGCTCCGTGACTTCAAGGGGCCCAACTGCGGGCCTGAGTTAGAAACAAATTCCGGCCTGGGCCGCCAGCTCTTGGCTGGTTTCGGAGTGGGGCTCCAGAAGAGGGTCTGTCGAATGTACTAAGATGAGAGGGCAGGAATGGTGACTATCCACTATAAAGTGGAGGAAACTGGTCCCTGGGGGTTACAGGACTTACCCAAGTTTCTTTCGCTCGGAGGTGCAGTAAGCACAGGTGCTTCTCTTTCTGTTGTTTGCTCTGTGAACAGGGCACGATTGCGCAATAAATCATAATGGGAGGCGGGGGGATTGACAGGGAAAAGAGAAGATAGGTCTGTTAAAAAGAAAACCATATGCCCCCAAAGGTGTCACTTCAGCCAAGTTCCCAAACCAGAATTGCAGCGTCACTACCCAGAAAGGTAGTCTTAACCAGACAGTTGGAATTTTTCAATCAGTGCCAATGAGTCCACCACATGGGCTCTCTGTTTCCCCCAAAGATGAGGTAAGCTGCAAGATGAGACCTCTTGCTTTTTTCCCTGAAGAAAAGCAGCCTTGCCTGGAAGCATTCTTTTCTTTTGCTGGTAACTTTCTTGCCCTGCCCTCCTTCTACAGAAACCTTACATTTTGTTCCCCTCCTCCAAGGACCTCTACTTGCTAGACGGCATGCTGCCTGATTCATGAATTGTTTAAGAAAAGCAATTAAATCTTTGAAATGTACTCGGTTGAGTTTTTGGTATGCAACGGGCCAGATCTGTGATTTCAGAGCTGGTAAACGTGTGGGAGGTCACCACCAGGTGATGCTAGACACTGCCCTGGGGAAAGACTCCACCCAGGTCTCTGGACTGGAGAAGGAGTCCTGGCTCCACTACTCCCAACTTGGCAAAACCTCAGTTAGTTTCACTGTAAAATGGGTGCACTGACCAATGCTCTGCCCATCACAAAAGGAAGAAGTATGCTAGGCAAGGGCACACTTTGTAAAATTGTCACATGCACAGTCAGGGTAGAAAAGGGTAGAGCCGCCATCGTAATCATCATTATCGGCAAAGCCATTGCCCAGTGATCTACAAAACCCCTCTGAGGCAGCAAAGATGACCAAACCTGCACTCCCGGCTGCTTCTACTTCACAGACACACCAGTTTGGAAATGGGATTAATCTATAGTGTTTATACTTTGCAGCCAAATTCCCTGGTAATTTGTGGTATGAAGGATTTTTGACCTGGAGCCATATGGGGGCTGAGACCAAAAAGTAGAAAGAGATGCCCAGACCCAATGAACCTCCCAGTCACACGGGCCCCATCTCAAAGGTTACAGTGCCACAGGATGCCTGCCAACTTCACCTTTCCCCCTCTTCCACCTGCCCTCCTCCTCTGCTATGTGACCCTCTTTGCTGCATTTGCCCAGGACCTTACAATTCCCTTCCAGCTTCCTGGTCATAGCAGGAGCGCAAGCTATAGGCAGAACTCACTGTCCCTGCGCAAATACCTTATGTGTTTATAACTCTATATACTTTGTGTTTTATACACTCAGAAGATGAACAGCCCAATTTCAAAAGTGGGCAAAAGGCCTATATAAACACTTCAGAAAAGAAGATAAATGAATGGCCAATAAGCACGTGAAAAGATGCCCCGCATCATTAGTCATCAAGGAAATGCAAATTAAAACCACAATGAGATACCACTGCACGCCCACTGGAATAATTACACAAAAAGGCTGACCACACCAAGTGTTTGTGAGAATGGGGGATAGCTGGAACTCTTGTACACTGCTGGGGGCGGCAGGGGGGTGGGGGGAGTAAAATGGTGTGACCACTTTAAAACCAGTTCTGACAGTTTTCTTTAAAAGTCACCTACAGATGATCTGGCCATTCCCCTTTAAGGTATTTACCCAAGAGAAATGAAAATATACAGGGGCGCCTGGGTGACTCAGTCTGTTGAGTGTCCAACTTCAGCTCAGGTCATGATCTCGCGGTTTGTGAGTTCGAGCCCTGCATTGGGCTCTGTGCTGACAACTCAGAGCCTGGAGCCTGTTTCAGATTCTGTGTCTCCCTCTCTCCCTGCTCCTCCCCCGCTTGTGCTCACTCTCTCTCTCTCTCTCTCTCTCTCTCTCAAAAATAAATAAACATTAAAAACAAAATTAAAAAAAAAGAAATGAAAATATACATTCACACAAGGACTGTACTCAAATTCATGGCACCCTTCTTTATAATAGCCCCCAAAATGGAAACAACCCAAATTTTCACTGATAGATGAATGAATGAACAAATTGTGGTCTATTTATTTAACGAAATACTACTCCACAATTTAAATAAAAAAGTGAAATATTGACACATGCACCTACATAGATGCAGCTCCAAAAAAAGAGCTCATACTCTATGATTCCATTTATACACAATTCTAGAAAATATAGTCAAATCTGTAGAGAAAGCAAGATCCATGGTTGTTTGGGGATGGAGACAGAAAAGCAGAAGGGAGGGATGACTAAGGGGCACAAGAAAACTTTAGGGAGTGATGTATGCTTTCATTATCTTGATTCCAGTGAGGGTTTTATGGTGTATATTCATGGTTCAAATTTTATCAAAGTGTACATGTTGAATACAATTATACCTCAGTAAAGCTGCTAAATTTTTTTAGTTTATTTATCTATTTTGAGAGAGAGAGAGAGAGCATGAGCAGGGAAGGGGCAGAGAGAGGGGGAGAGAAAGAATCCCAAACAGGCTCCACACTGTCTGTGTGGAGCCCAATGCAGGGCTCGAACCCACAAACTGTGAGACCATGACCTGAGCTGAAATCAAGAGTCGAACACAACTCACTGACCCATCCAGGTGCCCTGCTGTTTAAAATTTTTTAATTTTCAAAAAGAAACAAACTGGCATGCCTGGATGGCTCAGCTGGTTAAGCATCCAACTCTTGGTTTTGGCCCAGGTCATGATCTCACAGTTCATGAGTTCAAGCCCTGCCATTAGGCTCTGTGCTGACAGTGTGGACGCTGTTTGGGATTCTCTCTCTCTCTCCCTGTCCCTCTGCCCCTCCCCTACACTCTCTCTCTCTCTCTCAAAATAAATAAATAAAACATCAAAAAGGAGCAAATTATTGATACACATAACAATATATGATTGTCAAAATCCTTACATTGAATGAAAGAAGCCAGACATAAACTAGAAGGCACTGTGTGTTTCCAATTATTTACAATTCTTCGAAATGAAAGGTGCCTGGTGGCTCAGTCAGTTAAGCATTGAACTCTTAATTTCAGCTCAGGTCATGATCTCACAGTTCATGAGTTCTAGCCTTGCGTCAGGCTCTATGCTGACAGTGAGGAACCTGCTTGAGATTCTCTCCCTCTCTCTCTGCCCCTCCCCCACTCGTGCCCGCACTTACTCTCTCTCAAAATAAATAAATCAACTTCAAAAATAAAATAAAAATAAAATTCTTAGAAATGAAAACAAATAGTAACAGACAGTATATCAGTGGATCACAAAGGACGTAGTGAAACTTTTGGGGGTGTTGGAAGTATTCATTATCTTCATTTGGTGATGGTTTCATTGATATGGGCATATGTCAAAATTCATCAAATTGTACACTATATATATGTATGTGTAGTTTACCATCACGCAATTATACTTCAAAATAATTGTTTAAAAATGCATTAGAGCATCAAAAAATTATGAATACAGTTGCTTGAAGCACATGAATTAATAAAATCCACAAATCCATGATGATGATCCAAGAAGAGTAACCCAAGGCAATAAAAAGAAAATTCATTTGTTATGATTTGAGAGGACTATAAAACCAACCCCTTACTTTGAAAAATGAGTCATTTAAAGGGAAGGAATTAGCCTTGGTTCTACTTTTCCAGTAAGAACTGTATTTCAGTTGATGAGAGAAAGTTCTACCCTCCAGAAAAATGCTGGCTTATAAACATAAGAGGATTAATTGATTTGGGAAAATCATTATTTTCCAATCTTAATAAAACTCCTGATGCCACTGAGGTTTATTCCTTAATGTTGAAACTGTGGAGTGAGTTCTCAGCGGGGAACTGGACTTTGTGTGACAAAGTAACACCCAGTCATTATTGCCGAGCCACAAGAGGAATAGCACAGCTGCCCAGCAGAATGACCAGGCTATCAACCCCTAACCCTGCAGTTTATTATGTGTGTATACGGGACAAGTGGGAAGAGAGAGGATTCTTCACACCAACGAATTCTCCAATTCTCTGCAAACACCAACCGGGTGTCCTATGATTTAATTCGATGCTGACCTAACTCCCCAGAGTTAGCCCAGACCCCACAAGTTATACTGTCCCCACTTAAAAACACCAGTCATAAGTCCAAGTCTCCCATACTTCTGACCAACCATCTGTATGTCAGGGGTTCCCACAAAACTCCTTCTCAGGTTCAGTAATTTTCTGGAATGGTTCACAAAACTCAGGAAAAGATGGACTTACATTTACTGGTTTAGTGTAAAGGATATTACAAAGAATACAGATGAAAAGCCAAGTGAAGAGGTGCATAGGGTGAGGACCAGAAGGCTCACTAGTACAGGAGCCTCTGTCCCAGTAGAGTTGGGGTGCATCACCCTCCCAGCACCTGGATGTCTTTATCAACCGGGAAGCTCTTCATACCCCTGGAGGCCAGGGAATGGGGCAGAAAGTTCCAACTCTCTGATCGCATGGTTGATCACTGGCAACCAGCCCCTATGCTGAAGCTATCTAAGGGTCCACCAAGAGTCACCTCATTCGTATAAACCCAGCGAAGGTTGAAAGGGGATTTTTTATTAATAACAAAAGACAATCCTTTTACCCATACCACTCGGGAAATTCCAAGGGTTTAAGAAGCCCTTGTGCCAGGAGCCAGGGAGAAGACCAAAGATATATTTCTTATTTTATCACAGACCAAATATATATTTCTTATTATATTACAATATCACATACACCAATGGAGGAGCAGACAGATTTAATGTGTTTCTTGAAATGCAGAAACACCAAATCTGTCTCCTATGATGTATTCTAGTTAAGAAAGTTAACTTAAACCTATCAAACCTTTAGACCTAACTTTCAATTATGGGAAATTTAGAAGATAGAGAAACAGGCTAACCTTCACAGCAGTGAAGCAATTAGACAAGCCCGGAAAATGGGACTTTCTGCAGAACTATTGGCTCGGGAACTTCCCAAGTCAGGGTCATGATAAAAGGGCCTACGACATTTGGGAGACTACTTGGATTGGAGATTAGGCAATATTAAGAAATTATTGTTTTTTTAAGTGTGATCATGTTAACTTGAGTATATTGGGAAACGTTCTTTTTTAAAAAACATATATTGAATGTTTAAAATTTTTAGGGGCGCCCAGGTAGCTCAGTCAGTTAAGCGTCTGACTGCACCTCAGGTCATGATCTCATGGTCGTGAGTTCAAGCCCTGCATCAGGCTCTGTGCTGACAGCCCGGAGCCTGCTCTGTATCTCCCTCTCTCTCTGCCCCTCCCCTGCTCACGCTCTGTCTCTCTGTCAAAAAAAATAAATAAACATTAAAAAAATTCTTTAATTTGTTTTAATTCATCAAATACCCCCTCTCCCCCCAAATACTATCTATGTTTACATTAATCCTTTCCCATGTTTACATTATCGGTGAGCAAAAGCCCTCGAGTCCAATTTTTATCATAAAATCATGGAAACCTAAAAGTTTCATACTGTCAGATTCTGGAACTCAATTAACATTATGAAAATGCTATCTCCATATTGGGTTTTAACCAACACCAACATTCCATGTTTCTGGGCAATGTCATAGCATTGTACCCAGACTCCAAGATGACTCCCAATAATTCCTACCTCCCAGTATTCTCACCCTTGTGTAGTCCCCTCCCACATTGAATATGGCTGGCCTTTGCAACCAATAGTATATTACAGATATGACAGTTGTGGTTTCTGAGGCAAAGTCATAAAAGACATGGAGGCTCTGTCTTGACTCTTTCATGGGTGTCTCACTTGGGGAAGTGGGCCTCTACGTTGTGGGGACACTCCACAGCACAGAGGCAGAGAAAATAGGCCACCTGCCAATTGCCAGCACCAACTTGCCAGCCATGTGAGTTAGCCAGAAAGGCTGGAGATCCTCCAGGAGGGAGATCCTCCAGATCTTGTCAAGTCTTCAAGTGACCCCTCAGGGGACATCCTAACTGGGATTCCATGAGAGCCCCTGAGCCAGAGCAGCCCAGCTACAACAGCTCCCAAATTCCTAAACCATAGAAACTGTGAGATCATAAGTGATTGCTGTTGTTTTAAACTACTAAGTTTTGGGTTAATCAGTTGCTCAGCAAAGAATAACGTGAGCAGTGATGGGCAAAAGCACTGAACAGGAAACAGAGCTGAGTTTCAGTTCCTGCTTTCCCATTAGTGCTGTGTCACTTTATTCTTTGAGCCTGGTGATTGTCCTAGTCCACTCAGGCTATTATAACAAGAAGACCATGGACTAGGTGGCCTAAGCAACAAACATTAATTTCTCATAGTTCTAGAGGCTGGAAGCCCAAGACCTAGGTGCCAGCAGATCCAGTGTCTGGTGGGAGCCTGCTTCCTGACTTGTAGAGAGCTGCCTTCTTGCTATATGCTCACGTGGTGGAGAAACTAATCCCATCCTGGGGTCCCCATTTTCATAACCTCCTATAAAACTAGTTACCTCGCAAAGGTCCTACCTCCTAATAACATCCTCCTTGGGGGTTAGGGCTTCAACATATGAATGGGGGGTGGGGAGCAAATATGCAATTCATAACAGTTATCTTAAAAAAAAATAGCATGAAAATACTACTTGCCTCCCAAGTTTGTTCAAAGGATCAAATGTGCATAAAGCACCTAGTACAGCAGGAGGCGTGGGCAAGAAACGTAGTACGTGCCCATTGCTTCTTTAACCACACTATTCCTCATTCTCTCCGTTAACATCGGATCTTCTCTGTCCAATGGACCTGAACTGCCCACCTCTGGGGAATGTGTATTTGAAAAGGCTTCATAAACTGTCAAGTATTTCACATATGCTATTATTAGCATTTAAGAGCCTATCTCAGGAGAATCTGCTTAGTGGGGCTTCCTCTATCAGAGGGTCAGATCAGGGGTCCACCAGGAGTCATTGGTGTCATGTGGATGTGGATGGGAAGTCACAGAAAGACTTTTGCCAGCTGCTGACATCAGGCCCACAAGCTATCTATTGCCAAAGAGTTGAGGCTTTATAAGGCTCAAACTCCAAAGTAGAGAAAGGCATGTGACTCCACAGTCAGGAGACACTGAGGTCACTGCATGGACCGAAGACCCAGGGAGGAAGCCAAAATGCCAAAAATGAAAGATCCTTCGTAAGGACTTCCAAGAAACCAGCAGAATTTTGCTGCGTTGGGAAGTCTGTGCCTTGTGTTGAGCTGTCAGGTGTCCCTCAAGCAAGGACTGCGGCACCCCCCCCCCCCCCCGCCCTCACCACCTCCTGGAATAGGAACTGGCCTGGGGGTGACATAAATCACGCCTGACAGCAGGCGAGGAAATACGTACAGTGGTGAAGAGAAAGAGAGAAAAAAAAAAACCACCATGACTTGCTCAAATCGTGCCGGCAAATTCCTATTTGTGAAAGTTTCACTGTCTGAAAACTTTGCCTCACAATGGATTTTCCCCCCTCCTCCTTTATTTAGACAAAGCTATGAACGAATACATATTAAGACCAGGCTATGTACATCAGGGAAACTGAACGAGGTATAACTCTATAGATCAATACGTATAGATGTTATATATTGAACACTGGATCAAAAAAGCATGTCACAGAACAAGAACATACAACCATTTTTAATAAACCTCAAAATAAGGAGAACCCACTAGTGATTATTTACAGGTGCATAACCCACAATAATACTACCTTTTTCAAGGTAAAATAGGTGCACCTGGCTGACTCAGTTGGTGAAGCATGTGACTCTTGACCTCAGGGTGGTAAGTTCCAGCCCCACCTTGGGTGTAGATGATATAGAGAACAAAGGCAAAAGAAATGTAGATAAAATGAAATTTCCTTATAACCTACAGCCCACTGACAGATACTTGAGGCAGGCAGAGAAGGACATTTCTCCAGGAACTCCCAACGGTCTTAATGTGAATGCTTTGCTAGAGGGAAAAATAACCTTACCTTGACAATAGCTAGGCCTCCAGGATCCTGTGGGTCTTTTTTAACATGTGAAAAACCAAAGGTACCTGGGTGGCTCAGTCGGTTAAGTGTCTGACTTCCACTCAGGTCATGATCTCATGGTTCCTGGGTTTGAGTCCTGTGTTAGGCTCAGAGCCTGGAGCCTGCTTCAGATTCTGTGTTTCCCTCTCTCTCTCTGCCTCTCCTCCATTCATGCTCTGTCTACCCTTTCTCTCAAAAATAAATAAACATTAAAATATATATATATGGAAAGACTTTTGGAAATTTCTCCTGGGCCTTATCTCCCCCAACTCCCAAGTATAAAATCAGTCACTCCTCACAACCCCAGTGCAGCTCTTTCTGCCCAGGGGTCCTGTCCCTGTGCTAGAATAAAAACACCTTTTTGCACCAAAACTGTCTCAAGAATTCTTTCTGGCCGATTGCTCTAAACCCAGCACTTCAAACCACATCATTTTGGCACCCAAATGTGTAGCCTGAGTCTTCTTATCTGGACTCTGAGCTTTGGTACAAACTTGGTGAGTAGTTTGTCTCCTCCCCATTTACTTTCATTTCAGGGGCTTTTCAAGGAGTATGGTCTTGGGACACCTGGGTGGCTCAGTCGGTCAAGTCAGTCCGACTTTGGCTCAGGTCATGATCTTGTGGTCATGGTGTGGGTTCGAGCCCCGCACCAGGCTCTGTGCTGACAGCTCAGAGCCTGGAGCCTACTTCTGATGCTGTGTCTCCCTCTCTCTGCCCCTCCCCTGCTCATGCTCTGACTCTCCCTCTCTCAAAAATAAACATTAAAAAAAATTTTTTAAGGAGTATGATCTTCTTGGAACACTTTCATGTTGATTGTTCAGCCTCCAATCCTCTGTCCTGTGTTCAGTCTATAAGGAGAAGAAAGCATGCCTTTTAGCTGGAAGTCAGTACCTTGGCTGGAATGGTAATAGACCTAGAAACTTGATGTCCTCTCTTCATTTCTGTCCTTATACAAAGTTGCGTGCCTTGGGCATGGGACAGCCACCTAAGTCACCAAGAGGGCTGCTGATCTTAAGACTCCCATCTGAGGTTTCCTCCTCATTGATCTAACATGATCCCCTCCACATCTCTGGTCTGGCTGCCTCTGGCCATGAACCCTCCATTGGGAGCCGGCTGAAACCAGTACCCGAGTGAATTAAAACCCAACCAGGGAAATTGGCTATAAAGATTACAGGTGTTGGAATGTCACTTAGATCATGATGGATTTCTATCTTTACTGTTTTCCATCAGTGTCCCCTACTGACCAGTTAAGTTACAAAATTGGGTAATTTCCCCTTGTAAAACTCTTCTATTGTTTTCCATGGATTTAAAATAGTGGGTTCTTACCGCCTCTACGGCAGGGCAAGGCAAGGCAAGGCACAGTATCTCCATCCAAACACAGGCATCCTTTTGTAGTCTAGAATACAATGGAGAATCAGGAAGGGGGGGCATTGCCAGCAATCCCACCTACAGGATTTTACAGCAGGACGGTGATTAAGGGCAATTTCTTCAAGGGAAGTCTCTGGTTATTTAAAAAAAAAAAAATTTAACGTTATTCATTTTTGGTAGGGAGAGACAGAGTGTGAGAGGGGGAGGGGCAGAGAGAGAGGGAGTCACAGAATCAGAAGCAGGCTCCTGGCCCTGAGCTGTCAGCACAGAACCTGATGTGGGGCTTAAACCCACAAGCTGTGAGATCATGACCTGAGCCAAAGTTGGACACTCAACCAACTGGTGCCCCAGGTCATTTTTGACATCCGGAACCTCTGTGTGGGAGGCCAGTCGGGAGTCAAGGGAGATTTTTGGTAATGGACCTTCTCTAGGCTTCTTTAGTTCCCAAGGACTGTCTTTTGGGATGCCTTTTAACCCACCTGAAACAATTCAGATTGCAAAATTTAAGAAAGGACTGATCTCCTGTAGCACTGCTTGGCCTTAGTAGGATCTATCAGTTAGATCTCTTCTGCAGGAAACAGCAAATGGACAGAGATACTCTAGGCCCAGGCCTTCTCTAAATCAGAACCCAGATCTAGGGGCTTCTAGACAGAATGTGTTTGGCCATTTAACAAGGCCAGTAAACTCCCTCCTGATATGTTGGATGATAATGGTCTAAACAGGCCTCTGAATAAACCCAGGTTGCTGAAGGAAACACAGGCTGTCCCTGACAAAGGGGACACTGACTCTCTCTGTCATAGTTCCTCCTCTGAATAGATGTGGGGGTTTCTCCCTCATTCATTTCTCAAGCTAATGGGTATGGTTGGAGTCAACTGTCTTTGGTAAATCTACCTTGGGATGGGGACTTTAAGAAATATTCCCAAGCAGGTGACAAAACTCATTTTGTTTCAGAGAAGTTCTCGGTCTTCTCCAGCCTGACGTGGACTGCATATTTCCACTTCGATGGTAAAAACATGGCATCTGTTCATCTGTCCGAGCTATTGAGGTTTATTTTTTTAAGTTTTTTTCTGTATATTTATTTTTGAGAGAAAGAGTGTGAGCACGGGAGGGGCAGAGACAGAGGGAGAGAGAGACTCCTAAGCAGGCTCCACACTGTCAGTGCAGAGCCCAATGAGGGGCTTGAACTCAGGAACCGTGAGATCATGACCTGAGCTGAAATGAAGAGTCAGACACTTTACCAACTGAGCCACCCAGGTGCCCCCAAGCTGATGAGGTTTAGAACCAGGAACCCTCTTTCCCTGCCTTCTGGTGGCACCTCATTACTTCTGCCTTCCCTTCCCCCTCTTCCTGTTTCTGCACCACCTTGGGTGAGGCCTGCACAATTGGAGCCCCACTGGCTCCTCCTCCAATCTTCACTGTCAAGGGCAAAGAGCACCCCCTCAGACTTAACACCACCCACTTCAGATTTTCCCACCAGTGTCCTGGGTAAAATTGACAATGGGGAACAAATTGATTGACTTTTAAGTGGGCCCAGGTGAAACATAGTCCATATGTAAACTAACTTAAGCTTTTTAGTTTAATTAAGATAGATGTGTCTTTAGAATTATAAGCATTAAATATGAAACTTTTATTCTACCAAGGTTTGCTGAAGGTCAAACAAGCTCGTGTTATCTCTGTTGCAATTTAACAAAAGGATGACTTAAAATGATTGTTAATTTTGTCTGTCTCTAAGTTTTCATAGGTAATTGTTAAGACGGTCTTTGGTAACCTAAAACCGTAAAAATTTTTAAATGTTTTTATTTATTTTTGAGAGAGAGAGACAGAGAGAGAGAAGAGACAGAGCATCAGCTTGGGAGGGGCAGAGAGAGGGAGACACAGAATCCTAAGCAAGCTCCAGGCTGTGAACTGAACTGTCAGCACAGAGCCCAATGCAGGGCTTGAACTCACAAACCATGAGACCATGATCTGAGCAGAAGTCTGACACTCAACCAACTGAGCCACCCAGGCACCCCTAAAACCTTAACATTTTGCTTGGATGATAAATTGGGATCGAATTTGTCAGACATCTAGTACTTTTCCAAATATAATGGAGTGCTAAAGCATGGATTACTAAGCACAAGGTTTATCTTCTTTTGACTTTTTTTTTTTTTTTAAGTAGGCTTCAATGCTCAGCACAGAGTCCAATATGGGGCTTGAACTCATAACCCTGAGATCAAGACCTGAGCTGAGATCAAGTGTCACACACTTAACCGACTGAGCCACCAAAATGCCCCTGCTTTTGACTTCTTACTGCAGAGAACCTAAGGATGTTTGAGTCTGTTGGTGAAAATGCTTTGTGCTTTATTGAAAGATGACACGATAGAGAAACATGTTTTTAAAATTATGGAATGTATTTATAAATTTCAGATCTAAAGAATTCTGGTATAACAGTTCACAATTGATTGCTACTTAGTTTTCACTGGAGGTGCAACTAGGGTTTCTAAGAGTTAAAATTCTGCTAAATGTAACCAAGACTGATAGAAATAAGGGACGCAATTCAACATGTAGAAAGGTAGGAGATGTGCAAGAAAGATCTAAGGCATAAGAATACATTTTTGTCGAAGGTAAAAGAAAGTAATTTTGTCCCAAAAGGAAACTGGTTGTTTGGAAAGAAATGGCTTGGGACGAAATCTGAATGCAAAGGAAAGTTATGGAGGGCTTATGAAGGAAATCTTTGGAAAGGAATTTTATGTGTGGTCAGGATGGACTAAAGTTGAAACGCATGGATTTTAATTTTTGTTTAATGTTTATTTATTTTTGAGAGAGAAAGAGACGGAGCACAAGCAGGGAAGGGGCAGAGAGGGAGACAGAATTCGAAGCAGGGTCCAGGCTCTAAGTCAGCACACAGCCGACCCAGGGCTCAAACTCTTGAGCCATGAGATCATGACCTGAGCCGAAGTCAATCGCTTAACTGACTGAGCCACCCAGGCATCCCGAAATAATGGATTTTAAAAGTACACTGGTATAAGATTGAAAGTCTGCTTTCTCTCTGTTAAAAAGACAAAGTTTTCTTGGATTGTTGGTGTGCTCTTGATAAGAAAATATAAACAACATTTTTCTTTTTTTTATCTGCCCAGGAGACCAGTTTCTATGTTTTGTCTTTATCAGGTCCTTGACTACTTCTCAATGTTGAAGGAGCTCAGTTTTGCTAACTATATAATCCTGCATATTTGCCTTTGGCATCTCTTATTGTTACCTTGTTTAAATAAATAATTGAGGTTTTTTTTAATGTTTATTTATTTATTTGGGAAGACAGACAGAAAGACACAGCGGGGAGAGGGGCAGAGAGAGAATCCCAAGCAAGCCCCACACCATCAGCTCTGAGCCTGATTCTGGCCTCCGAACCCACGAACCGTGAGATCATGACCTGAGCTGAAATCAAGAGTCGGATGCTTAACTGACTGAGCCACCCAGGAGCCTCGGAATAATTACGTTTTAACTTTTGTAACAGTCTGTAATCCTATTTAGGCATGTGTTTTATAACTTTCTGAAGTTTTTTTAACCAACTTTCTAGAGATTCAAATTGCAAAGGAAGTCTTTTTGACCAATTAGGCTTGTTTATTTGGTATGTTAAGTTACTTGTTTAACTTACAGTTAAATAATAAGCCTTAGGTCATGTTTGGGTAAATGCTGTTAACTATTCTAAAGATTATATGCAATTCCTCAAGTTTAAATGTATTTTGGTATGAGGTCTTCGCTCAATATTCTGATTACTGGAGTGTGTCACAAGTAACTGGATTTCTTTGTCAGCTATATTATTCTGACCTCTCATCAGATCCTTAACCATATCCATTTTGAGTCTTCTATCATTTCTATTTATTGTCCTTATTCTCTTGTAAAACGTGTGTCATCTTCAAGGAGATTCATAAATAGGGCTTTGGACAAATACAGGCTTTTTGATCTCTTTGAAATTGGTAAAAATTCACCAAAGAACTAACTAAAAAAGTTGCATCCAAACTGAGTAAGAATTAGTAATGTGGGATTTAATAAAGTAAGGAAGATGATTATAGATTTGAGATTCTTGTTTGATATATTGCTGGTTCTCTAATGTTTGCCCTTCCAGATTAAGGCAACTTTCTCTTAAGATACCTATGACGTACAGAAATATTCATTAGTAAACAAATTGAAGGCTTTGACTTTTCTCTCTACCTGAACCCTCTGAAATTCACAAAGCCTCAGTGAATATTCCTTCTTTCATGGCAATCATAGTTACATGCATAGGTTCAATATGAATCTGCTCTCCTTATAACAGGAAACCATTGGAAATATTTCTCATTTCACCAAGACGTTGATTGGAATGTCCTATTTGAGAAACGTGCATACATAGACTCAGCTATGACCACACAGCTTTAAGGAACTAAAGTTGACTTAATGAAGCATGAAGCCAAGAGAGCCCCTTGGAAATGTTGGCCTAATACCTTGCAGAGTTCCCAGCAGCCTTACCAGGTGAGTAAAGAATGTCACTTCCTGGCAGTTGAGGAACCTCAGGATATTTGGGGACCTCAAGAAGAGGAATTTGCCCAAATCTACAGGTATTGCAGGCATGTCTGATGGAAGAACTTGGCTTGGCTTCTGGTCTAGAGAGGCTACTAAAAGTTCAATTGAAATTCCTTATAAAAAATTCCAGCAAAGCAGATTTTAAAGGATCTATATGATCAATCACTATTCTTTTTCTTTTTTTTTTAAGTGGTTTATTTATTTTTGAGAGAGAGAGACAAACAGGGTGTGAGTGGGGGAGGAGCAGAGAGAGAGGGAGACATAGAATCCAAGCAGACTCCAGGCTCTGGGCTGTCAGCACAGAGCCTGTGCTCCAACCCATGAATTTGGAGATCATGACCAGAGTTAAAGTCCGACGCTTAACTGACTGAGGCACCCAGGTGCCGCTGATCAGCTACTATTCTTGCTGAGTCTATGTAAATAATTAGGCCAAATTTGTTAAAACTGGGCTTGTTTTACAAACAAATTAGCCTTGATTTGGCTAACTCTGGAATGAGGGTAATCATAGAGAAAAATTATGTTTCAATAACACATCTTTGTACTTATTACAGTTGAATACTATTTATTATAAACTAGGCTAGATCCTAAATTCTTCTGGTTTCCTCAAATATTTGACCATGGCTTTCCAACTAAGGTTTCCAATCTTCTTCCATTCACTTGACTTAAAGTCATTAAAAACCAAAACTGCCTTTTTCCTAAAAGCCCTATAAAAATTGACACTGACAACTTAAGGTAAACGTCAGAGAAATAGATCATGTATAGATAATCTTGTTGCTTGTTATTCTGTGGGGATACTAACAAAGACTCCATGGGCATGTGATTATTTGAGCAACTGGAAAATGGGACGTATTCCCCTAACAATTGTATATGAAAAGCCTTTTCTCACTGTAGACCTATCAATAGATGAAGACTATAGTGCTTTACTAAATTATTCACTTGAGGCCCGGTTAATTCATCAATCTCTAAATGAATATGCAAACCATATCCTCCCTAAACCTGACCTAACATCACTAGCAACCCAGCCCGTATAAACCCAGGTGACATGGTTTATTTAAAGGATTGAAACTCTAGTACAGCAGGGGATTTAACTCCAAAATGGAAAGGCCCCTACCAGATCATATTATGTACCCCCACAGCCATAAAATTAGGACATTCCTCATGGACTCATATATCAAGAATTAAACCTGTACCTTCTGGTGTGAAAATGTTGGGGTTTGGAGCAAATGGTCAAGACAGAATTCTTGAAATGTCTTTGGTGCAAAAAGGTGATTTTATTAAAGCACAGGGATGGGACCCATGGGCAGAAAGAGCTGCACTGGGGTTGTGACAGGTGACTGATTATACACTTTCAAGTTAGGAAGGGGTTAGAGATAGCATAAAACTCCAAGGTATTTTAGAAATCTTGAGGGGGCTAGCTATTGTTAGAAACAGGTGATTTATCGCTATTTAGTAATAACTTAGTCATGAGACTCTTCCTATGTATATCAGGGGGCCATATACTTGGAGGATGATTGCTAGCATATATCTTGGGGGGAGATAAAGGAGGTTTCCAAAAAAATATCTACTTGTTCAAGTAGACTTACAGGATTTTCGACCTAGGGATATTAAGCTAAGATTGCCTTTTGCCCTTAGCAAAAGTGTTAATTAACATCAAGGTGGCTGAGTTCCTAGGGCAAGGTCACTGCCTATCTCAAGGACTTGTCAATGGGCTGGAAGTACGAGAAAATTTCATTTCTTCTTTTGCCTTTGTTTCCCACATCACCTTCCTCACAGGAACCCAGTGTGCCAGCTAACATGCCTTCTTATTCCTGTGAACCTGAGGAAGACCTCAAACTTCTCTTCGAACAAACATGATGGCTGTACCTCTCTTTTTCATTCTCCTTTCCCCAACTTATACTGGCAATTCCTTCTTACAATGGGCCATTCAGAAAGTTCACCAGAGATACTTGAATTACAAACTGGAAAAACCCATCATATTCCCGAGGCATGATGGATTCTCACTCCACCTGAGCCTGGCATCTAAAACTCTTCTCACTGGCAGCCCTGGAGACTCAGACACTGGGTTTGTGATTTGTTCTAACCATTAACCTATATTTTTTCTTTTGCTTCTATAGAAGTGCCACTTATTAACTACCTGACTGCTTGCTAACTAAAACAGTACATGACAGCTAACACCACTTGCTACACAAGTAAGGCCTTAAATGACTCTTAAAGCGGCATTAGATATTTTAACTGCTGCACAAGGTGGAACATGTGCTATCATAAAAACAGAATGTTGCGGGGCGCCTGGGTGGCTCAGTCGGTTAAGTGGCCGACTTCGGCTCGGGTCATGATCTCACGGTCCGTGAGTTCGAGCCCCGTGTCGGGCTCTGTGCTGACAGCTCAGAGCCTGGAGCCTGTTTCAGATTCTGTGTCTCCCTCTCTCTGACCCTCCCCCATTCATGCTCTGTCTCTCTCTGTCTCAAAAATAAATAAATGTTAAAAAAAAAATTAAAAAAAAAAAAACAGAATGTTGTGCATATATTCCAGATGTCACAAAAATGTAACAGGATTGCTAAAAGATATAAACACTCAAATCAGTACTTTAAATGGTCTCTCGCTTTCTTTTAGTGATTTGTTAAACTCCTGGACTGGACTAAATTTTTGGTCAACCTTCAGAAGTCTTTTTTTCAGGGGGCACCTGGGTGGCTCAGTCAATTAGGCATCCGACTCGATTTCAGCTCAGGTCATGATCTCACGGTCATGATCAAGCCTGGTGCCAGGCTCTGTGCTAAGCATGCAGCCTGCTTAAGATTCTCTCTCCCTCTGCTCCTCTCCCGTACTCTCATTCTCTCTCTCGTTCGTTCTCTCTCTCTCTCTCTCTCTCTCTGTCAAAAAAAAAAAAAAAGTCTTTTAATCAGACTTCTCTTTCTCATAATAATATTAACCTTGTCTTTTCTGGTGTCTCCCTGCCTGGTGCTAAGACTCCTTTACTGCCATAACCTCCAGACGACAGATGATCCTTTCTCCTCACGGAGGTTCATATGTGTTGTCTACCTTGGATTGGCTCCCTCTGCCTTTGGTAATTCCTAAATATAAATTCCGCAACTGACCAATGTTGACGCATAGGTAGGGACATCTCTACAACTTTATTCAGCCAACGAGGTTACAGAAGATAAGACCTATCTACCCTCAACAACCTTAAAGACTGGGTCAAAATTGTTTAAGGGGGAATGATGTGGAGGACAAAGGCAAAAGAAACATAGATAAAATTAAATTTCCTTATAACCTGCAGCCCATTGACAAATACTTGAGATAGGCAGAGAAGGACATTTCTCCAGGAACTCCCAACTGTCTTAATGCTTTGCTAGAGGGAAAAACAACCTCAGCTTGATAATATCTAGTCCTCCAGGATCCTGTAGGTCGTCTTTAACATATGAAAAACGTTTTGGAAATTCCCTTTGTCTTTACCACCCCCAACTCCCAAGTATGTAATCAGTCACTCCTCACAGCCCTTTTTGCCTGTGGGTCCTTTCCCTGTGCTATAACAAAAACACCTTTTTGCACCAAATTCTTTCTTGGCCTTTGGCTCCAAACCCCAACACTTCAAACCACGTCATAAAGATGACTTAAAAATAATTTTTAAAATATTTACAATAAAGGGGCGCCTGGGTGGCTCAGTCCGTTGAATGTATGACTCTTGATTTTGGCTCAAGTCATGGTCTCACTTATTTTGGCTCATGTCATGATCTCATGGTCATGGGATCCAGCCCTGTGATGGACTCCGTGCTGAACGTGGAGCCTGCTTGGGATTCTCTCTCTGTCTTCCTCTGCCCCTCTCCCCTGCTTGAGCTCTCTCCCTCTCAAAATAAACAAGCAAATAAATAATATTTGTTTGTTTGTTTGTTTGTTTGTTTCAAAAGGCAAAACAGCGATACATAGTCAATTTTGAATAGGTGTCACCTCTGGAAGTGGGGGGATAGATAGGGAAGGATACAGGTGATACACTTTGGTGACTAGTGTTGTTATTCTTACATTGGATAGCAGTGTTACTTCATTTCATTATCATGGTCCATAACCTGCATATTTCGCAGATTCTCTCTCAAAATCTACATTTCCTTTATTCACTTTTCCTGTAATCTTAGCTGCAAAAGTGAATACAAACACATTAAAGAATTTTGAGGGGCGCCTGGGTGGTTCAGTCAGTCAAGCGTCTGACTTTGGCTCAGGTCATGATCTCAGGGTACGTGGGTTCGAGCCCTGTGTCAGGCTCTGTGCTGACAGTGCAGAGACGGCTTGGCTCTCTCTCCCTCTATCCCTGCCCCTCTGCTCATGCTGTCTCTGTCTCTTTCAAAATAAATAAATTTTAAAAAAATTTTTAAGAATTTTGAAAAATTAAAAGGGAAAAATTCCTCCATAGTCCTACCCCTTTATTTGTATTTCAGCTCACAGCCTCCTCTCTTTCCCTATGTACATGGCTTCTTTTTTTAACTAGTTGTAATCATACTGTATATACCTCTGCTTCTGCTCTTAACATTGAATTATAAGCAGTTTTCCAAATTTTCTAAAATCTTCAAAATCGTCCTTTTTCATGGCCACATAATGGGATCTCTATAATTCTTCGTGAAAATTCTAAGAATCCTAGTGATTCTGTATGGTATATGTGAGTTTAAAAGAAAATAAGTAATGCTGTTTTATTAGTCTCCTAATGTTGGCATAACAAATTACCACAAACCAGGTACCTTACAACAATAGAAATTTATTCTCTCACAGTTCTGAAGGTCAGAAGTCTGAATCAAGGTGTTGGCAGGACCACTCTCCTTTCCAAGTTTATCTAGGAAAACTTCCTTCATTGTCTCTCTCCTTGCTTCTGCCGACTCTGGCAATCCTGGGATTCATTGGCCTGTAGCTGGTCACTCTACTCTCACCTCTGTCTTCATATCTCCTTCTTCTCTGTCTCTGTGTGTCCTCTCCTCTTCTTGTGAGTACATCACTTATTGGGTTTAAGGTCCATCCTAGTCCATGGGGCGCCTGGGTGGCTCAGTCGGTTAAGCGCCAACTTCAGCTCAGGTCATGATCTCAGGGTTCGTGGGTTCGAGCCCCGCATCGGGCTCTGTGCTGACAGCTCAGAGCTTGGAGCCTGCTTCCTGTCCTGTGTCTCTGATCTCTGCCCCTCCCCCACTCATGCTCTGCCTCTCTCTCTCAAAAATAAAATAAACATTTAAAAAAAAAAAAGGTCCATCCTAGTCCAGTATGATCTCAACTTAATTATATCTGCAAAGATCCTACTTGCAAATTAGGTCGCCCTCTGAGGTTCTAGATGGACATGAATTTTGGGAGACACTATTTGACCCACTCCAGCTGCCTTTTGCAAAAATCTGAAAACAAAAACTGGCTTTTAAATAAGGTGAAAGGGGAAGGGCGCCTGGGTGGCTCAGCTGGTTAAGCATCTGTCTCTTGATTTCTGCTCAGGTCATGATCTCACAGTCTGTGAGTTCGAGCCCCGTGTGGAACTCTGTGCTGGCAGCACGGAGCCTGCCTAATTGGGATTCTCTCTTTCTGTCCCTCCTCTGTACTCTCTCCCTCTCTGTGTCTCAAAATAAATAAATAAACTTTATAAATAAATAATTAAGGCAAAAGGGGCCACAAGCCAACCAATCCAGGTGTACTGGCTGTGGGCTCTTAATCCAAGTTGTAGAGAGTTTGCACTCAAAGAGATCTTGGAGATCTGTGCAAACTTCTCATTTCACCATAAGGAATTTGAGGGGGTTAGTGGTAAGGAGATCTATCCTAGGAGACTCAAATTTCTGGTTACATTCAAGGAGGCCATCTCAGGCCAATGCAACTTGAGCCCAAGAGTATATCTTGGGCCCAGTCTATATCTCAAGGACCTTTCCAAGATTATATTATTTCTCTACCACTGAGGAACAAATTAGCACACATTTAACACTTCAAACAGCATACATCTATTATCACACAGCTTCTATGGGCTGAATCTGGACTCAGCTTTGCTGTCTTCTGCTTCAACCTCTTTCGAAAAGCTGAACTCAAGGTGTTGGCCAAGACTGTGTTCTTATCTGAAGGCTCAGCTGGGGAAGAATCTACTTCTAAGCTCACTGATATGGTTGTCAGCAGGATTCAATTCCTTTTGGGCTGTTGGGCTGGGGGCCTCTGTTCCTAGCTGGATTGTGGCTGGAGGTGACCCTCAGTTTCTTGCCTTATGGGCCCCTCTACAGATTGGGTGACTTGAAATGAGGAAATGTATTTTCTTATGGTTTTGGAGGCTGGAACTCCAAGATCAAGGTATTAGAAATGTTGGTTTCTTCTGAGACTTCTCTTTGGTTTGCAGACTGTCACCTTCTCACTGTGTCCTCATATGGTCACCTCTTTGTGTGCTTGTCTGGTATCACATTTCCTCTTATAAAGACAACAGTCAGACTGGATTAGGGCCCACCCTAATGGCTTTAATTAATTAATTAATTAATTCATTCATTCATTTATTTTGAGAGAGAGAGAACACATGAGCAGGGGAGGGGCCAAGGGAGAGGGAGAGAGAGAATCTTAAGCAGGCTCCGTGCCCAGTGCAGAACCTGACACAGGGCTCAATCTCATGATCATGAGATCATGACCTGAACTGAAATCAAGAGTCAGATGCTTAACCAACTGAGCCATCCGGATGTCCCGAGGCTTCATTTTAACTCAATAACCTCTTCAAAGAACTTATCTCCAAATACAGTCATACTCTGAGATACTGGGGGTTAGGGAAACTGGGGTTGGGGAGGGACATAATTAAGCCCATAACATAGACCTGACCTTATTTTAGCAGCTTTTACTCTCCTTGGCTCTCACCATCACACTGGTAGCCTCTGAGTGCATCTGACTGAGGATAGTTCCACCAGCAGCCTCAGAGTTCATTGGAGACCCTTCTGTTGTTTTTTTTTTTTAATTTTTTTTTTTTAACGTTTATTTATTTTTGAGACAGAGAGAGACAGAGCATCAACGGGGGAGGGTCAGAGAGAGGGAGACACAGAATCGGAAACAGGCTCCAGGCTCCGAGCTGTCAGCACAGAGCCCGACGCGGGGCTCGAACTCACAGACCGCGAGATCATGACCTGAGCCGAAGTCAGCCGCTCAACCGACTGAGCCACCCAGGTGCCCCCATTGGAGACCCTTCTTACGGGGGGAAGGTCCAGGGCCCTCAGGGATTGCTGTGTTCCCATGTCTTGCCACCGACCCAGTCTCCTTACTCTGGGGCTCAACCTCAGCATCTGGAGCCCACAATGGATGTTTCTGGACAGCTGTTTTTCCCTAATCCATAAATTCTTCTCACTCCTCAAAGCCCTCTAACCCCACACCCTGGCCCTCCCTGAAATGTGCCTCAATCCCCTTTCCTAAATGCTGAGTCATAAACTCCACTCCTTGACCTACCAGTGGCCCTCACACTCAACAGGTTTGTGGACGTATCTCATCAAGAACAAACCACCACTGATTCTGCTCCTTGGAGCAGATTCTTCACTAGAATTCCACAAAGATACACTATCCTGGTTGTCCTTCTCTAGCTGCTTCTCTTCATTTTTCCTCTTGATTCCTCCTTGTATCCCTGACCTCCTAACCTTGGAGACTCTTCAAGTTCACTCCCAGGACTTGTTTTTTGGGGCTATTCTTTCCACTTTGGTAAATTCAATCAGTCTATGGCATTAGACACCATCTATACACTGCTCACTTGCAAATCTTGACCCTCAGTTTGGTGGCTGTGAACTCCAGACTCAGCTCTCTATACAACATCTCAGCTTGAACATTTAATAAGGTATCTCATTCTGGACATGTCCAAAAGTGAGCTCCTGATCTCCACCTTCCCCCCCAAACTTCCTCCTATGAAGTCTTCCCCACCTAACTTTATAGCATCTTCCAGCTTTTTTTTTTAATTTTTTTGAATGTTTATTTATTTTTGAGAGAGAGAGAGAGAGAGAGACAGAGCATGAGCGGGAGAAGGGCAGAGAGAAAGGGAGACACAGAATCTGAAGCAGGCTCCAGGCTCCGAGCTGTCAGCACAGAGCCCAACTTGTCAGCACAGAGCCCGACGTGGGACTTGAACTCACAAGCCCTGAGATCATGACCTGAGCCGAAGTCGGATGCCCAACCGACTGAGCCACCCAAGAACCCCAACATCTTCCAGCTTTTTAAGCCAAAAAATCTTGCAGTCATCTGTGACTTCTCTTTTTCTCTCATAGCCCACATAAAATCCATCCAAAGTCTTGGGGGCTCTGCCTTGAGAATATTTCCACTTCTCACCACCTCCCCCCACAACCACCCTGATTCAAGGCACTGTCTCTCCCACTTAACTAGCCTCCCTGCTTCTGTCCCTCCTCCCCTTCAATCACTCTCAACACAGCGGCCAGATATGCCTGTTGAAACCTAAGTCAAATCACAGCACTTCTGTGTCAAAACCCACCAGTAGTTTGCATAACACTCAAAGTAAAAGCCAAGGTGCAGGAAGTAGAATGGGAGCTGCCAGGAACTGGGTGAAGGGGGAGGGGGACGTAGTGTTTCATGAGTACAGAGTTTCAGTTTGGGATGATTGAAAGTTCTGGAGGTGGATGGTGGTGCTGGTTGCCCAGGGATCTAACAAAAGATAGATAGCCTAAAAAGAAAAAAAGGCAAGGCCCTACACATTCTGACTCTCTTTTATTTTCCTGACTTTATCTCCTACCATTTCCCATCTCATACATTCCACTTTGCTCACATAGACCTCCTGACTGTTCTCCAAACACACAGGGCATTCACCACATTTTGCCCTCATTAATCTCTCCGTCAAAAATGCTCTTCCCTGGGGCGCTTGGCTGGCTCAGTCAGCAGAGCATGAGACTCTTGATCTCGGGGTTGTAAGTTGGAGCCCCACATTGGGCATAGAGATTACTTAAAAATAAAATCTTAAGGAAAAATGCTTTCCCCCAAATATGTGGATGGCTCAACTTCCCACCTCCTTATCCTCTCGTGGGGAGACAACATTTCCATGCCATCCTATCTAAAATTGCAAGCCACACCCTGCACTCCATTGGTACTTACCATCCACCTTCTCTGTTTTATTTTTCTCCATCGCTTATCATCAAGGGACACAATATATCATTATTTATTTGTATTTTTTAGTTTCTGTCTTCTACCGCTGCAGCGTGAGTTTTGTGGGCTTGAGATTTTGGTCTGCTTTCACTTACTCCTGCACCCCCAGCTCCTAGAACAGTGCCTGGCACATAGCAGGTGCCCAATAAAATGTTTGATTTCATATTTATGGTGGCCTTGGCAATATTTTTTAAACCAGAAATATTATAAATTCATGAAAAACTTATGGTCTTTCTCCGCAAATCTGCTGTAAACAGTAACAAAAGTGAGATCATGAAAGCTATATAGAAACAAAGGGAAATGTTTATGATCAAAACGGTGGCTACGCACATTATGACTGCAAGGATCTAGAACATGAATCCACGTGGGCAAGAGTGGAAAGAAAGGTGTAAAATGAGAATTGTTGTTAGACTAATGGGAGCACGTTTTTCCTCAAAAAAACCAAATGGCATTATTATTAATGAGGATATTCAGAACATATCATGTGCCAGATCACATTCGAAGCAAATGACACATGTTGCCTCATTCAATCTTTGCAAAAATAAGCTCTAGGCTATGGTCGTGAGAAGTTAAGTAACTTGGTCAGGATTGCACATGTGGAGGCAGAAGCCAAGCCAAACTCCTGTCTGACTCATGTCAAAATATTAACCAACTCCTGTGTGAGTCACATTTTCTGTATGTCAATACAGTCACAACGATGCCGCATAACAAACCACCCCAAACCTGGGTGACTTGTCACGACTATTTGGTCTCCTGCTTACTGGTTTTCAGGTTGACTACTTTGGCAGGTCTAGACCTGGCAATCCAGAAGTTTCCGCTGGGCGACTTGTTTCAAGGAGCAGGCTGCACGTGTTGTTCAGGTAACCTCCATGTTCATTCGGAGGCCCCTGTGGAAGAGGCAGAGACTCCCAGGGGCATGTTCTTTATCAGGGTCTTACTCTCCTGGAGGCCCTTCTCGTGTGCACACCGCGCCCTTTCCGACCTGTGTCCTTTCACTCAGAGCAGTGCTCCTTTGCCTTTTGTGAGGACCTAAGTACTACACTGGTCTTTGAAATTTCAAACGCAAAGCTGTTAAATATCTGAAAGTCATGTGGTCTCTTGAAGAGAGAGCCAAAGTAAGACCCGAACTGATGATCTAGTCTTACCATTCACCAGGCAGGAGGTTATGGGCCACACTGAGAAAACCTCTAGATTTTCCTTCTCAGTCTAAAAATAGAAACCATGTGGATAATATTCAAAATATTTAGTGACCAACATGGTGCCTGGAGGTTTCCTGCTGTGCTAGTTGTTAACTCTTTCGTACTCGTTAGTTTAAAGCATTCCAAACAGGCCTTGAAACCTGGGGAGGCACTCGGGGGGACCCTTCACCACTACAATTTATGTCGCTGTTTTATGACCAGTAAGGGCACACCACTCTATCCAAACTGACTGTCATCCCTGGAGATCAAATGTCTCCGCCTTGCCATAATGACAAAAAAGTGTTCATCGGGAAATTATGGAACCAAGGTGAGTGATGTGCCATCATAAGAGGAAAATCCTGCAGATCCCCAAGGCACTACCCGGTCAGATAGCCTTCAAGACTGCAAAATGCTGCCCAAAAGAAAGTCTCCAGCACTTGAGGCAGAACCTCTGATAACAGTTTTCCTTCTCTGCCATAATTTTGCCTTTTGGGATGCAAAGCAGAAATTACTACTATCTGCAGCCTGTAGGACAAACACAGTTCACAATCGTTTTTGTTTGGTCCCATCTGGTATTGGTTCCTCATTTGAGCCAGCATTTAAAGCTGGAGGATTCCTCTAAAAATTCAGATTTCTCTCACTCTCATGGGCAAAGCAGTTAGCCACACAGCCCAAAGCAGTCAGCACCATATTCTGGGTAAACTGTGCCTCTCCCCCCCCACCTCCCCAACTAAAATTTGGGAGCTCTTCCTTTTTCGCCTGGTTGCATCCAAGAAGGGGGGGGGTGGGGTCACCAGCAGCTCTGCTGTAGCCGCATGAGAAAAGTCAGCTAGGGTTGTCGTTCTTGCCTCGTCTGCTCATACCAGCATGGTCTGATCCAGAAATACAGCCTCCACGTATGCCTCTGGTGTTTCTGTCAGTATGCAAAGGATAGAGGCTCCCTTAAGTTGGGCTAAGTGAACTGCCTTCAGTGGGTCATCCAAGATTTCTACCTTAATGCTGATACCTCTTTGTACACAAAATAAAAATCTTCAATTTAAAAAAAAATAAATAAAATAGTAAAAATATAAAAATCTAGATTTCTTCTTTTTTTTAATTCTGTTTATTTATTTTACATAATGTCTACACCCAATGTGGGGCTTGAATGCATGACCCAGAGATCAAGAGTCTTAGGCTCTGCCCACTGAGCCAGCCAGGCACCCCTAAAACTCCAGATTTCTACTTCTATCAAATAAACCAGAAGATACAGCAACATTCTGTTGGCATCCCCTGCATGGCAAGAATCTGCTAGAACTGAGTAGAAGTTATCCCTTTATGTAAGGCCTATGTGCTCCATGGTTCTCCTCTCTTCACCATTCCCCAAGCTTCTCCCTAATACTAAGACACACAAAAATTACCATTCATCATAATGAACTTTTTTCCCTGATAATAGAGAAATATTTCTCTGGGCAAGACTCTCAAAAATGGGGAAAGGAACTCAGAGCTGCCGACTCCAGGAAGCCTCTGATGGACTCTGACATGACAAAAGCAGTGTGTGAAGGATGGAGGGGGCCCACGGAGCCGTTTTGTACCATTGTGCAATTCGTCTCATTGCCTCTGTGAATGGTGCCCCCTAAGGTTGTGCAGTGAGCAATCTGCACAGCTGTTCAGTACATTCTGGAGGCATGAGAAAGGTACAGATATGGCACAGACTGGTGAGAATAGGGCAGGCAGGGTATGGCCCCAAATGGGGTGGGAGAGCACACTAAGTCCACAGAAGGAGCCCTTTCAGCTTTACTAAAAGAGAGAAGAGAAATGACGAAGGCTTGGGATTGATTATGATGGCAGACCTCAGAAGAACATGGACACACTTAACTCTTCCTGCTTTCACCTTCAGGAAAGTACATGATCCCCAAAGGCGAGAACACAAAGCAAACATGAGGAGGCCTCTGTAGTCCAAGGTTAGCAATATGCACCTTGCCCTTGTCAGATGGGCTGGAAGCTGAGACTTACAGAGGACTCCCATCTCAGGGGCAAACAAGGCATAACTGACCTCTCTAGATTTGGTCTCAACTTGATATTTTTTATTGTAGTAAACAAGAAGTTTCTAGACACTAAGAGACAGAGACTAGACAAAATATTTTGTGTTCCTTTTATTTCCTCACCACTGGGCGGCCCTCCCTTAGCCACGGGACCTTTGATGGGTCCTGCAGCCAAGTCTGGGAAAGCCACCAGGTAGTGGCTTTAAGCCTCCTTTTCCCTCCCCTAGGGATGAATGTGGGTTCACAAGACCTGCAATCACAAGTCACTTACTTCATTTATAATAATGAAGGGCAAGTGCTTTGATTTTTTCTAAACACAAACTGCAACATTAAAAAGCAAGCCTACTTTATAGACTCAAAATGTTCTGCAGGTTCAAGACTTTCTCCTTTCTCTACCTGGCATATTTTCTGAGAGAAGGGCATATAAACCTTCGTGAGCGGTCAAGACTAGACTATGGCCCCAGCTTAGTTCCACCTGCTCCCCAGAGTATAATGAATTTATTGCCCAGTGAGTGCCAAGGCCTCTTGAGACTGGCTGAGGGGCTGAGAGGGCAAGACTAAGTATGAATTTAGCAGGAGGGGTCTGGGAAGAAGGACTTAAGCTGGAGCCTCATGGAGGCTGCCATGAGCTGCACTGAGATGCCCATGTGCAAGGTCAGAAACAGGGTCCAGAAAAGGGGCAGAGATGAGCCTCTCCCTCCTGGGGCTCCCCAGGATGCTTACCACCAAATAACCACAAGGCAGCCGGCAAGGTGACTACAGAGGACTGAGAACTGACTCCAGCAGCTGCAGGAGAGGGAGAGTGCACTTCCCGCCACGGTGATCAATAAACATTTCAGGGGAAAGATGCATTTATTCTTAGCCTGGAACTCCAAGGTGGAAGAGGAGAGAGGGAGAGCATATAAAGCACAGGGCACCGCAAAAACAAATTTCACAAGGCTGCAGAGTCTATTATTACCTCTTCCGGGTGCTTAACCCCCTCCCACAGGTCCAACATTCTGGCCACATCCAGCCATCTTCAGGGTTGTGCCTGCCATGTCCTTCCTCCCCAAGTGTTCATGCTGATTCCTGGCTTAGAAGGATCTGAGGCATTTGCTCCCCACTCTTCCTCCTGTTGATATTCTACTGTCTTTAGAGGTCCGAATTCAGAGGTCTTTGGTGAAGCCTTCCCTGATTCTCCAAGTCACAATTCCAATTATGCCTTCTTTCTCCCCATCCTTTGTCTGACGGTGTGTGTGTATTTGTGTGTGTGTGTGTGTGTGTGTGTGCGTGCATGTGTGGAGTGTGTGTGTCTGTATGTGTGCTGAAGTGTGACTCATGTGGTTCCCCAGGTAGAATACCCCCCTGGGCTGGGCACTGGGGGTCCCTCTGCTTTCTGCACCCCCCCCCCACAACCCCACTCAGTTGGTCTTGATTACCGCTCCTGACTGATTTGCTGAATCCTGGCCAGATGAACTCCGTCTGTATCCTGGTTTTACTGCTGACTGACTATGGGTGCTTGAACAGATTACCTCAATCCCCATGCCTCAGTTTCCTCATCCATTAAGAGGTCTTATAAGGTTGATGTAAAGAATGAATGACATTGTACACTGAAAGTAGCATAATGACTATTACTACCATTTACACTTATGTGTTATATATATATCACATATATTTTTAAATCTCTCTGAGAATTCCAAGGTCCTTTTCACCTTGAGTCCAGAGATAAGAATTTCCTTCAATGACTGAAAATGAGCAAAAGAGACTGACTTGTCCTTGAGCTCACAGCGACCTGGGACTATTATGGAAAGACAAAGGAATTCCTGTCATCCTCTTTGCAGCTCAAACCATGGGTCAGGCTTCTAGAAATCCATCAATATTTAGGACGGGGCTTTTGTGACACCCAACTTTCCCTAGCTGGTCAACATTTTTATAAATAAATGAACACTATTGTTCACAATAATAACGAAGGTGAGAGACAGTGGCTTCGTTATGTTACCCTAATGTGGAGAAGAGAGAAGTCAGGTGATTTAATGAAGAGTCTGAACATTAGAAAACTGAGAAAAAAGACTCTTGCCCTTAGGAAAACTATCTGTAACTTCACTGCTCCCAGAGGAAGTAGCACTTCGGTCCTAGTGGGGAGTGCTATCCTCATTCCACCCCCAGCTGCTGTACTCTTCCAAGGTTGGGTCCATTCTAGAGGCTCTGCTTTTAGGAAGATAGGGGCAAATGGTAGAGACCCAGCCAGAATGATATCAGGTCTGGGAACTGTATCCCAGGAGCATGAGCTAATGGAACTAAAGCCATTTGGCTCTACACCAAAGGATATGGCAGCCTTGCCTGGGCAGAAAGTGATATTTGAAGCTGAGGAGTAGGGAAGGTAGGGCGGAGATCCAACTTCATGTCAGGAAATTCCACAATCAGAGAGGATTTGTGAGGTTGCAAGGATTCCAGCATCCCATATGTGCAAGCACTGGGCCAGGGATCACTGGCTTGGGTTCACCTTATGTATGGAAAGTGCTATGTAAACTTTTGACAAGCTATGTGTGGGATATTGTTGATCTCTTTGGGGCACATAGATGGCTCAGTTGGTTAAGTGACTGACTCTTGGTTTCAGTTCAGGTCATGATCTCAGGGTTCGTGAGTTCGAGCCCTGCACTGATGATCTCAGGGTTCGTGAGTTCGAGCTCTGCACTGGGCTCTATGCTGACATCGGGCTCTATGCTTGCTTGGGATTGCCCCCCCCCACCCCCCCTGCTCCTCCTGTATGCTCTCTCTCAAAAATAAATAAATAAACTTAAGAAAGAAAGAAAGAAAGAAAGAAAGAAAGAAAGAAAGAAAAGTTGATCTCTTTGAGAGCAGAGAGCCTGTCAAGACACAATCTTATCCCCAGTATCCAGTACAGTACCTGGCACATACAATCAGGTTTGAGGTACCTTTCAGTTTTAAGATTATTTAGATTCTTTCAAGAACTATAACAAAATAATAATGCTACTGAGAGAGACCTTCTCACCAAAGAGGGTCCACTTATGTGTGTATATAAATATCCACTAAACACCCTTTCTTCACTCATGCAGGGAACAAGAGGTGGGCGGTGACCGCAATCATGTTTTTGAGCTGGTCACAACACTTCTGAATATACCAGAACTAGCCAATGATTTCTCAGTAATACATCCCAAGAAAAGTACCTGAGGGTAGACTCTTTGCTTAAAGAGCAATGCTGAGGAGGTTTTTTGTGATTCTCTTCCTGCCACTAATTAGCTTTTACTATTGAACTCTGTGCAAAATATTACGATCACCCCCTGCATAATTACCAACTCCCAAACCACAGAAACATTCCAGAACGGGAGCCAGGAGAAAGAGACTGGGAACGAGATGTCGAGTCTCATCACAGTGAGCATCTATGGGAGCCGGGACTTAGCTAGAAGCTTCACCTGGTGTTATGGGCTAAATGTGTCCCCACAAAATTCATATGTGGAATGAATGAATGAAAATACAGTACTTCAGAATGTGATTGTATTTGGGAGATAGGGTCTTGAAGGAGGTGATCTAGTTAAAATGAGGTCATTAGGGTGAGCCCTGATCCAAGATGGCCAGTGTCCTTATAATCCCAGGAAATTGGAAACTGAGAAACCTCAGTGGTGCTCAAGACCACAAGAGGACAGAGAGAGAACATGGCCATCACAAGCCAAGGAGGGGGATCTCAGGGCAAACCAAACCTGCTGACATCTTGACCTCAGACTTCTAGCTTCCAGAACTGTGAGAAAAGTAATTTCTGCTCTTTAAGCTCCCCAATCTGCAGTATACTGCTATGGTAGCCCTAGCAAACCATTTGTACCTGGGATATTTCGTTTCACCCTTAGAACTACTCAACTTATTTTCTTTATTTTGCAGAAGAAATCGAGGCTCAGAAAAGTCACTTAATTTTCCCCAATTCTTACAGTGGGTGAGTGGCAGAGCCAGGATTTTGTATCAGGTTTGTGGGTTGCAAAACCCACATTGTCTCTATCGCATCAAGTTGTCTAGTAAAATTAATGTTTTACTGAAAACACTCTACAACCAGTCCTGTAACCAGACCAATCAAAGCAAGATGCTCCGGTGGAAGGGATTTCTTGCCGGTACCATAGGGACATTGGGCTCTCCTCAACTTGACCTCCTGGACGCGCTCTGCCACCACCCATGGCAAAGGTCACGTGCACCCGCAGAGCTGAGGACAACCTGACAGGAGAAGCTCTGTGGGCTCCTCTCATGGTATTAGAGCCACGTGGTGTCCAACAGGACCTGATGGGAAGCAAGTTGGGAGAGGGGAAGGCTCCTTTGTACTCTCTCAAAGAGACATTATTCTACAAACCCTGACCTCAGCCCCCTTCTCTGATGGATAGCAGAGTCAGGCCCCTTCCCTACCAATTAGGATGATGACCACCACCTACAACTTCTGTCTCCCAAGCACTATGCTAGGCACTTGGCATCCGTATTATGAGGTGAATACTATCCCCTATTACAGAGCGCACAGAGGATGTAACTGAGGCTTAGAAAGCTGAGTAGCTTGCCCAAGGAGGCACTGACTAGAAAGGCACAGAGCCCACATCACAGTTTCCAAAAACTTGTCCTTCCTCTCCACCACCCTGCCTCATGCTGACAGAAACCAAAGGGCATGTGGAGACACACTTATGCTCCCATGAGTGCTGGTCCCAAGACCCCTAAGAAGACACACTCAAAAGCCCACAGAAGCCTCTTCTTGTAGCCTCACCACAAGGAGACCTCCACAGATGGCGACCTCATCATCCACCTAATAAAGTGGGAATTCAGCCAGGAGGAGACCAAAGATGGTTTATAGACAGCACGTTCCCACCAAGCCATATCCCTAGCTTCTAGCACCCTGTGTCTCTCTGCCCCATGCCCTTGACCCACACTGCAGGAGACAGCCATGAGGGCGGGGAAGCAGCCAGCATCCACACTATAATCTTTGTGTTTGTTAACTCCGGCTCTGGAAACACCAGCACAATGATGATCCCTATCAGGTGAATGCCTACGTCCTGTTTGTTGACATCTGGGTCAAGGGGTGCCATCATCTGTGTGTGTCCGGAAGAATGGACAGCGGATTCACATTCACAGTGCCGCCCAGGAACTCGGGTGCTTATCTGTTCTACCTCGGATAGTTTCATGTCTGTGTTATTTCTCTACATCTTATCCTCCTCAAGCCCCAATTAAGGGGTTAAGCTAAATCATCTCAGAAGATAAATACATACACAAATACATATACATATACATATACATATACATATACATATACATACACATGTACATGTACATGTACATGTACATATATCTCAGTAGATCATCAAAGCACCAGAGTTTTGGGATTTCATTCCCTGGATTTCATCTCTATCCCAGTCTGGCTGTACCAAGCTCTTTATTATTAGCCAGGATTCTGCAGAGAAACACACCAATAGGATATATATATATATATATATATATATATAGAGAGAGAGAGAGAGAGAGAGAGAGAGAGGGAGAGAGAGAGAGGTGGGGGAGAGAGAGAGAGAGAGAGAGAGAGAGAGAGAGAGAGAGAAAGGAGATTTATCCCAGGAGTTGGTTCATGCAGTTATGAAGGCCAAAAAGTCTCACAATCTGCTATAAGCTGAATACTCAGGAAATCCTGTGGTATAATTCAGTCCATGTGCAAAAGTCTGAGAACCAGGGGAGCGAGCCTGCAGTATAATTCCTAGTCTGTGGTCAAAGTCCCAAGAATCAAGGAGCTACTGGTATAAGTCCAGGAGTCCAAAGAATAAGAACCAGTAGCTCCGATGTCTGAGGGCAGGAGAAGATGGTCATCCCGGCTCAACAAGAAAGAAAATATTTACCTTTCCTTTGCCTTTTTCTATTTGGGCCCCCAGTGGATTAGATGATACCCACTTGCATTGATGAGGCCTGATCTCCACTCAGTCAACTGAATCAAATTCTAACTGTCTCCAGAAACACCCTCACAGACACACCCAGAAATAATGTTTTGCCAGTTACCTGGACATCCCTCAGGACAGTCCAATTAACACATAAAATTAACCATCACACTCCTAGATAAGAATCAGAGTCAAACTTTATAATCCATACATTTATCCCTTTACTCAATCATTCAACCAACATCTACTAAGTGCTTTCTGTGAGCCACCCGTTGGAATAGCTACAGAAAATCATCGGAAAAGAGTAAAATAGCACTTGGTAACCTGGCTTACCAGACCCCAAAAAATATGCAGCCTCTAGATAAAAACCACAGCCATGGTGTTTTTTGTTGGGGGGCTGACTGATTAACATCTGTTTCTCCACTTAGGTCCTAAGTTATGCACAAGTCATGCTTGCCACTCAATGCCCAATGCCCAGTACAGTGCCTGGCTCATGGTAGGCACAATAAATACATAATAAACAGTGCAAGCCTGAAGAATACATTATTTTTATACTAATACAAACATGAATATGAAATTACAGATGCAAGTCAAATTTTACATGCATTTTTTTAAATATTTTTTTTTAACATTTATTTATTTTTGAGACAGAGAGAGACAAAGCATGAATGGGGGAGGGTCAGGAGAGAGAGACACAGAATCTGAAATAGGCTCCAGGCTCTGAGCTGTCAGCACAGACCCCGACGCGGGGCTCGAACTCATGGACCGCGAGATCATGACCTGAGCCGAAGTCAGCTGCTTAACCAACTGAGCCACCCAGGTGCCCCTACGTGCATTTTTAAGATGAAAATTTTGGGGCAAAAGTGATGGAGGCACGGACAGGTGGAGCATAGAGTTTTTTTTAGGGCAGCAAAACTCCTCTGTGTAATGGTGGATACATGTCATTGTAAATTTGCCCAAAACCATAAAATGTACAAAGTCAAAAGTAACCCCTAATGTAAATCCTGGAATCTGGGTGATAATGATGTGTCAATGTAGATTCATCGATTGTAACAAATGTACCACTCCGTGGGAGGTGTTGATAGTAGGGGAGGCTGTGCATGTGTGGGAGCAGGGGGTATATGGGAAATGTCTCTATCCTCCTCTCAATTCAGCTGTGAACCCAAAATGGCTCTAAAACACAAACACGAAAAAACTTCCGGGCAAGTTTGTGGTCTGGGTAGGTGTGTCTAGAACATGTTCCCTCTCCCAGGAGAGTTTCTGGAGCACCAGCAAAGCCATTATACCAACTGGGAAGGACTTGCACCCCTACCCCCACCCCCAGTCCAGTGGCTGGGCCCCCTGCTAGCCATCTCATCCTCTCTGTCCTCTCCACAGCCAGACCCCAGAACTGGGAGATCAGCACAACACTGGGTTTCCAGGCACATACAATCCCACCAGCAATCCTGCCCTGATGCAGTTAGTTCAACTGAGCAAGTTTGGAATTTCCTAAAGGAACTTTTGCAGAGAAGTGAAATTGAAAAGATAGCGTGAGACTGGTCCCAGAGCTCTAACTGGTACAGGACCTCCAGAGGCCAGGTTGGGGTAGATAAGCCTTGAGGAATTTCAGAGAATGGGGAGGCTGCTGTGCATGAGGAGAGAGGGAAGAAATGAGTTGTTTGGCCACTGAAAGAAAAGGGGAGAGATATGTAAAGGAGCAAGAGAGCCCAAAAGATGGAGAGGTGGGGACTAAATGGAACCCAGCACAGGTGGGGTCACTAAAGAACATTATCTGAAAGGAGATGCCTCATGTTCTGGACGCCCTTCTGCAAAGTAATGTTTACTTATTTTTGACAGAGAGAGAGACAGAACATGAGCAGAGGTGGGGCAGAGAGAGAGGGAGACACAGAATCCGAAGCAGGCTCCAGGCTCTGAGCTGTCAGCACAGAGCCCGACATGGGGCTCGGGCCCACGAATCGTAAGATCATGACCTGAGCCTCAGTCGGGCGCTTAACCGACTGAGCCACCCCTCTTCGGCCCCTCTTCGGCCAAGTGAAACCCTCCTCCACCTCTTGGCCGCCTCCGGCCCACCTCACTGCGCACTCCCAAATCTCCAGGAGGGTCTACGAAACTCCCCAAGATTTGGGCAGATGTGTATGAAAATCAAGCATGGCGTGGAGTTCTATGTCCTCAGAAAGCAAACACACCCCTCCCCCAGTGTGCTTCCTCCACCCACAATAGGCAAACGTGAAAGGGACAGCTTTAAACATCCAAAGGGCCATGAAAATGGAAGGTTTCCATCCATATTACCTGGCTCTAAAGAAAGGGGAAGCCCCCAGTTGAAAACCTAAAGCAAAAGCACCAAAATAGAAAAGCATAAAAGGAACAAGTTGACAGAACACAGATGTTTTTGCTTTGACTGACTCAGGTTAATCTTAGATACACAGACCATGCTTCCCCTCCTGTCCCATGGTCTTGAGCTGATGTGCTGGTTCACCGTGAAGGCTGGCTTCAGGCTTGAGGAAAGACTGTCCTCCTGCCCTAGGCTACCTGACCCACATCTGGCTCAGTGCTACAAGCACCCTCTGATGACGGGTCTGGTCACGTTACAACCCTGCCTCCTACATGTCAACTCCCCTCTGTTGGCGGGAGGCTCCATTCTTTTACAGATTCACAGCCCATAAGTCCAGATGACCTTCCAGGAAGCTCCTTTCCAGGACCGAAGGCCATGTCTGGCTGAGTGAAAGGCAGCAAACGGAGTTTGGAGTAAGCTGTACCCTGCCTCCATTGAATGTCCAACCCCTTCTCAGCCCTTGGTACAAAATTCACCAACTTCCCCCACCTGATCCATGACTGATCTACCACTTCCCTTCACACACACAAATGAGATGATTAACAATTAAAAAATGCTTTCTACGTTTAGTCACAAACACACACATCAATTAGAGGAGGTCTTCTCATCCACACATAACTCTAGATAAACAAACAAGGATGAAAAGCACACACGCGTAAACATCTGGAGGAAACAAAGGATTTCATGCCTTACCATGGATCTCTAAAATCTGAAGGCCTTCTCAAGCAAATGCAGAATTTATGAAAAATAAAAACACTTCTTTAAAGGTTAGTTAATTTTTGAAAATTGCTCACCGGCTATCGATAGCAAATGAGCCAATGTTTCTAAATTGATAGAGAAATTAGACCATTCTCCATGGCCCATCTCAGTGATATTAAAATGAGCCCGAGCAACGAGTATGCATTTAAATGGGAACAGTTTACTCTTCTCCTTCCCTTCATTTGGATTATGGCCGATGATTGAGAAACTCTAAATTGGGGTGTGTCCCTATTGTCACTCTTCCTATTGGACAGTGAGTATTCACTGCGGGTGGCATAGGGCTGCCTTTTCACAGAGACCTAAGTCAGTAAGTCTGCCCGGAGGGGAAATTTAGCACCTAAGACAAAAATGCCCTGAAACATTCCATGAGAGCCCAAAGTCTGAGACCCGAAGTAGACTCATCAATTCTCCTACCTCAGACCCTCTTTGCGAGCTTCTCAGCAGCCTTGGAGTAGGTCCAGGGGACCATGTGGCGCCGAAGGTGATGACTATAATCTCAGAAAACGAGACAGGAAGAACACCGGACTGAGTCAGGAGGCTTAGCTGCTTACATGCATGTGACTTTGGAAAATTGCCCAGCCTTTCCTTGGTTTTGTCATCCGGAAAAAGCCTACCTCACAGGGCTGCTAAGAGGCTCCAAGTAGAAAACGTTGAGGGTGAGAATATGTTGTAAACTGTAAGAAGCCATATGAGTGCAAACATGCTTACATGTACTGCCAGTGCTTTGATTTGGAGCAGGCTGTTTACTGAGCTTGCTCTGTGCTGGGCACTCAACGCTGTACAGGTACTAGCTCCCTACCATGGATGGAATTGTGTCCCCCCAAATTTCATACGTTGAAGCCCTAATCCCCAGTGGCACAGTATTTGGAGATGGAGCCTTTGGGAAGTAATTAGCTTTAGATGAGGTCACTCCTGAAATAAGAAGAGACACTATTGAGGTTGCCTCTTGTCTCTCTCCACCTGTCCTCACAGAGGAAAGGCCATGTGAGGACACAGCAAGAAGGCAAAAGCATGTGCAACCCACTGAGAAAGCCCTCACCAGACGCCAACCCTGCAGGCACCTTGAGCTTGGACTTTCAGCCTCCAGAACTGTGAGAAGCAAAGTCCTGTTCTTTAAGCCACCCTGTCTATCGTGTTTTGTTATGGCAGCTCAAGCTGACTAAGACATTCCCTTGATCTCCTAACAACCCTGAGATCACCTCTATCATCACTGCCATTCTACAGATGAGGGAAAAGGAACCTAGAGAATTGAATAAACTTGTCCAAGGCCAAGGCCACCAACTGGGAAGTGGTGGAACCAGGATTATGAATTCATGGCAGAGACTACCCGGAGCTCACCAAAACCATTTCTTCTTCCTGGGCACACAGCTAAACCATGTTTCCCAGCCTTGGTACCAGGAGAGTTCTCCTCAGTGGAATGTATGTGAAAGCATTGTATACTGCTCATAAGCCAGGGTGGTGTAGAGGACATGGACATTTCCACCATTTTCTCCCTTTCCTTTGGCAGGGAACTCAGAGTCCATGTGTAGGAGATGGCCCTGCGACAAGAAGGGAGCAGCCTGGGTCCCTCAGTGACATCATGAAGGAGAGCACCTTCCCCCAACCAACCCTCACTGGTCTCCAACGGTAATAGGAGATGAACTAATGTTAGAAGAAGAAGAAGAAGAAGAAGAAGAAGAAGAAGAAGAAGAAGAAAAAGAAGAGGAAGAGGAAGACAGGGAAGAAGGGGAAGAAAGAGAAAGAGAGAAAGAGAAAGAAAGAAAGAAAGAAAGAAAGAAAGAAAGAAAGAAAGAAAGAAAAGAATGAAAGAAGGAAGAAAGTGAAAAAAGAAAAAGAAAGAGAAAAAGAAAGGAAGGAAGGAAGGAAGGAAGGAAGAAGGAAGGAAGGAAAGAAAGAAAGAAAAGAATGAAAGAAGGAAGAAAGAGAAAAAAGAAAAAGAAAGAAAGAAAAAGAAAGGAAGGAAGGAAGGAAGGAAGAAAAGAAAGAAAGAAAGAAAGAAAGAAAGAAAGAAAGAAAGAAACTGCTGTTGGGATAGGTCTATTTGTTATAGAAGCTCATATTACCTCAGGTGAATTCTAATTTTATAAGGTGAATTCTAAACACCAAGGTAAGTAAACCAGTATTTTATATAAAAATGATGAAGATACTCGTTTGTAATGTAAAAACCTGAATACCACCTCTGATTGTAAACCAGGAAACAACACAAAGATACTTTTTTTTTTAATATTTAAATTTTATTTAAATCCAAGTTAATTAACACATAGTGTAATAATGATTTCAGGAGTAGAATTTAGTGATTCATCACTTACATATAACACCCAGTGCACATCCCAACAAATGCCCTCGTTAATATCCCTTGCCCATCTAGCCCATCCCCCCAGCCAACACCCCTCCAGCAACCTTCTGTTTGTTCTCTGGGTTTAAAAGCCTCTCATGGTTTGCTCCCTTTCTTTTTATCTTATTTTTCCTTCCCTTCCCCTACGTTCCCATGTTTTGTTTCTTAAATTCTACATATGAGTGAAATCATATGATACTTTTAAAAGGAATATAGGAAAGCTCATTCACTGTGGCATTTGTCTTCAAGGAAATTTATTCTGATTACCAACACTCGTGCAACCTAATCCACTACGCTCTACAGCAAAGTTTCCTTTTAACTTTCAGGAGCCAGCGTAACCCCTGTCCCTTAAGAGACTGTCAATTAACATTTGTTGAGAATGACTGGCCTTTGCTCCCTCATTGCTTTCTGCTCACTACACATACAGTCCAGAATGTCCCCAGGTTTTTCTCTGGGGACTCTTCTGGGAAAGTCCAAAGCAGCCCTGTACACTACGACAGTGTTACAGGCTGGCCTGTATCCCTCCAAAATTCCTGTGTTGAAGTCCTAACACCCAGGACCTCAGAATGTGACTGTGTTTGGAGATAGGGCCTTTAAAGAGGTGATTATGTTAAATGATTCTATTAGGGAAGGGCCTAATCCAACATGACTGTTGTCCTTGTAAGAAAAGGAGATTAGGACACAAAAAGAGACACCAGGGATTGTGTGTGCAAAGAAAAAAAAAAAAAAAGATGTATTTGAACCCATTGTTTAAGTATAGTTTTTGTGGAGTTGTTTTCAACTTAGATTATGTTTTGGTTCATATAGTTCTAAGACCAGAACTTTATTCCAATGTGATATTAAGAAAAATTTCAAAAACAACAAAACTGGAAGAATTTTACAGTGAATTTTATGATGAACACTGATATGTATACCCAGTATACTACCATTAATATTTTACTGCATTCACACACGTTTATCCATTTTTGCTCCCCTCCTTCAATTTCTCCATCCTTCCATCATCCTAATGCATTTCAAAGTAAGTTGCAGGTATCTGTAACTTCCCTTTCAGCATCTACATCACTAACCAGAATCCAGTATTTGTTTTCAGTGGTTTCTTTTCATGTAAAATGTATCAACAATGAGGAAACTCACAAAGCTGAAGTGTATATTCCCCCAGTGTTGACAAGGATATACATCTGCTGTTCTGTGAAAAGGAAGTATATTCAAAAAGACTTCCAAAGGCCAAAGGATCCCCGTGACCAAAGAAAAAGGCTGACAAATTTATTGAGGCAAGAAATGATCTGTTTAGGGAACTTAGGAAAGACACATGTCTTGTGTGGATGCAAGACTAGTAGACTTCTGCAATCCCACCTCCCTGAAAATCTACTTTTTATAGCCCTTAGAAGCTGGGAGCCCTTCCTGGGGGACCACTCAAAAAGAGAATGTTTAGGAATAGGTGTGTGTCACAGTCTTCTCTCCAGGGAAGAACATGGATATTATGCCCTGACAGTGTGCTTGAGGGTGTGCTTAAGGGTGTGGTTAAACAAAAAGAAAAAATGGGGGGAGGGTGGGTTGAGCTCGAGAAGGTTTCAAGGTCAAGAAGGTGGCAGATTTGTCCAAGATGGCATCAGTCTTGCTCACACACCTGTGTGACCCAAACCCCTCTCAAGCTGTAGAACATAACCATCACTCCAGAAAGTGGTCAAGCCTCTTCTCAGTCAATTCCACTCTCACTATCCCCAGAGGCAACTACTGTAACTTTCATTCCACTATAGATTAGTTTTGCTTGCCTTAGAACTTCATTTGAAAGGAATCATACAGTATGCGTTCTTTTGCTTACAGGTTCTTTCAGTCAGCATAATGCTTTCAAGACTGATCCTGTGGTTGGTTGAGTGTAACAATAAGTTGACCTCTTTTTCTGCTTGGGAAGTATGGTTAAATATACTGGGGCTTGTTGATTCATCCTCCTACAGATGCACACTTGGTCTGGTTCCAGTTTGGGGCTATTAAGAATAAAACCACTATAAACACTCTTGTATGAGCATTTTTGTGGCCACGTATCTTCATTTCTCTTGAGTAAATACATAAAAATGGAATCATCGGGTCATAGGATTAGGGAGTGTTTAGTTTTGTTTAAAAAAAAAAAAGTGTCAGAGTGTTTCTTAAACCAAGGTGCCTGCACCGTTTTACCTTCCCACTAACAATGTCCAATTACCCCATTGCTCCGCGTCCTTGCCAACATTTGGTGTTGTCAATGTTTTTGAGAAAACTAGACCTTCCTATATATCTGGCTCTGGACATTAGGACATGGGAGGGGCTTGCCATCCCTAAGTATGTGTCAGTGGGTGCTGAGGTTGGTGCACTGTACAGGATCTAATTTAAATTTACTCCTCATAGCAACTTATTCAGAGGCTGAGAGAAGTGGAATAATTGTAAAACTGGGCTTCAAACCCAGGTTTTTCTGGCTCTTCCCCCCCACCCCCCCCGGCTTCGTTAGAAACAAGAAGGTGTTGAAAAGGGAGACTCCTGTGCAAAGGAGTGTTTGTCAACCTTTTCCCATTAGTCAGAGCCCATCAGGAAGCTCAGAAGATTCCGGTTCACATTGGAAGCTGATGCTTCTGGCCCTGTAGGTTTGGATGACTTGGGGACAGAGAATAAGGGGGGAAAGAAATCCTTCTGCAAACACTCACTTCCTTCCACCTGCTAGAGGTCTTAGGAAATCAAGCTCTCAGGCTCATAAAAGGCCTGAAGGAAGAATAAGGGGCCTAGAGAGACCTTCCAAAAGTCTTTTCTACATCCCTAAGCCTCTGGCAGAAGGAACCTCTGGGGCTACAGGGTTCTGGTTGCAGCTCTAATCCCAGTTAAAGTTCTGCCTTGCTTATATAATATCCTCCAACATGGACTGGTTGACCCAGTGGGAGCCAATTATGTCCCTGGGGAGCTTCCAGTTTTGAGGAAATATGTCATTGCTGGGATTTGGGATACAAATGGAGAGGAAATGGAATGCACGGAGCCCTGTCCATCCAGTCCCCACAATGGTATGAGGTAAATATAAATATCTTCATTAGCCAGATGAAAAATCTGAGGGTCAGAGGCTCTGAGTCACTTATCTAAAGTCATACATGGCAGATTCCAAACGTCTTCCACCTCCCAGAGGAAAGGATTGATGCAGGGGCTGTAGAATCACAGACCTGGAGCTGAAGGACTGACAGAACCCTCTCCATAACCCGCCAGACTGCCCGTAAGAATCCATACTATGGTGAAATTCTCAACAAGACGGCCTCAGCTTCTGCTGCACCCGCTCTGTGTTGAGACCCCCCCCGCCCCCGAGACAGAATGCTGAAGCGTGGGGATCTTGAGGGAAGGCAGTGCCTTCCAAGTGGTCTTAGTAGGGACTAGAGCCTGAAGCTGGCGGGGGAAGGAAGTTCCCCAGCAGACCCAGTAAAGGGAGAGTAATTCTTAGTAGAAAGTGTGCCATGGGATCCTGGGCACTTATTTCTACAGGTTACCTATTTGCATTTTAGCAGCAATCTCCTAAGGACACAGTACCTTGGCCAGTAAAAAAGCCACTCTTTGTCCCTTCTTAAAATCCCATCACAGACTCTGTGGCTCACAGGTGTGTGAGTTGTGGCCTCTCTTATTGCCTGTTGAAGCAGGAGAAAGGCTGAGTCTGCGGGTTCACAAAGTGCTGTTATAAACGCTGCTCTGCTCCCAATAAATTGTCTCAAGTTGTCTTTGAGTCCCTTTTTCTTCATCTGTAAAAACTGTTCCTTTCATCACGCAGTGGTTGAGAATATTCTTTAAAAGGCATGTATTGTATAATAGAGTGTACTACAGAATAGACAATTAACTGTTTTTTATTCTCCTTTCCTCTGGTCTTTGGCCAAATAGATGGTTAAAAAGAAAGTTAACTTGTTCTATTGTGTTAAATATGATCCTATTCCTTTGGGGATTGTGAAAAGACTTCCATGCTGTCACACTTTTGCCTTGGGCCTATGACCTTCTTGTCCAGCTGCTCTCCTTTTAAGTCCATTTGGGCAGGAAGGTTGGTCTGATCTTGGAAGTCCCTTGCAACTCTAAGCCTGCAGGCGAATTTGAACTAACAGGTTTGAGCACTAACTGGGAGGAAAGGAAAGATAGGGAGGGGATTCACTCATCACTGTTGAGCCAACACCTGGGAGAAGGAACTGAGACCATGACCACTGCTAAAATTGTTACCCGAACCTGGTTTCTCCCCTTGGTGGATTTTGGGCCTCAAGTCACAACCAAGCCAAAGAATAGGAAAAGGAAGGGTCTTGCTTGCAACAAATACAGAAGAACACCTAGGATCTTTCCCAAATCAGTGTCTGCTCGAACAACAGTTCTGGGGAAGTGTTTGTTTTTGTTTTTGGTTTTGTTTTTTTTTAATGTTTATTTCTTTCTGAGAGAGAGAGAGAGAGAGAGAGTAAGAGACAGAGCATGAGCGGGGGAGGGCAGAGAGAGAGAGGGAGACACAGAATCTGAAGCAGCCTCCAGGCTCGGAGCTGTCAGCACAGAGTCCGATGCAGGGCTTGAACTCACAAACCTCAAGATCATGAAATGAGCCGAAGTCAGAGGCTTAACCGACTGAAACACCCAGACACCCCAGACCTGGGGAAGTTTTAAGCTAAGGGTGCATACATATTCACAGATGGGTTTGTGTAATGGGAATACAGCATGAGGCTGGGCCAAAGGTCATCTTAAAGCAAAGGAGTCCATGTCAAAATCACTAGGGCCAGCAAGGGTCAGCATTATCAGTTCTCTGACTCCAGTTGGTCTGGTATTTGAGTGCTCACAGGGGTTTAGATCCTGTGAAGATAACTCACCAGTGCTCAGTGTGTGTCAGGTCAATTTTCACTTCTGAATATGATTAGGCTACCTGCTGACCTGCCAGTGGCTGTTTGTTCTTACATTCTTTCACAAGACAGCTGGAGGCCTAAAATGATTTTTCTTATGTCAAGAGAGCTATGTCTGTCTTTCTTCTTCTGGGGAACCCTAACTCTTTCTGCTTGCAATACCACCAGAAACCATTGCCAACTACTAAAGAACCCATTGAATAGCAACAGACCATTGGTGAAAAATCTTTCCACTACAGAGTCTAACTCCCCAGGGATTTAGAAGCCGGCAGAGAGAAGCCAGAGGAAAACAAATTTACAAGCACTTACAAATAAAATGAAAATAAATCAGGCATTTCTTCAGAAAAAGGACTTCTTAAAAGACAGCCCAAAGGGGGCACCTTCATCGCTCAGTTAAGCATCCAACTCTTTTTTTTTATGAATATAATTTATCGTCAAATTGGCTTACATACAACACTCAGTGCTCATCCCAAGTGCCCTCCTCCGTGCCCATCACTCATTTTCCCCTCTTTCCCCATCCCCCTCCTATCAGGTTGTTCTCTGTATTCAAGAGTCTCTTGTGGTTTGCCTCCCTCCCTCTCTGTTTGTAACTATTTGTTTCCCCTTCCCCTCCCCCATGGTTTTCTGTTAAATTTCTCAAGATGAATACATGAGTGAAAACATATGCTATCTGTCCTCTGACTGACTTATTTCACTCAGCATAATACCCTCCAGTTCCATTCATGTTGCTGCAAGTGGCCAGAGTTCATTGTTTCTCGTTGCTAAGTAGTATTCCATTGTATATATAAACCACATCTTCTTTATCCATTCGTCAGTTGATGGACATTTAGCTTCTTTCCATAACTTGGCTATTGTTGAAAGTGCCGCTATAAACACTGGGGTACATGTGCCCTTAAAGCATCTAACTCTTGATCTCAGATCTGGTCATGATGTCACAGTTTGTGAGACAGATCCCCATGTCAGCACAGGGCTTGTTTGGGAGTTTCTCTCCTTCTCTCTCTGCCCCTTCCCACCCTCAAAATAAAGACATAAATAAAAACATTTTTTAAAAGGGGTGGCACCTGGATGGCTCAGTTGGTTAAGCTTCTAACTTTAGCTCAGGGCATGATCTCACGGATCGTGAGTTCGAGCCCCACATTGGGCTCTGCACTGGCAGCGCAGATCCCGCTTTGGATCCTCTGTACCCCTCTCTCTGCCCCTCCCCTGCTCGCTCTCTCAAAAATAAATAACATTAAAAAAAAAGAATAGGGGCGCCTGGGTGGCTCAGTCAGTTAAGTGCCCAACTTCAGCTCAGGTCATGATCTCGCGGTCCCTGAGTTCGAGTCCCACATCAGGCTCTGTGCTGACAGCTCAGAGCCTGGAGCCTGTTTCAGATTCTGTGTCTCCCTCTCTCTCTCTGCCCCTTCCCCACTCATGCTCTGTCTCTCTCTGTCTCAAAAATAAATAAAAAAACATTAAAAAAAAGAAATTATTAAAAAAAAAAAGAATAGTTTAAAAAAAAAAAAAAAAAAGGACAGTCCCAAAAAGAAAAAATAAATTATTGCTACCTTAGCCTTTTCCTGTACTTCTCTCCTCAATTTTCTTTTATTTGGTAATAGGTGTACTGAGATATAAGTGACATACTATAATATTTATCCATTTGAAGGGTACAATTCAATAGCTTATATATAATTTTATAAGATATTATAAATATAAATGTAAATTTGTATTTATATATAACATAACTTATATAACATATATTTATAAATCACATACATATTTATAAATATATTATTTATTATAATAATATAATAATATAAATAGGGGCACCTGGGTGGCTCAGTCGGTTAAACGTCCAACTCTTGATTTCATCTCAGGTCATGATTTCACGGTTCATGAGCTTGAACCCCATATTGGGCTCCACACTGACAGTGTAGAGCCTGCTTCAGATTCTCTCTCTCTCTGTCTCTTTCTCTCTCTCTCCCTCTGTCCCTCCTCCACTCTCTTTCTCAAAATAAATAAACTTAAAAATGTATAAATACTATCTATAAATAGATAAACATAATAAATAAAAGTATAAAACCATCATCACAATTTTAGAACACTTTTATCACTCTGAAAAGAAATCCTGTATCTTTTATCTTTCACCTCCCAAATCTCCTATTTCAGCCTCAATCACGAACCTGTCTACTCTATATATAGAGTGGCCTATTCTGGACATTTCATATAAATAGAATTAATAACTATGTGGCCTTTGTGACTGGTTTCTTTCACTTAGCATAAATGTTTTGAAAGTTTATTCATGTTGTAGCATACACAAGTGTTTCATTCCTTTTTGTGAATGAAAAATGTTCCATTGTATGTGTGTATGACATTTTGCTCATCAGTGGATGGACATTGGATTTTTCCATCTTTTGACTACTGTATATAATGCTGCAATCAACACTGAGCACAAATTTTTGTGAAGACATATGTTTTCATGTCTTTTGAGTATATACCTAGGCCTCTTTTCCAGAGGTTCAGCAGCCGAATGGCTTCTGCCTATACAGGCCCAGGCCCTTATAAGCTCTGAGGGGTATTCCCTGAGCCTGACCTCAAACCTGGCAGATTAAGATTCAAGGCCCACTTCATTCACTGATATAGTCACTCAGTAAATATTTATTGATTCTGTACCAGGTGCCAGGCACTCTGTGACATGCTGGGGATGCAGAAAGAACAACATAGCATTAAACAGCAAAATTCAACCAAGTTAATGTAAAGATCTAATTGGCTTTATTAAGCAATTTGTGAATTGACCAGCACCCCCCATGTGGCAAGTAAGGAGGGCTCCAAGGAGCTGTACAAAATGGAAAGTTTTTGTGGGAAAGAGGTTGAGGCAAAAAGTTATAGCAAAAGAAGACAGTTCCAGGCACCGCTGCCTTCCCTTAGACAGCGGGCAGGGGGTCTTATTAGGTGGGTAATGTCATCTTCCCAGGGGAGGGGAGGGGGCACGGAAAGGGCCTGTGGGACAGATGACCTCATTGATGCTGACCAGAAATTCCAGATAGATTAGTTTAAAATTCCACTCTTGGGTAGGTGGAACCTGCAGTTAAGTCTTGGTTTGCTGTCCTTGGGGCAAATGACTCCACTGTGGCCCTATGGCTTTCTTTTTAACTATAGGCAAAAATGCTTGTCCTCACGGAGTTAAGATCCAGTGAGGGCGGCAGGGAGAATAAACAAGTAAGTTATGTGCTGTGCTCCTTTCCCCGTGAAGCAGATGTGGTAGGAAGGGTCAAATTCTACTCTGGTAGTCCTTGTTTATCTCTTTTTTATTTCAAAAGTGATTTCTAGCTCTATAATGGCACCATTCAAAACATCATACAAATGAGACAGTGTAAAGAACTGAGCACTCCTGTTACGATGAGAGATTTTTCATATTTATCTGCGTGTCACCCCCATGTTGGCTTCCTTTTATGAGCTCCATTATGGGGTTTGAAAATGACTGACACCATGTGGAAAGTGACATGTCAAAATGATGAGGGAGCATAAGGCAGGCTGAGAGCAAAGCACAAGCCAGCACACCTGCCGCCCCCAGGTGGGATATGTATGATATTCCCTGGACACTCCCAGCTACCCAAAAAGGACAAAAAACAAAAAAACGACAGCAACAAAAAAACCCTACAAATGGTTAAACTGAAAAAAATCTCCACTAGTTTACCAGAAAAAGGCAATCTCATCAATAGCCTACTGTCCGGAGCACCTGGGTGGCTCAGTCAGTTGGGCATCCGACTTCGGCTCAGGTCATGATCTCACGGTTTGTGAGTTCGAGTCCTGCGTCCGGCTCTGTGCTGACAGCTCGGAGCCCGGAGCCTACTTCGGATTCTGTGTCTCCCTCTCCCTCTGCCCCTCCCCTGCTCATGCTCTGTCTCTCTCTGTCTCAAAAAAAAAAAAAAAAAAAAAAAAAAAAAAAAAAAACATTAAAAAAAATTAATAGCCTACTGTCCAGGAACTCCATACTGTCTTGACGTTAATGCTTTGCTAGAGGGAAAAACAACCTTAGCTGGACAATAGCTAGGCCTCCAGTAATCTGTGAGTCTTTAGCATAAGAAAATCTCTTCGGAAACTTCCGTTTTGACTTTGCCCCACCTCCATAGTATATAACCAGCCACTCTTCACAACCCCGGTGCAACTCTTTCTGCCCACAGGTCCTGTCCCTGTGCTTTAATAAAATCACCTTTCTGCACCAAATATGCCTTCAAGAATTCTTTCTTGACCGTCAGCTCCAAACCGCACCATCACCCCCAAACCCCATCAAAAACACTGATTTGCAGTCTAGAGTCCCTGGTTCTCAAGATATGACTGGGGAAGCTTGCAGTGGGACCACCTTGGTGGCCAGTCTTCTTCCCCACTATTGTGAGTTCCTCAGCTATCCCACTCAATTGAAGGTTTAGTAACCGTGGGTGGACCCTGAGACTTCCTTCCTTCCACTCCGATCTTTAATGGGGACCAAATAGGTAGAAGTATATGTGTCCAGATGGTTCTCTCTGATGGGCCCTGGCAGGCACAGGGACTGACAGCTGGAGGCCAGGCATCTCCAAGATGCGGCAGCTATCAGCTAGGACCTCTTGGGGACAAGATCTACAGACCTAGAGTTTTCTAATTATCAGAAGCACCTAGATAATACTGGACTTTCCTGAGCCTCTCGAATAAAATCGAGACAATACCGACCTAGCAAAGTCATCAAAAGGATGAGAAGCACTGGGATTCATGCAGGGGGTGGGTCTTGAGTCACCCCACCTTCTACATCAGCCTCCCTAGGCACTCTCCAAATAAATTCCAAATAAAATAGCGTACTTGCTGTGCGTGTCCCCTTTAGGAAAGGTCTCCTGGCACCCCTCTTTCAAACATTTCTGCCCCTTCTCTTCCATTGACATCCTGACGCAGGTCCTGAAATTCATACCCATTTATTATTACACAGCCGGAGTATTTTACAGGCACGTTCTCAGAATATCAACGCCAAAAGAGCCTTTTAAGGCTCTTCTGGGAGGCCTACTATCATGATACCCCCCACTCAGTCAGTGGTTTCTGAATGAATGAAATGAAGGACAGTTACCCCTCCCCCCAGCAGGGATCCATCAGGCTTTGAATGGCTGCTTTCAGGCTCCGGCGGCCCCTGGGGAGTTTCTCCCGGCTGGATGGAGGCGCTTAGGGCCACCTGCATCTCCCCTCGGCTCCCCACCGGCCCCCATCCGTAAGCTCCCCCTACCCACCAGCCGCGGGATCTCCCGGAGCCGTGTCGGGTGTAGGGTCCACTGGGGGGGGGGGGGGGCGGGGACGGGGATGCGGGTGGCGGGCCGGGGTGGGGGAGGCGGTGGGGGAGCAGGCCGGGGTGGGGGAGGGGGTGGAGAGGCGGGCCCAGGGCTCGCAGCGGTCACGTGGCGAGTCAGCTGGGCGCGCAGGGCGTGGCGAGTCAGCCGGGCGCTGTAAATAGGCGCTGGGGCCGGCTCGGGGAAGCTCCGGCGGCGGCTTGGGCATCGGCACCCCAGCTCGCAGGCTGCAGGCCCAGGCTTTCGGCTGCGGAGTCGGTGAGTGCGGGCGGGCGGTGGAGACGCGGCGCCGGCGCGATGGAAGTGACCTTGGTGATGGGACGGGGACACCGGGTCCCTTTGCACCCCCGCCAGGCCCAGGCCGGGTCCCGAGATATCCCGGGGCGGGCGGGAAGTGGAGGGGGGGAACCCTCGGGCTGTCATAGCTGGGCGGGCAGGGATGGCAGCCCGCACACTTCTCAAAGTCCGTGCGGGGAGAGATGCAAAAAATCCCACGAGGGCAGCCTGGCACCCGCCCCAACTCCGGCCAGAAAGCAGGCACCCGCCGGCCCGTCCCCTAGGGCTGTGCTCGCGGCCCCGGGTCGGCTCAGCCAGACCCCATGATCCGCCCGGCTCTAGGGTCGAGCCTGGGGAGCAGCCCGGGCGGAGCTGGGGAGTTTGCGGGGGAGATCCGGGGGAGGAGCTTGCGGGGAAGCGCTTGGCCTGGGTTCTGGTGACTTTCCGGGTAGGATCTACCTCCCCAACCCCTTGTGAGCTTCTGGGCCTCAGTTTCCTCAGGAAATTGCTGATAAAATAGTGTCTCCCTGCAGGTGTTTTCTTGTTCCAAAGGGTTTGCTTGGGCAACTTTTCTGCACACGACCACACACGATTCCAGGGACCCCAGAAGATAGAAACCAGAACAGGAGCCTGGAACCGGGTGGAGTCGGGTGGAGGCCACATGTTGAGCTAATTCAACCATGGAAGGGGACATTAAGCTGAGAGAAGGTTGGGAGACTGGGTGAAGGGCATGGGGGCTCCAGTCCACCTCTCCCTGGGAGGCTGGGGATGGAGGGGAAGATGCCACTCCCTACTGCAGTGGTGCGAAGGCGGTGCCTTCCACAGGCCAGGGTTGTGTGCAAGAGGAGAAAGCAGGCCAGAGTCTCTGGGGCATCACCTCTTCCCTCAGCTAGTGACCCTGGAGGCCTGGGCGAGGGAGTCGGAGGGTAGCAGCAGCCCGTCCTGGTAGATGTAAATTGGATTTGCCTTCTTAGTGGGCCTAGAACATTCTCTTCCACAGGCTGGAGGAGGCCAACAGGCTGGGGGGGGGGGGGGAATGGGGACGGGGACAGGACAATTACTTAGGCCCACATCCTACCAGTCCCTCATCCCCAGTGGGAGGGGAGGAAGTGGGGTTCAAATGCAGACCTAGCTCCTTTTGTTACCTTGGGAAACAAATCCTCAAGTGCCTCCGCCAGAGGCAAACACAGCTGAGATACATGCGTTCAGTTGACTTTATAATAGATTCAGAACGATAAGAATGTGACAGGTGACGAGGCTTAGAAGGGTGTCTGTTTTAGTAAGGGCTGCTTTTCTGCCCTAACATCCTTAATTTAATGGAGAATTGTTTTCTGTTGGCACAGTTGATGGTGACCCAGAGCCCTTGAACTTATGGGAAAAGGGGACTGAGCCGCACCCTGCCCCCACCCCCCAGGCAGTGGCTTTCCCAAAGAACAACCCTGAAGGTGCCCTGGGGAAAGGTTCTGCTCAGATCTTTGTGGGCATCTGTCCCACAGCTGGGATACTGCCGCTCAGCAGTGGAAAGCTGTAGATCCCTTATCTGGGGGCTTCGAAGGCCAGTCCAGCCCTGGCTCTAGTAACTGCCCTGCTGTTGGGTCAGGATAACTCTGTTTCTGAACTGGTCAAGCGGTGAGGCCTTTTGGCTCCAGGATGAACCCGCCGGTGTGCTGCTGATTCCGCAGCTTGAGCTGAGGCCTTTTCTTCTAGACTGGCTCTTTCTTTTCCCAGTTACGGGACCTGGGAATTGGAGTAGGAAGCTGCACACATTTTAGGGATAAGAGATTTTGTGTTGCTATTGGCTGTTGGATTGAGAGGCAATGGAGAGCATATCCAGAGGAGCTGTCGAGCATCTGTCGGGTCATTTTCTTAAATGTGGTCATGACTTGTGGTTGTGTAGACTTTCCCTGTCATAGGGAGAGAAAAACTGAAGTATTTCAGAGGGAGGGCTCATGACATGACGTCTGCCGCCTATTTTAGATAGTTTCACATAAGGAAGGTGTTAAAGAAATGGGAATTTTTCTGGATCAAGAAGGATTGAAATTGGGCACTTTCGTAGGGTTCAGCCTCACCTGCAGAGAGATGGTGGGGGTTGACATGGGGATGAATCTAGGTGAGGCACATGCAGGTATGTATTGTATATACGGGGTAGACAGCAGTGTCTGCATCTGGTCCCATATATAGCGTCACCTCTTGGTTTAAGCTCAGCACACACTCCCGAGGCTGCCTAAGGAAGGGTGTGTGGGCGATAAAGCCTCCTTCCGTGGTTGTTAATTAATGTTCCTATTCCACCCTCATTTGGATAGGGAAGGGGACCTAGGAACCAAATGCCCTAATATATATAGACTTCAACCAGTCTCATTTTTAACCTCAAGCCTCATGCCCACACCCTTCCCACAGCCCCTGCGGCCTCCAAGTCTCAGGCTTGTGTGGGGTTCCTAGGGTGAGTGCACTTCTTGGTTACAGCTCCCCTTTGAAGGAGGCAGGTTGCAGCTTGTTGGCTCTGCAAATCCATTACCCACCGGGGCCTGCCTCTGATCTTCCTGGGAGACATCCTGGCTCCTGTCCGTTCTGTTCTTTAGAATTCTCCTGCACACTTTTTTTTTTTTTTTTTTTGGTAATTTTAATACTTTATATCAATCTGTGAACAATGTTATTAAAATTGATATTACTGTAGTTGTGCTGCGGTGTATCCCTTCCCGCTAGTGTTTGTGCGATTTATTTATGTTGATACATGAAGATCTAGTTCCTCTCCATGAAGATCTAGTTCCTCTCCAAAGCACGGAGTATTTACCAAGGTTACAGTTAGTTTTCACTTTTGCATTATTCACCATTGCACTACAGTAAACCCTCGGCATCTCAGGCACTTGCAAGAGTTTCTCGAGGGCAAGAGCAGGAGAAGTCGCATTAATTGCTGGGTCATAAGGTGTGTGTGCACTTCCGTTTTGCTAGATGCTGATAGAGAGCGCTGTCCAGTAAGTGTTATCAGTATGTGTTACTAGCGGGGTTGAGAGTTCCTGTTCCTCATTTACCACCACTAGCTATCACCAGACTTTAATTTTTACCAAACTGATGGGCTTGAAATGGTGTCGCTGATTTAATTTTTATTTCCAGGAATTCAAATTAATTCCTTGCCCAAGAAACCATTGACCTAGTGAGGTTTTCTATTTTCGTTGTTGATCCCTGACAGTGTTTGTAGTTTTAATGTGTCTGTTAACAGCGAGAGCGTACTAAGGTTTCTCTACATCCTAACAGGTATCTGGACTTCTCTGTAATTAGGTAGCATTTTCTAATTTTTTTTTTTTTTTAACTTTCAGAATGCATGTGTGTTTAGGGTACTGTAGTTTGACGCTTCCCCTTTACAGATGAGAAAACTGAGGCTCCTGCAAGTTGGTGACATGACAGGGGTCACTAAAATAACTGAGGTGGAATTTCTCCTAGAGTTTGATCTCTTGCCAGTTGTCTGTCCCTACTCAGATATACTTCTCAGGGCTTGCTTGTTTTCTCAAGCACCAGTTTCCCTCACATGTGATAAAACAAAGGTTTCATACAAGACCAAAGGTCCCTTTCCAGCGTTACTGTCTTATGAATGCTGGACACTGAGAAAGATGCATGCCTACGGTCTTGACTGTTGTAATCTGTCTCCACCAGGCCAGTAACTCACTTTGGTCTGGTCATCAAGATAACCTAGTTACCAGGAAGGATGAGGGGAGGAGGGTGGGATAGATCCCACCAAAATAGGAAACCGATCCAGTGTAAGGCACCTAGATACTCTGCCAAAAGACCCAGCAGGGGCTGGGCTTCCCCATGACCCTCTGACCTGCTGACCTGGACTTGGGCAGGATGTGCTCACACATGTGTAAGTCACGCGGCTTCCAGGCTTGTGCAAGACCTGGGAAGGCCGTGCCAGCCAAAGGCCTCCGCCACTCCAGAGCGGAGGCCTTGTCAGACATCAGCCGGGAGTCACCTTCTCAGTCACTTAACCTGGTTGGTGGTTGGGAGTGCTTTGTTCTGGTGGTCAAGAGAGCAGAATGAACCAGTGTTTGGGGACCTGTTGCTGCAAGTAGGGCGATCATAATTTTTCATCCCATTTTTTCATTTACTTCTGAGAGTAAAAAGAATGAGCCTGGGACATCAAGAGTTAACTGGCCTGTGACTAGAGAGATGTGTACTCCCCTCACTAGTGAGCCCACAGCCGTTTCCTGGTGGCAGTTCGTTATAAGGGCTGCCCACTCCGAGCCAGGCTGCATGGAAGGCGCTTTCAAAAAGACCATCTCCTTACATCTCCCAACAGCCTTGTGAGGTGAGTATGTTTTCCTGGAGCCTTGAGAGAAACCCGGATCAAGCAGAGAGGCAAGGCCTTTCTGTCGCTTGTGTTTGGCACTGCCGAAGTCTTAGCCACCTCCGTACCCAGCCGGCAGAGAGATGTGATCTAGCCTGCAATCGAATTACGGAGCTGCTGTGCCCCTGCAGGCTGGGGAGGCACAGAACCCTAATCTCATTTAAATCTCCAAGGATTTCTGAAAGCTTTTGCAAAGCAGTCCTGAGGTCCTTCAGAATCCAGGCAGTATGTCCATGGGAGAAACAGAGACATGAGAATGCAGTGCCCCCTTTAGCATCTCAGCAAGTCAGTATCAGGGCTGTGGAGCAAAGCTGGTGAGCAAAAGCTTCCAGAACTTTCTAGGACTTTGCCCAAACTCTCTTGGTTCTCAGCGATACAAGTTTTTTCAGCTGCTGAGGGCCTTCCTGGGGTCCATTGTTTTAAGCCTAAGATAGTAATTCTCTTCTTCTGTTTGCAGGATGTGGGCTGCCGTGGCCGATCTTAAGCGATGTTCCATCGTGGGCCGTGTAGCTAGATGGTTTCCAGGCCCTGTGGGAGACTAGCGTTGAGCAGGCCCGCCCTGCTCAACCTGGTGGGAATTAGTCACTGATTTTGGACAGATGGTTGGCAGGTGGGCTGCAAGGGAAGTACCTGTGAGTGGCCTAAACTGTTTAGGTGGGTGAGGCAGATGGGGCCTTCTCGCTGCTTCCCCTCGACCCTGCAGGGCTGTTAGCTGCACAGCTGGTGGCTGACTGCAGTGGACCCCCTTTCTGGGTCACCCAGGAGTTGCTTTGGGGCATTCAGCTGCAGAGCCTGGCTCTAGAGGACAGATTGCCAACTGCTGCCTGCTCACCCGCACAGCTTTAAGGAGACGGATGGCGACTAGGAGCCCTTTTTGTTGTGTTATTTTTAATTTAAAGATCGTAAGCCATGAAGTAGTTGACCGTGTTTCCATCAGGAGCAAAGACATGAAACATGAAAGACACATCAAGGCTGTGATTCAGACTCAAAGGCAAGGTCCGAGCGTATCTGAGATGAAGGCACGTTGTGTCAGCATCACAGCCGCTCCAACGCTGAGGTGTGACTGGGCAAGTTGAAGTCAGAGGAAATGAAGAGCTGTCTGGTTTCGATGTGTAGGTGTACCGAAGCGGTCGAAACTTCAGGAACAACCGTCCGTGGTGACGGCAGGAGGCAAGATAAGTCTTTGTGGGAGAGAAAGAAGCTTGACGAAGTTCTCTAGCAAGGTGCCACTCAGTCTTCATATCCCTCCTGCCTGTCCACCTTCCCCCTAATCTGTAGCCAAGGTACAACTTTAGTTTGTGACTGTTGGTAAAATCTAGGCGCACTCAGTTTTTGATTCTTTAGAGCCCACTGTGCAAGAGGTTGGCAGTATACGAACAGCAGCGGTGGTCAGGCACGAGCCACGTATGGGAAGGCACGTGAGTGCTAGGCACGCGTTCCTCCTCTGTGTGGCCACAAGATGGCCGCTGGCTTACGTGGAAACTGCAGACCTGTCTCCTTAGATTCAGTACAGATTTCGAATCCAGTCTACCTGAGGGGCTCTACAGTCACATGAGAAAGCTTTTTTAAAAATCAAGCTTGGTGACAGTCCAAACTGATTGCATGTCCTTAGGGATATCAGGACTCTCAGCCTTCTGTGACTTGGCATCAGCTCCTCTCCTGTGTTTATTCCAGCACCTTCCAGAGTCCCAAGGTCTGCATTAGTCCCAGGAATGGCTTCAAAGGAGTCTGGGGAATGGTTCTGCTATAAGAGGGTGGGGGGTGGCTAACGGGATCAGCTGGCCCCAGGCCCCTCTGTGCCCATGTCGACATTCTATAGACCCTCAGTGGGATGTGCTTTCATGTAAACCGTTAAGTGCCGCAGGGTTTGGAGAGGAAAGAAATGTGAGAGTCTGCCCTTTTTTAGCCGGAGTTTGTCTTGGCAAAATGGCAGAGGGGTGTAGTGGAACCCCAGGTCTACCCAGGAGGACCAGCTGACCCGGGGCTAGAAGCACCATCTGCCCGCAGCTGTTCCCTCCACCAGCCCACGCCCTGAGAGGGAGTCTGGCGACTTGGAAGTGCTTATCCACTTCGGGCCCCTCTTTTCTCACAGAATAAGGACTTGCTGTTCGTTCTCTGCTGTAATTAAAAAAAAAAAAGACCACAGAACTGAGAAATTAAAAGGGAAGTATTTGCCCAAAAGAGGGGAAGTGAAAGCTGGCTCTGTTTCATGCGAAGGCCAGGGAACCCATGACCAACATGTTAACAAGCTTATTTTATTTATTTATGTTTTAATTTTGTTTTAATGTTTATTTTTGAGAGAGAGAGAGAGAGAGAGAGAGAGAGAGAGAGAGAGAATGAGTGGGGGAGGGGCAGAGAGGGGGAGACACAGAATCCGAAGCAGGCTCCAGGCTCCCAGCTGTCAGCACAGAGCCCGACGTTAACAAGCTTATTTTAACCATTTGCACATAGGTTGTCCAGTGTGCATGATTTGTGTGGATGCAGAGAGAGATGCCTGGCGCTCACTGAAGTCAAATCGCCACTGCTCTCAGGACATCTGTGTCCCCTTCAAGGAGGAGAAAGTTGACTTAATGTTCTTTGGGCTCAACAGTCTCCAGACTCTCAAAATGGAAACCCACTTGGAGGTTCATTGAGGTTAAAACCTCATTTTAATTCAGACTCTTTGTGATAGAGGGGTATTGTGGACAGGTTTGGAGTGAACCGGAATTCTCTGGCACAGGCTAGAAGTAGGGGGAAGAAGGGAAGACGGAGGAGGGAAGGAAGCAGGGCAGTGAGTTGGACCTGGGCATTAAGCGTGCCCACGTGAGCAGCCCTTTATTGCTTTCTTACTGTAGAGCAGGCGCTGTACCAGGGGCTTCTGCCCACCCTCATGACACTCTTGATTTCCACCTGGAGCAATGAATGGTCATTAGCCCCGTCTTACAGGTGGCGAAACTGAGGCTCAGTACAGGTTGGCGCTCAAGGGTGCACAGTTAGTAAGTGGAAGATCTGAATCCAGGTCTCCTGACTCCAAGCCCCGTGCTCCTCCGCCCCACAGGCTACCGCAGCTATTAACCACTTCAACCCCGACTTTCCGCCAGATGCCACAGCGCTGTGCCTGGAGGGCTGGGCTGAAAAGAGGAGTTTCCCAAGTGCTCAGTCCTAGTGGGGCTGGGAATCTGGTTCAAGATGAGCTCCCGCCCTCCAGACTCACATCTCTGAAGTTCACTGGGGCCCCTGGTTCTTCCTGACACAGGGTTGTGAGTAGGGAGAATGAAGTTAACAGGAAATTTGGAGGAGGGCCTGTGGAACCAAAAGAAAAGGGCAACTGCACCAAAGCGTCACATCTGGGGGGCCTGGCAGACCTCAGGAATTGGGCCCGGGTATGGCCATGGCAGCCGTCAGTGCAGGAACTGAGAACCGTCCGATAAATGGGTCGTGGCTGTGGTCTCTGCCACCAGAAAAACCAGAGGAATCTTGTGTAAAGTCCAAGCTACCATGGAATTGCTCCCATTCTCCACTTGCCTATGATGTAATATCTCAGCAGATGGCTAAGCCCCGGGGGCCACCTGGAGACATATAGGGAGCATTCACCTGGGCCTGGCTCAGGACCCAGCCACGTTCCCGTCACCCCTGCCTGACAGGTCACAGTGAAAGCCGAGGATAGGGTGGGATTCTGATGGGCTCTTCAGCCAGGTCTCAACCTGCTGGCATGGGTCTCAATGCCCACATGCCCAGAGTGTTTACTCCAGTGTTTGTGTGCCAGGTTCTTACATCTGGGGAAAATGTGAAGGTACCGGCTGTAATTCAGAGGGTGCCGTGAAAAAGAAAGGAATCTGACTGCTTTGCTTCTTTGCCCAGAAGTTCTAAAAGAGACCTCAGGGGCGCCTGGGTGGCTCAGTCGGTTAAGCATCCGTCTCTTGATTTTGGCTCAGGTCGTGATCTTGAGGTTGGTGTGTCTGAGCCTCGCATCAGGCTCTGAACTGATGGCATGGAGCCTGCTTGCGATTCTCTCTCTCCCTCTCTCTCTTTTTCAAATTAAACTTAAAAAAAAAAAATTAAAAAAGACCTCAGCTCCCTTGCCCCTTCCGCCATGTGAGGACATAGACATTCACCTAACAGTTGGAGGTCACGTGGGTCCCTGATGTGGTCTGGTGAACACCAGCCTCCCTGTGAGTCACTGGAAAGAAGGTGTTCTGTGTTTTGAGCAGAAAGTCACTAGGGAGAAGGCCTCACTGTTGACTGGAAATCAACTGGAAGTGCCTTTGGGCTCAGGGGTTTTGGTAGCTCCGGCTACTCTTCCTAAAAGACCAAAACTTTGAATATAATATGTTAATTTAATTTAAAAAAAAAGAGGGGGTTAGTGGAAAATAAATCTCCCCGCCACAGATATTGCTTTCATATGTTTTTCCTTATGTTTTACACGTGGTAACAGTAATGTGAATGTATATTGCTTCATGATCTCACACGCTTACCATGACTCACCGGCTGCCTGCTTTTTTCCACTTACCGGTATCTTGGGCTTATTTGCTTATCAGTACAATGTGATTCTCGCTTCAGCTAGTTCCTATCTTAATGGTTACTTTGTATTCTATTAATCATTTACTGTAACTTCACAGTTGTGGTTAGTAGACACTTGCTTTGTTTCTGGTCTTCTGTGATACAAAGAATATTCAGTAAACATCTGTATACCTATATCTGTGAATTTGAAGCTCGTAGGATACATTTCTGAATGTCAAATTGTTGAGTCAAAGCGTGTGCAGATCGCCAAATTAATAGAAATGGTCGGGGGTGGGGGGGGAGGCGCCTGGGTGGTATCGCTTAAGCATTGACTTGGGCTCAGGTCATGATCTCACGGCTCATGAGTTCGAGGGCCGCTTCGGGCTCTGTGCTGACAGTTTAGAGCCTGGAGTCTGCCTTGGATTCTCTGTCTCCCCTTCTCTGTGTCCCTCTCCTGCTCATGCTCTCTCTCTCAAAAATAAATAAACATTTAAAAAAAACAAAAAGCCAGGCCATCGTCTCCATGGGGTTCATAAGCGCAGCACCTCTGCCTCCCCACACCTAATCCACCCCCCAGGAGCTGTCCAGCTGTCTGCCTTTGCCAGTCCTTAATTTTATCTGTACCTCCCTGTGGTAGAGCATCTTTTAATATCTGCTGGCCATTTGTAGTTCTTTTTCCTATACTTCATTGTGTGTGTCCATTTGCCACTTTTTTTATTCTGCTTTTTCAGGTTTTTTTTCAAGTTTACTAAGTTTTTTATTTTGTGAGAGACAGAAGCAGAGAAGGAGGGGGAGAGAGGAAGCATGAGCAGGATAGGGGCAGAGAGAGGGAGAGACAGAATCCCCGCGTGGAGCCCAACATGGGGCTCAAACCCACGAACCATGAGATCATGACTTGAGCTGAAGTCAGAGTCAGATGCTCAACCGACTGAGCCACCCCTGTTTTTATTCAGATTTTTAGGTGCCTTTTGCATATTAAGGAAATGAAGCTTTGCGTATATGTAAGTACTATTTTGTAGTTGGTCACTTTTTATTTTGTTTTCTAGAAGAGTGGCTTTATTTTTACGTAAGCAAGCCTTGTCCCTTGGTTTTACGTCAGTCTTAAGTATCTTACTCTGATAATAGGTTGTTTAAACTGCGTTTATTGTCTTCATACAGTTTCTGTTTTAATTCAAGAACTTTGTTCCGTGTAGCGCTTCTCGTGTGTGAGAAACCAAGTGTAAACGTTCAGCCTTACTATTTTTTCCAAGATGCAGATGTGCAAGCACCATTTATGACACGTGCTGTTTCCTCACCCACCTATACCACATACGCTGAGCACCCACACATAGGAGATGCTTCTGAATGGTCTGTTTTGTTGACCAGACTGTTCCCAGGCAGGAGTCACCCAGGGTTTTATTATATACCGACTATCTCAGAAAGCAAGCCTCCATCAGTGCTCTTTTCCAGAATCGTTTGCTGCCATCATAGTTATTCGTTGGGATGAATTGTTGCTGAGGCAGCCATCAAGTTTAAATCTTCCCTCGGACGTACTTCACTGTGGGAGGTGGCATGTTCAGTGCATCTTCCTGTAACCCCATGACCCCGGAGGAGATGGGTCATTCTGGAAGCCCCAGAGGTCAGGGACAGGAAATCCTCCCCCTCTCTCCACCGCCGCCACTCCCCACTGTGTGGGCATCTCACAAGGCCCCATGGTGCTGTGACACCCAGAAGAGCATTTCTTGCTTTCATTAGAGCTGCTTGCCTAAGAGCGTGATTCAGAGGTCGAGCAGGAAACTGCCCGTCTCCTGACTTGCAAGCCAGTCCAAGATCTAAGGACTGTGGTTGTAATGGGATGATTTCCCTTCTCGGGAGCTCCCGCTTTGAACCAGGAAACAGAGCCCTTGGCTGACTGGAAAAACCAGAGAAAAATCTCAGACTTGTGCCACTGGCCAAACCAGCCCTGCTTCCCTGGTTCTGCTGAGTTTGGCACACGCTGGGCTTGGCTCGCTTGTGTTTTGCTTGTTCTATATCCAGAATGTGGCTCATGAAATGTATTTTCTTTTGTAGTTTTCTTTTCTCATTGGGCCTCTACTTGGGACCTAATCTCAGAGGCTGTTGACTCTTTCAGAGCACTGACTTGGAAAAAAGTCTCCAAGACTGGGTTCTACAGACCCATGGAGAGGCAGTTTGGCAATAGTAGGGAGGGCACTGAACTCAATTTAGCCTTAGTATCTGCGTTCATTGATTTGTTTCGTGGAGTCACCGATCCTGCTTTGTGGCCTGGGCCCCGGGGTTATGACAGGCAGCGGGTCAGTGCGCGCCCCATCCTCTCAGCTCCCAAGCTATCAAGCCACAGACCATCCAGGGAACAGCAGTGACTCAGACACAGCTTGAGGACAGCCCCTGAGACCCAGGCCACATGCATCACCAGGACGCAGCTGCAAAAGGGCCTCGCCGCTTGCAATGCAGCCATGTGGTTTTCTCTGTCCTGTCTCCCAGGCATCTGGAGGAGAAGCAAATACAGTCCGTCTTAGCCCGTGGCTGCTATGACACATACTGCACGTTGGGTGGCTTCTGAACGGAAATTTGTTTCTTGGTTCTGGATGATGGGGGGATGTCAGGGTTCTGGGATGGTCAGATGAGGGCCCTCTTCCAGGTCACCACACTTCTTGTGGAGTCCTCACATGGCCGAAGGGAAAGGGAGCTCTCTGGGGTGTCTTATAAGAAACTAGTTCCATCACAAGGGTTCCATCCTCCTGACTGATCACCCCCCACAGGCTCCACCTCGTAATCCCACCACATTGGGGTTAGGATTTCACCATGAATTTGGGGGCCTGGGGGGCACGGACGTTCAGTCCACGGCACGGCCCTGTGATGTGGGCATAGGTTGGGATTTTGATGATACGAGGCCTGGGAGCCCATGGGCCTTGAGGGCTGTCTGCCACCACACCCAAGCTTTCCAGGAGAGGACACTGAGGAACAGAAGGGGGCAGAGATGGCAGAGCCGGGAAGGGAACGTGGGTGTTTTGACTACTGGGTTGTTTCTGGCCCTGGAACCATGCCATCAGAGATGGCACCCTTGTGTATGTTAAGCACTTGAACTGAAAGAAGTGTCCTGATGTCTTGTGTGTTCTCTTTTCTAGGTGACTCTAAGATCCAGCATCCAAAATGTGGCAGCTCCTGGCCACTCTTAGCTGCCTGGTGGTGCTGACCAATGCCCAGAGCAGACCGCCTCTCCAGCTCCTGTCGGATGAGCTGGTCGACTATGTTAACAAGCGTAACACTACATGGAAGGTGGGCTGTGGGGACTTCTGTGCATGTCCCTTTTGGGGATCGGTCTGTGCATTCTGACTCCCAAGGGAGGTGGCTGCAGCTGTGGCCCACAGGACACTCTGTCCTGGACAGTTGGTCTGATTGAGAGTCCTGGCCACTCAGGCCCATGCCTACCTGCTCCCTTCCCTCTGTGTATGTGTGTGTGTGTGTGTGTGTGTGTGTGCGCGTGCATCCATAGAAGTGCACTGGGTGATAAACGAGCTTTGGAAGGGTTCACAATCAGGAAGACCCTGAACCCCACCGTGGTAGGTGTTAGTGCTCATCAGTAGTGGCAGCACCTCGATTCTGGCCGGTCCGCAGCCCTGGGGCTGCAGGAATTAAGAAATGAGGAATAAGCCACGTTCAGGGCTGCAGAGCATCTCTCTTGACATCGGTAAATGTAGCAGATCAGAGGAGACACCCACTGGCCTCGGAGCTGTGCGCTGCCCGTGTGGCTCGCTCTGGGCTGATTGTGGCCTGCTCGCAGGGTGCCTGTCTTGTCCTTTCAGGCTGCTGTAACAAAATACCACAGACTGGGTGGCTTATAAATAGAAAGGTATTGCTTGTGGTTCTGGAGGCTGGAAGTACAATTTCAGGGCGCCAGCATGGTTGGGCTCTAGGGAGGGCACTCTTATATTGTAGATGGGTGACTGCTCATTGTGTCCTCGCTTAGTGGGAGGGGCAGGCCAGCTCTCTGAGGTCTCCTTTATAAGGACACTAATCTCATTCATGAAGTCTCCACCCTCATGACCTAATCATCTCCCAAAGGCCTCACTTCCAGGTGCCATCAAGGGTTAGGTTTCACCATGAATTTGGGGACACGTGTTCTCTAAGAGGGCCCCAACCCCCCTTGCTCTGCTGAGCTGGATGGGAGCCCTGGCCTTGTCAGGCGTTGCATGTGGGCGGTGTGCATACTTCCATCCACCCGCATCCCTAGACACCCCCTCTGTTAACTGCTGTGGGCGGGGCTCTCTTCCAGGCTGGACACAACTTCTACCATGTGGAGCCGAGCTACCTGAGGAGGCTGTGCGGCACCATCCTGGGTGGGCCCAAGTTGCCCCAGAGGTGAGTGCCTGTTCCCTGGGGGATAGATACTCTGTTGCACCTGCCCCGCTGCCATGGGAACCGCAGGTGTGTGTTTGGCACAGCGGGAAGGAGGGAAGAAAGGAGGCCTTGGCACCCACAGGTCTCCCCCTCCCAGAGCCGCAAGGACGCCACCTGACAGGGCTCAGCCCCCGGTGCCCGTGTTTTGTGCTGCTGCAGGTGTCTCAGGGCCCCAGTGGAAAAGGCCCCAGGTCTGGTTCTGCATGACCGGGATGGACCCAGTCTTAAATGGTTTAAGGAGAATTTTTAAAAAGTCATACGATCTCCATTAATGTTCCATTTTTTTCTAGAGAACTCTGCAGTGGGCATTTTCATGTAGACATTACTCTTGTAAGAAGCATTAGAAATCTCTGACAACACAGATGGAATAGCTATGAGACTTAACACGGTGGTGAAGATACTAAAATTGATGCAAGGACCCTGGGCAGACCCTGTGCGGGGCGGGTTAGGGGAGGGCGAAACACAGTTATGTGGACTTTGTGGCCAAAACTCTTGAAAGATACCCCAGAAAATAAGACTGGAAAACAGCATAGGGAATGAGAAGCTGTGTTGAGCAGTAGAATTCCTGGTTTGGTGCTACAGAGTTCCCAGGGAACAGCCCTGCAGCCATCATCTTGGGCTTGGCTCCCTTGTGTCTCCTTGCCAGGCGGTGGCCTGGCCCGAAGTCACTGGCCTCTTTAGGGGTGGGGGTGGTTTGTGACATGCGAGCTTGTCACGGAGGCCTTCCTTTTATCTAGAGTTTCGTTTGCCGAGGACATGGTTCTGCCTGAAAACTTCGATGCCCGGGAACACTGGCCTAACTGCCCGACCATCAAAGAGATCCGAGACCAGGGTTCCTGTGGTTCCTGCTGGGTGAGAGGGGCTGGAGTGAGGCGGGGGGACAGCTGTCAGATCAGCCGTGACTAGGCAAGTTATGGGAACTTGCTGAGCCTTCGTTTCTGTCAACATAAAAGTTACGAAGATCTGTGGTGGAAGAATAGATAGATAGATACGCAAAGTGCCCTGGGTGGCCCGTGTGTGTGCTGTGAGGCTGTCTGTTTTTCTGTTTGATGCGCTGTCCCAGGCCATCAGCAAGCACCATTAGACTCCTACTCTGCTTCATGGAGAAACATCCATCTCTGTCAATGAGCTGTCTTAATTTTGTTTAACTGTGGTAAAGTGCACGTGGTATATTAACCATCTTAGGCATTTTTGGTCGGCAATTTTTTTTAACGCTTATTCATTTTTGAGAGACAGAGACAGAGCACAAGCCAGCAAGGGGCAGAGAGACACAGAGTCCAAAGCAGGTTCCAGGCACTGAGCCGTCAGCACAGAGCCTGAGCTGGGGCTCAAAACCATGAACTGTGAGATCATGACCTGAGCTACCTTAGCCATTTTTTTAATTAAAAAATTTTTTCTTTTAATCATTTATTTTTTAGAGAGAGAGAGAGTGTGAGCAGGGGAGGGGCAGAGAGAGAGGGAGACATAGAATCTGAAGCAGGCTCCAGGCTCTGAGCTGTCAGCACAGAGCCCAATGTGGGGCTTGAACTCACGGACCGCGAGATCATGACCTGAGCTGAAGCAGATGCTTAACTGAGCCACCCAGGCGCCCCTATCCTAGCCATTTTTAAGTGTACTGTTCACTGGCGTTAAGTACATTCACGTTATTGTGAACGCATCACCATCGTCCATCCATAGAACTCTTGTCATCTGTAAGCGTGGAAATTAAACACTGCCCCTCCATTCCCTGCCCCCCAACAACCACCCCTCTACTTTCTGTCTCTTACTGACCAGCCTAGATACCTTGTATTAGTGAAATCATACAGTATTTGTCCTTTGTGTGAGCTGTTTTTTCTGTTAACAGAAACCACATTTTAGGGGCGCCTGGGTGGCTCAGTTGGTTAAGCGGCCGACTTCGGCTCAGGTCACGATCTCGTGGTCCGTGAGTTCGAGCCCCGCGTCGGGCTCTGTGCTGACTGCTCAGAGCCTGGAGCCTGTTTAAGATTCTGTGTCTCCCTCTCTCTCTGACCCTCCCCCGTTCATGCTCTGTCTCTCTCTGTCTCAAAAATAAATAAACGTTAAAAAAAAAAAAATTAAAAAAAAAAAAAGAAACCACATTTTAGAAATGAGCTGAGTGACCAGATAGAGATGTGGGGTGGATGGGTCTCCTAACTTTAAAGACCAGCTTGAGCACCAAGACCCTCACTGACCTTGGGAGAGACTAGTCAGCAAGGTCTGAGCCTCCTGCTGTGGTCCTCTGACGCGGTGGCCGGTGGGGCCCACAGTCCAGGAGTGGGGCTCACCTGCGTGGGGCTTGTTTTCCTGCAGGCATTTGGGGCTGTGGAAGCCATTTCTGACCGGATCTGCATCCTCACCAATGGCCACGTCAATGTGGAGGTGTCCGCCGAGGACATGCTCACCTGCTGTGGTGACCAGTGTGGGGATGGGTGAGTCTGAAGCAGCATCCTCCACTGTGGGAGCCGGGCCCTTGGGAATGGCACTGGGAGCCCCCAGGCCGAGGCCTCCTGGACAGCGGCTGAGGGCTCCCTGAGGACAGGAGTGGTACTTCCAGGTCAGATAACGGTCCTTTGCTGGGACATCTTGGGGACCTGGGGAGTCCAGAAGCAGGCCTGGCGTGACTGCTCTTTTCTGGGAGCCGCCTAAGACCAGGCTGACCCCACAGTGCTGGGTGTGGGTGGTGGGGTCCAGGCACAACACAGATGGTCTTGGAATATGTGATTAAGTTTCAGATCTTAGGCCTGGTTTTTGTCGTCTTTGTTCCCTCTTCTTGCTGAAAGAAATGTAATAGCCTTGGGGTCTGTTTTCTGTAATTAAGAATGATGGGTGCCTGCCTTTTTGCCAGCTCTGGCCTTGGTTTTATAACGTGGTTCTCAGATGTGGCTGCAGATTAGAAATACCTGGGAGTTTAAAAAACAGTGCCAAGGCCTCACCTCACACCAGTCCTTGGCCTTCGCATTTTCTGTATTAAAACACCAGGGAATTGCAATGTGCATTCCGTGTTCCAGGAAGGACACAGCCTGGTTTGGGGTAGACAGGAAGAAGAGAGTCTTTCCGACTTGTTGAGGATGGTGGTGGTGATTCCCTGGAAGAAGTGACTAGCCAAGGAGGGGATGAAGTGGGGTTGGCTGGGACCCAGGAGAGCTGCTGGGCCAGTTGCAACCCTGGGGCCCCAGGCAGTGGTCTGGGAGCAGCTACAACTTCTCTCACAGTGAATTTAATGAATGGCTCTTTTCTCAGCTGTAATGGGGGCTTTCCTGCCGAAGCTTGGAACTTCTGGACAAAACAAGGCCTGGTTTCTGGTGGCCTCTATGATTCCCATGTAGGTGAGTGTCTGCCATCAGCGTGTATCTGGCTAGATGGATTTTATATCAAAGAACAATAACAGGCTCATTGTGCATTACAAAGTGACGGTTGAGGGTGGAGGGCAGGAGGATGGAGAAGAAGGCAGAGTTAGCACAGTGTGGGGAGTGCTGTGTATTTGACCTACTGCTCCTGTCGCCCCAGCTCTGCCCTCTGCTTCAAGGGGCTTCTGAAGAAGCTGTCGGCTGACACCCTCCTTTCCACTTGGTCCCCCCCAGGCTGCAGACCCTACTCCATCCCTCCCTGTGAGCACCACGTGAATGGCTCCCGGCCCCCATGCACAGGAGAGGGGGACACCCCCAAGTGCAGCAAGATCTGTGAGCCCGGCTACACCCCATCCTACAGAGAAGACAAGCACTACGGTAAGGTGGGGCCTGGGCTACTACCCAGCACCCCGGGCCCGGGGACCTGCCGACACCCTTCCCAGGCCGGAGAAAGGGAGAGGCCAGGGCAAGTGAGTCTGAGTCAGGAACGCAGGATGGAGAAAGGAAAGTTATGAAGGACTCTCCTGTCAGAGGGAGCAGCATGCTGCATTTCTGCATGTCTCCACCCTGAATTTGGCCTCAGGATTCCTGTTGTTTGAGAGTCACAGACCCTCTGAGTGGGGAGGGACCAGACCCCTCGCTTTACAGAGGAGTAATCTGGCCGAGAATCTTTCTGGGTGCCACTCTACCCTTCTTCCAGGGTCTCCTGCTCACTGCCCCTCCCGATACAGAGCTCTGCTCTCCCACTTCTTGGCTTCCGGGTCCAATGCCATCATTCTCCCCTGCAGAAGCCTTCCCTGACCCCCCGGGCTGGGCGAATCCCCCTTTAAGTCAGTGCATAGTTGACTGAGGGAACCGTGGGAAGCACGCCTCACCCCCACTCGGCTGATTCATTTGCCAGGATGCAATTCCTACAGCGTGTCCAACAATGAGAAAGAGATCATGGCGGAGATCTACAAAAATGGCCCTGTAGAGGCGGCCTTCTCTGTGTTTTCGGACTTCTTGCTGTACAAGTCTGGTATGTATTGGCCCCTCTGATGACAGTGGGAGCAGAGGAGGTCTGGGTTCCGGGGGACCACCAGGACTCTATCAAGGAAGAAGACCTCATTTTGTCCTGGCCACGTCCCAGATCATGCCTCACATTCAGTGGATGAGAAGACAGGAAGCACCTGGCCATGTGGGAGGCTGTGGGGATTCACCCGGGGCATGAGGACAGCCCCTGGCCCAAGAGCCCTCTTAGAAACCCCCCATTCTAGATGAACGGTCTATAGCTGACCACTTCGGTCTCATTTACATTGTGCCAGATGGAAAACTTCAAACCTCTCAACTTTTATGAAACCTCATTGGATAAAGATGATTCTGGCAAGGAAAAAGTTAGAAAGCTGGCAGTTTTTAACAGTCCCCACCCATATTACAAAAGGATGCATTTTCATTTGACAAAGTGATTCACCAATGAGGGGATGGCCTGCTTGACAGGCCCATGGGCACCTCCGCCTGTATCTTTCTTCATCCATCAGTGCTCGCCGCCACCGATCCGGCCTGTCTCCTACTTCTCCTCTGCGTGTATCCCAGGGCAGCAGTTAAAACTCTTTTAAGTTTTACAGAACCCTTTTGACAAATAAACCCTTACGTGGAGTCCCAGTATGTAGAACAGATAACTGGTTTGTTAACATTCCATTTTTTCCTTAAATTAGAATTTGTAACTTTAGTTTTAAAGGTGACCAAGAAGCGTATTTTGTTGGGACCCCCATTTTAATATTTTTTCAACATATTTGAGTGTTGGGCTTTCAAAAACCTATTTAAATACTTCCCGAACGTTGTGGGAGCCCCTGGAGCCTTCTGGGAGAACACCAGGCCTCTTGTACTGCCCTGTTTGCAAGCAGTTCTTTGGGAGGGCTCGTTGGGCCCTCTGGACCCCATTTGTCCTGACAGGTAGCTGGCTGAGGGGCAGGGATGCCGTGGGAAATGGGGCATCAGCCTGGTCTCCACCTGAATGGGCTTTCCCTTAGGCGTGTACCAGCACGTCACCGGAGAAATGATGGGAGGCCATGCTGTCCGCATCCTGGGCTGGGGCGTGGAGAATGACACACCTTACTGGCTGGTTGGCAACTCCTGGAACACTGACTGGGGCGACAATGGTGAGTGGCAGCCCTCTTCCTGCTAAGAGGGTGTGGTGAGCCAGGACGTAGTGGTCCTCTTGTCCTTTTCTGCTCTACCTGCTGCACAGCTCCTAACACTAGGCCCGGGGCTCAGCTGTGAGCCTCCAGGTCTCTGGGTGCTAGTGAGCTGGGGGTTCCCTTGCCATAAGGGTAGACTCTGATCCTGAGAGGGTGGTGTGAAGCAGGTGACAGCTTCAGGTCGCTGGTGCCCGCACAGTTCCCCCATCGCCCCAGGCGCAGAGCCGGTTTATGTGGGGTCCACTGGAAGTGGTGTCCAGAGGCCTCACGACGTGGTGCCAGGCTCCTGGGCAAACAGTAGACATCGATAGGGCACCTCGATGCCGATTTGATACTTGCTTTAGGGCTGGGTTGGGGTCTGCCGCTCCTAGGTGTTTCTGGGGTGAGTCTGAGTATGTTGACAAGGACCAAAACCCAAGGCACACTTTAAAGGCATATTACTTTTGCTTTCCAGGCTTCTTTAAAATCCTCCGGGGACGGGATCACTGTGGAATCGAATCGGAAGTTGTGGCTGGAATCCCATGCACTGAGCAGTACTGGAAAAGGATCTAATCTGCTATGGCACTGGTCTTGCCAGCCCCGGGGCAGTTTTTCCCTAAATCGAGCCAATTGGGCTGGTGATGGAGGGTAGGAATGTCTTTTATTCTTTGCATTCAGTTGAGATACAAGAGGTTTTGGACGGGGCCTGAAGGATTGGGCCAAACCTCGTGTCTACCGTCAGACTGTCTTCCAAGGAGACACATCCGAAGCCTGCCACCTTCCGGCCTGTTCAGTGGACCTGCTGTCACAGTGCACACTTAGCCCACGTCAGCGCCCGCTGCAGGCACGGCGAGGCCTCCCCCGTAGACTAGTGCTGCGCGTAGTGCCTGCTGCTCCGACTCCTGCGGCCGCCACCTCCACGCCGCCCCCCGACCCCCCCCCAACCCGCGTGCACCAGGGAGCAAGACAAACATCCACATGGGCCTGTAGGCCTTCCACAGGAATAGGAAGTGGAGTTCCTCACAAGACAGATTGCCACCAGCGGCAGTACTTCTGAGCGAGGAACTTTCTAGATTTGGAATAAGTTGAGGAGGAAAATAGTGCGGCAGCTCTCTGGAGAAAGCTGTTCTCCCAGGGCCCTGCATCCCTTGAGCTTTGCAGTGCTGCACCCCCTCTCTGGTCTTCTCCGTGGCATGGCTCCTTTTTAAATAGGGGTTTTTAATTTTTTTGTGCACCTCAGCTGGTCATACGGACGAACGAGGAAACTTTTTGGAAGAGCTGGCCTGCTTCACAGGCTGTCTCCTTACAACAAAACCGGGTGGTCGTGAGCAAACAGGCCTATCAGCCTGACACAGTGGAGCTCGTTTGGGAGAAGCCAGCTTTAACCATTTAAAAAATCACTGCTTCACTCTGTTAATTTAACGAGGAAAGGAATGACGGTGCCAATAAAAGTTTGCTCCCTTAACGCGAAGCCTTGTGTTCTGGTGGGGATCCCGCTGTCTGTAGACTCGGAGCTGCTGTCTGTCCTTATCCCGTGGAATCAACATTTTCCTGCATCTGGGGGGTCCTTGAAACTCTAACCGGGGGTCTCTTGCCTCAATTAGGGGGAACTAAATAAATGCCTACTTTAACTCCTCGCTGCCCCAGCCGCACTTTCAAACCAGTTTCTCTCTTCTTAGGCCTCTGCCGTTTTCATCCACCCTGTTCTGTAAATTCATCCCCTAAACTGCCTCAAGCCCTGATGAACTCTGCCCCTGCTTAAGGAGCTAAGAACAAAGCCATACTCCGCATTTTACCAGCTACAGGCCAGCAGTGACCTGTGTGAGGATTCACACAAACAATGGCGTATCGGTGATGCCATGACGCAGGTGTCCTAGTGGAGGACCGGCTTTCCCTGGTCCCCTCTGATGTTGGAACGGGATGGAGGCAGAGCCTGTGTGTCGTATTCTCAGTTCCCTAGGTCTCTGATTTACACTGCTGGTTAAGAACCGTGGCTTTGCATGGGCCTAGTTAAGAATCCTAAGCAAAGACGCGTACCAGTTCTTGGGAACGGGGGAAAGAAACTGCAGCCATCCCACTGGCCTATCAACACGTGACTTCTTTCCCTGAGAGGTAGACTCGCTCCAGAAGCATGGAAAGTGTGACTTTTGATGTGAATTGCAAGTTAGGAATCAGAGGGACACCTGGGTACCTCAGTCAGCTAAGCCTCTGACTCTTGATTTTGGCTCAGGTCATGATCTCGTGTCTCTTGGGATCGAGACCCTCATCGGGCTCTGCACTGATGGCGCGGAGCCTGGTTGGGATGCTCCCTCTGCCCCTACCCAGCTTGCGCACTCTCTCTCAAAATAAATGAACATTAAAAACAAGGAATCCGAAACAAGCTTATTTGCATCATCAAATAAGCTCTTACACCCGGTGAATACTGAAGGGAAAATTTATGAAACCCAACATATTTCAGAAGTGTTTAACAAAGGCTACCAAAGCCACAAATTTTGCAATCGCTTTATTCTTAAAATTGCAATCAGAAGACATTCATAACCTCAATGTAGTTCTAACAAATTCGACCTGCTCTCCAAATGGAGTTGAATGATCCCGTTTCCATCCTGTCTGCCACGTGCCCACCTGCAGCCCATCCTCCCCCCTGGAAGGTGAAAGAGCTGCCCTAAAACGAAGTACCCAAATGAACTTCACGGCATCCTCAGGGTCAGCTTGAGTCTTTGTTAGAAAATAAAACAATGTCTATTTAGGATTGGAATCGATGTCAATTCTTTCATAAACCTCAAATTACCTCACTGACCACCACCCTGTCACCTCAGTTCAATTGGTGCCATGTTTTCCTGGGGTGCCTGTCCTGATAGATGGAAGTGACCGTCTGTGCCTTTTCGTTTATTCCCTGGAGAAGGGCGTGATTTTAGTTTAGACTTAGCATCTGAGCACACAGTTGAACCTGTCCCACTCTTCACATACATCAGATAGCTACACTTGAAAAGCATGGCCATCACCTAGCTTGTCAGAAATGCAGAATTTGGGCCAGACCTCAGTCTGCGTTTGCAATTTAACAAGACTCCTGGTAATTCAATATGTTCACTCAAGTTTGAAGAATAAGGCCTTAGAGCAGTGGTTCTCAAACTGGGCTCCTGTCCAGCAGCAGTATTTGTATCACCTGAGAACTTAACATGCAAGTTTTGGGGTACCTCCCCAGACCTGAGAGACAAATGGTCCTAGCAATCTGGGACCTTCAGGCAACTCTGATCCTAAAGGCTGAGAACCACAGCCTTAGAGCTCTGCTTCCAAAGCTGCTAAGAATTAACAAATGGCTAGCCATGTCTCCTCCCCTATGCACATGTGCATGCCGGACCCAGAGAAATGGTTCTGATAGAATGGGCTTCTGGGTAATTGCTCCAAGCACTTTCCCAAAGGGAGATAGGTGGCTCTGTGTGTCTGCACAGGCTTTACCTGGAGCTCTAGAAGCTCCCAGAATGTGGAGAGCAGGTTCCTGCTCAGGTCTGTTATAATGGAATTTTAGATTCAGATGGGTCAGATCCTCCTCTGAGGAAAAGCTAAAAATACTCCACTGTAAGTAGAAATCAAGTAGACTATGGACCAGAGATGCTAAATATTTGATGAATAATTAAAGTGTGGAACAGAGTGAGGTGGCCAGATTTAACAAAAATAAAGGATGCTTAATTAGATTTGAATTTCAGATCAAGTAATTTTTTAGTAGAAATATATCCTGTGCAGGGCACCTGCATGGCTCAGTCGGTTAAGCGTCTGACTCTTGATTTCGGCTCTCATGATCTCAAGGTCTGTGAGATGGAGCCCTGTGTCTGGCTCTGCGCACTGAGCGCAGGACCCTCTTGGGATTCTCTCTCTCCTCTCTCTGCCCTTCCCCCTCTCACTCACATGCTCTCTCAAAATAAACATTAAAAAAAAAAAAAAAGTATGTCCCATACAATTTGGGGGACATAATTCTACTAAAAAACACTATTATGTCTGCAATTCAAGTTTAACTGCGTATCCTGTATTTTACGTGGCAATTTAAGTAGAGAAACAGAAGGGCAATTGTCTTCCGAAGCACTCAGGAGTGGACAGTAGAGCTAAGACCTTGGCACAAGTCAGCGATAGGAAAAATTCCACAGCTTTACAGTTGGGAGGGACCTAGAAGGTCATCTAATAAACCTTACAGAAGCTTAGAAAGTCGCACAGGTCACAAGTGAGCCAGGAGGAAAACTTCCGGTACATCCACCTCCGAACAAGGCTCTCCACCAAGTTGTCCTGTATTCTACACAGGACAGAACTAATCTGATACTTCAACACACAAATTTATAACAACCTACCTTGGAATCTTTAACCAAATTCCGATGTTTAAATTACTTGGGAAATTACTGTTGAGTGTGGCTCACAGCTGTACTCCAGGTGGCAAAGGACTTTGGCTTCAGCGTGGTGACAAGTTTGTCCAGGACTGAGCCCCAAACCAATCCACCAACTGCAGCTCCCACAGACCAAAACTAAGCCATTGTGTCAGGCGGCGGCAGTCACAGGACAAAAATCAGTGTGGGTGTGCGTATAACAATGCAAGGCCAATATTATTGCTGGGGAAAACCCTCAACTTCGGTGATTAAGTCACCATCCACAAAGGACAGCAGCAAAAGAGTAGACTATATACTATGTACATGGAGAGCATTAATGGCTTCTAGAAAGCACTTTAATGCCCTACGACAGTGATTGCTCAGCTTGAGGGGCTTTTTCAAACACCCCTAGAGAGGGGTCCTCCCTGGTCCAGGCTGAGATTCTCGGTGAGTCACTGGGTGAGAACACATCACCAACCCCGGCTGCGTGGGAGTAAAGAAGAAGGCAAACAGCGATGCTAGAAGAATTAGGCTAAGTACATTCGGCTTCCCAGCCCATCATCTGAAAACATTTTTGTCTTTGTTGAAACTTCAGTGTATAAACGTGATTTTTTTTAAAAACAGAAACAAAGGACAAAACAATAACAACAACCACCACAACCACAAGCCCCCTGGATGTAATAAAATCTGCTGCGGCTAAGAGAATCGGCCCACTTTAGAGTAGGCTGGCAGAGTCAATGCAGGTTACGGGCTGGGCAGTGAGGCAATGCTGTCACTTGCTCATCTCCGGCGGGCGCCGTGGAGCCGGGGCCAGGCAGCTGGATCCTCGCTCTTGGTACCGCTCTGGTCCGCTCTGCGGGCAGCAGCGGGCCAAGCCCCCTGGCCCTCGATCACTAACTCCGCTCTTGACTTCTTATCTGCCATGTGCCTCCAGGCTTTCAAGTGAACTGCCCTTGACAAATGCAGAGTAATTCCATTCTTTTTTACAAACGTATCTTTACATATGGTGTCTTCTCAAGAAGTCAGCCTTGACTGGAGGCCAGTCTTCTACAATGGGGCCAAAGGCAATCCTGCAGTTCCTCTGGGAAAGCTAATCTCCTTTTAAATGAGGAAACCATTCCAGAACACCCAGAAGTGAATCCTTAGCCTTCACGTGCAGAAGACAGTTGCATTCTTAGGAAACATGGGACCACCACCTAGAGCTACAAACACTGACATCTGCCACATTCAAATCAACTGAAGAGAAAACAAAATGAGAAAAATCAGAACCAAACCGAGAAAAATTCACTTCCTGCTAGGACATGTATTCCGAGGTTGCTTCAAATTAAATACATTTCATTAGAATTCTAGCCAGGACTCACACGAAATAAGATCTCTCAGCAACCCCATACGCAACCATTTCCTCTGCCCTGCAGCGAGGAGCACCCGGCTGTTGGCCACCTTGCGCAGATGTGAGCACGCCCACAAATACCTGCTAGCCGAGGGTGAGCTATCCTTCCCTTTTATCCTCATCTTCTCAACTGCATGTCACAGTTTCTAAAGGTCCAAGTCCACAGAGTTCTCTTAGGAATTAGAGCAGGAGGGAAATGGAGGGGGAGGGGGAAACCAACATCCTTCCTTGAAGGAAAGGTCAGTCTATTCCACGGCGAGCGTTAGCTCCCACTCTTACCCAATCAGTGCTCTCCAGTCTGAACATAGTCTTCTGTGACCTGGGACAGGGTGCTCAGATACTGCCAGCTCAGGGCAGCCAAGAGCATGACAAATGACAGGTAAATAGGGGAGTAGTGACTTCGGGAGATCAGCTGACAATTAGGAAGATTCTGTGTCCTGATGGTGGAGATGATCTGTCTTGTTTTACTAGAAGATGGGTCTGAGCTGGGGATTCTATGATAAATCTGTTAAAGAAAGGAAAAAAAAATAGTTAAGTGCCACTTATGGAGTCCTAGGAACTTTATCTTCTGTGTCTACTTCTTACAATAACCCTAAACAGGTAGGTATTTTATAGCCACGTTTCTCTTACAAGGAAACAGATTCAGAGAACATGAAAGGAAACTCCAAGTCACTCCACTAACAAGGCAGGATGTCAACTGAGGCCCAGTAATCCCACAGCCTGTCCTAGGGAGCAAGCAAGGAGGCCTGCACTTGGGGAGCCACCCAGGTCCTCCCTGGTCTTTGCATCCCCAACGCCTCAGAGCCAGGAACAGAATGGAGCTTGGTAACGTCAGCATAGTTTGGGCTGGAGGAGAGCAACACAGAAAAGGGGAAATGATATCGTGAAGACTGGGCGAACACAGCCAAACAAGATGGAATCTGTGCTGTGGGCAACAGGCTAGATGAAGAAAAGCCAGAGCAGAAGCAGGGCACCAGAGAGTTATCCTCGAGTCTTCCCGGTGCCTTCACCCTCCTCCACCTCCACAGACCTGACACCTTTGCTGCCTCCAGGCCTCGCCTCCATGCTTACAGCCACTGCTGCCGGCTAGGCCCTCAATGCCTCTCATCTGAGCTGTCACCAACCTCCAACCTGAGCTCCTTCCGCCTGAACCCTGAAGTCCACTCGCCTGCTCTCCACGCTGTCACCAAAGAAACTAAAAACCTCTGCTTGACACCCTCAGTGGCTACCTATCACCAGCTGAATAAGTTCTGAGTTCCGTGATGTGGAACATGAGGCCACTCATGACCTGGGCCCACTGGGCCTCTCCGGCCTCGCCTGCCGCTCCCCACCTGTCTCTTCTCACTCTAGAACAACTACCCGCTGTCGTCTTCTACTTCTGATGCTCTGCATGCGTCTGTTCCCCTTTGCTCACACCGTTCCCTCTGCCCGGAATGCCCCTGTCACACTCCTTCACCTGGCTAACTTGACCTGTTGCCCAAGTCTTAGGTATTAGTCTTTTAGAAAACCTGCCTTGAACTCTCAGGTTGGGTCACATGCCACTCTCCTACACAGACTCCTACCTTATCACTTAGCACTGAATTCATCTATGTCTATGCGTCTCCCTCACTAGACTGCGAGCCTCTAAGGCACCATGTCTTACCTTTCTGCCTCCAGCCCAGCACTGAGCCTGGCACACAGGAGGCCCTCACTAAGCTGACAAAGCAGTTTAGAGATGACTGAGGGGGAAAGGGACAATGATGTGAGCCCAGAGACAAAAAGGAGGAAGATTACAAAGCGGGCATATTTTTTAAATAATTTTTTTCCCCAGACTTTCATTATATAATGGGTATTAAAAAAATATTTTTTAAATATTTATGAGAGAGAGAGAGAGAGAGCACAAGCAGGAGAGGGGTAGAGAGTGAGGGAGACACAGAATGTGAAGCAGGCTTCAGGCTCTGAGCTGTCAGCCCAGAGCCCAATGTGGGGCTCGAACCCACAAACTGTGAGATCATGACCGGAGCTGAAGTCAGACGCTTAACTGACTGAATGATATAATGGGTATTTTTTTCCAGAGACAGATTATATTCTTGCCACCCTCCCACCTCACCACGGAAAGGGCACAGCTGCGATTTAGTATGACAAGAAAATAAATGAATATGCCCACAGGTGTGCCTGGCTGGCTCAGTCAGTAGAGCATGTGACTCTTGACCTCTGGATCATGAGTTCAAGCCCCACAATGGGCAGAGAGCTCACTGGGAAAAAAATGCCTACAGAAATATGCTAATGATATCTGATACCTAATATTATGCTACCAAGAATAGCTCTAGAAAGAAGAAGAAAAAGGTTTCAATGAAACTACAATTTCCTCTTTCTTTTCAAAAAAATTTAGATAATGGAGTTAAGCTTATAAAAACAAGCAATACAAAAATAAAGTAAAAAAAGGAGACAGAATTCCCTTACTTGCCCCTCAGCCACAGGCCAGTATAGTTACTTTTATACTTTTCCTCACTATGCCCTTATAACCTCAGATAAAAATGTATGAAATGTCATACACAATAATACAGTATTACCATATACTGGTGTAGTTACTTTTATACCTCTTGCCATGTGCATATAAGCCAATATAAAAACATATAAAATGTCATATATACGTATTATATAGTCTACACACTATACAGAATGGCTGTTCTATATAATGTATAAATATGACTATATTGTGTATATGAAATTATACACTTTATTTTTAAGATAGGTTATAAACATATTATGCTGTAATTTGACTTTTTTCACTCACATAATTTCTTTAATCTTTTTTTAAAATTTTCTTTCATGTTTATTTATTTTTGAGAGAGACAGAGACACAGTGGGGGTGGGGCAGAAAGAAAAGGAGACACAGAATCCGAAGCAGGCTCCAGGCTCTGAGCTGTCAGCACAGAGCCTGACGAGGGGCTCGAATTCATGAACTGCAAGATCATGACCTGAGCTGAAGTTGGTGCTTAACCGACTGAGCCACCTAGGTGTCTCACTCACGTAATATTTTATGGATATTTTTCTTTTTCTTTCTTTTCTTTCTTTCTTTCTTTCTTTCTCTCTCTCTCTCTCTCTCTCTCTCCTTCCTTCCTTCTTTCCTTTCCTTCCTCCCTCCCTCTTTCTTCTTTCTTTCCTTCTTTCTCTTCCTTCCTTCCTTCCTTCCTTCCTTCCTTCCTTCCTTCCTTCCTTCCTTCCTTCCTTCCTAGGTAAGTTCCTTGACCACTGTGGAGCCTAATGAGGGGTTGAACTCATGACCCTTGAGCTGAGATCAAGAGTCAGACGCTTAACTGAGCCAGGAGCTTCTATGGACATTTCTTAATGCCAGAACCTAGAAAAAGAGGTCATTCCTTTTAAACACAACCTACATAATGTGAACACACTATAATTTATAATCAACCCCCTCCTAATAAGGACCGAGGACAAAATGCTACAATCAGCGTCTCTGTACATTTTCTAGTTAATTGTGTAGGTAAAGTCCTAGAATTGCGTGGTCAAAGGCTAATGCACACAAAATTCTGACAAGTATGAACAGCTAATGTCATTAACCAAAAGAAAAAAGAAAAAACGTTTAGAAGCATCTGGGTCGTTCAGTTAGTTGAGCATCCAACTTAGGCTCAGGTCATGATCTCGTGGTTTGTGGGTTCAAGCCCCACATGGGGCTCTGTACTTACAGCTCAGAGCCTGAAGCCTACTTCATATTGTGTCTCCTTCTCTTTTTGACCCTCCCCTGCTTGCTCTCTCTCTCTCTCTCTCTCAAAAATGAATAAACGTAAAAAAAAAAAAAAAGGTTTATGACCAAGGACTGAACTGGAATAATCAAGTCTGGAGTGAAAAGCATGGGGTGGAGGAAACAGCCTGGCCATAGAAGAGAATGCCAGGAAGATTTTGTGCAGCCAGAAGAAACAAAAATCAAGACAACTCTGGGAGATAAGGAGCCAGAAAGGCAAAGGAGGAGACAGATGGGTAAGAGGTTAAACGTGAGGTAAGCGGCACAGAAGCCAAGACAGGGAAGGGCTTTCATGGTGAGAAAGATCCAGTGTCGAATTTTTAAAAAATTTGTCACTAGAGCACTGTCTTGGTGGCTCAGTCGGCTCAGCGCCCAACTCTTGATCTTGGCTCAGGTCATGATCTCACAGTTGGGGAGACTGAGCCCCGTGTTGGGCTCTGAGCTGATAACACAGAGCGTGCTTGGGGTTCTCTCTCTTCCTCTCTTTCTGCCCCTACTCTCTCTCTCAAGATAAATAAATAAACTTTAAACAAACAAAAACTGGTCATTAGAAGGTCATTAAATCACCTCAGTAAGAAAAGTTCTGACAAGGAATGAACAAAAGCTAGGATGAGGTGGGTTGAGAAAAAAATGGGAATCAATAACATGAAGTACACGAATCCTTCGAGAAGCTTAACTGTGAGGGAGAGGAGGATGGGGACGAGGTAGAGAGGAGCAAAGTCAAGCCAAGTATTGATCTGTTTACTTTTTGAAGCCGAGTGGCCAGAGTGCAAATACAAACTAGAGGAGGGACCCAAAAAGGAGGGGGCTTTAGATAAAGAGGAGGTGGATCTTGAGGGGGTGAGAGGCAGGAGCAGGAGTGCATACCTGCAGGGGTTAGGCTCACACAGGAGAGACGGACAGAGAAGTGGAGACAGTTCACAACATATAATCTCGTACTTCCTCCTGTGGTTAAAGGCAGAGCCAGCGGAGAAGGAAAGAATGGATGTACAGCAGTACTTTTCTTGTTTTGAGACAGAGAGAGAGTGAGCGAGCACACGAGAGGGGAAGGGGCAGAGGGGGAGACAGAGAATCTTAAGCAGGATCCTGGACCGGTGAGGCCGGCAGGACTCAGGGATCATGACCTGAACCAAAATCAAGAGTCGGACACTCAACCGAGTCACCAGGCGTCCCCAGCAGTGCTTTTCAAACTTTATGTTCACAGGAATCACCTGGGGATCTTGGTAAAGGCAGATTCTGAGTCAACAGGTTTGAGTAGGGGTGAGGCTCTAGCAAGTGCCCAAGGGCCGCCAATGCTGCACAACACTTGTGAGATGTGAGCACAAAAAGGGCCTGGAGAGCAGGACGATGCTCTAGAGGAAGCACAGTGTAGCATGAAATGGGAAGGTGTGCCCGCTTAAGAGAGGTTGCCCTCGCCGAGGAGTGAGCATTGGCACAGAAGGAAACAACAGCTTCTGGCCGTTTGCCTGAGTATTTGTTTCTGTCCCAAAATAGCTGGTTGAGCTTCTCGCCAGCTGACAGGTATCCAGACTGGTTTGCAGCTGAGGCTGCTCCAGAGGACAGAGGGTGTGGAAGAGCAGTGCCCATCTCCTCAGGAAGGTTCGGTGTCCCTCTAACTCCTCCTTTAAACATTAGAGTCCCATGAGGAGACCTTTACACGCCCCTGCGAGTGCATTCTTGTTACCACCAGTTAAGCCCAGGGAACTGACAGAACCTTTTGTTTTTAATCTGAGAACCTTTTTTTTTTTTAATAATGTTTGTTTATTTTTGAGAGAGAGAGAGAGTGTGGGGGAGGGGCAGAGAGAGAGGGAGACACAGAATCCAAAGCAGACTCCAGGATCTGAGCTGTCAGCACAGAGCCCGATGCGGGGCTCGAACTCAATCTAACCACGAGATCATGTCCTGAGCCAAAGTCGGACGCTTAACCAACTAACTGAGCCACCCAGGCTCCCCAAGCTGACAGAAGACTTGCAGTCTTCCTGCAAAGGACAGACTTGGTCAGTGAGAAGTAGGATCAGGGTTAATATCTGGACACCAGCAAATAGACAACTTGCGGTCTTCAAAAAGTTTTAACTTGAAATTTCATTCATGAGGACATTAAAACCATTATCACATTTTATTCCTTTGGACTTGAAAGACTTGAGATTTTTCTGAATCAGATCAAGTATTAATGTTTCCTCCAAATCACGCTGGGTTTCACCAGAGTAGCTTTAAAAACTGATGACCTCAATCAGTGTTCCTTAAAGGGCCAGAAATTCTTTTCAGCTTGGTGGGTCACCCTCTGTTGCAGCTTCTCAACTCTGCTACTGTATTTTGAGGCTGCCTCAGACAAGACATATGCGAATGGGCATGGCTGTGTTTTAATAAAAAGTTATTTACAAAAGCAGTGGGGGTGGGGAGGTCAGTCAGCTGTAGTGTGGGTACCCATGCCCCAAATCAAACTGTTGATCACAACCAGGATTTAATTCCAATGGGTAAGGAAAACACCAGATAAAATCTGAATGTTAATATAGTAACGGAACTAGCAAACAACATTTTTAAAAAATGGTTTTTTGAAATCGGTGGTCAGTATTAAAACTAAAATATTCTCTGAACTACACACTACATAAAAGGATTCTAATTGATACAAAACAGAGAAAAAGTGCCTAATAAAGTACTACTCAGTTTAGAAAGGATAATCCAACCCCCTTAGAATTGTAGTGAACAGCATATGGTCTGAAGTCAGCCAGATCTGGGTCCAAATTATGGCACCAGCCTCAAGTTTCCTTGATATTAATAGCACCCACCTTTTTGGTTGCTATGTCAGGCACACAGTAAGCTCAGAGTAAGTGCTGGCTATATGGTGAACCAGACCGTCCCAAATCTCATAAGCAGCAATTTTTTGGTCAATGGCTGAACACTTAAGTCACTAAAAGAATTTTAGGATTAAAAAAATTTTTCTTTAGTTTTCTCTTATGCCTTCTACAGGTACCTCTGGTAGAAATGCTGAAGTCCAAAGCTCGTCAGAAGACAGGGCGTAACTCCAAGGAGAATGTGCAATATGCCATAGAAATCAGAGGAAATAACTGTTTTTGCAGAATTCTATTTAGAGGAAACCACTATTACCAATTGCATCCCTGTAAAGGCATAGCCAGAGGACTGGAAGGAGGCAGAAAACTACTGACAGCAATAGTTACCTCTGGGAGGCGGGGGGAGGAAGATCTTACTATGTTTTCATGTATTTCTGTAGTATTACAATCTTCAGTAAGAACATACCTAAGGATCTCAGAGCCACCCAGCTCCCTAGTGTGACAGTCAAAAAAAAAAAAAAAAATCTCTAGACATTGCCAAATGTCCCCTGCAGGGAAGGGGGTACTAAAGTATCTCCAATTAAGAACCACTGCTAGGGCGCCTGGGTGGCTCAGTTAAGCATCCAACTTCAGCTTGGGTCATGATCTTGTGGTTTGTAGGTTCAGGCCCCACATCAGGCTCTGTACTGACAGCTCAGAGCCTGGAGCCCGCTTCTGATTCTGTGTCTCCCTTTCTCTCTGCCCACTCCCTGCTCACACTCTCTCTCAAAAATAAACAAACATTATTAAAAAAAAAAAAAAAACAAAAAACAAAAAAAACAAAGGAACCACTGATCTAGGACCTAGAGTTTTAGCCTCTAAGAAAAGGCTTTTTTGAACCTAGTCATATATTATACCCTCCACAGAAAGATATTTGACTTGAACAAGTATGTTCTGTTTTATAGGATGGTTTTGGTACTTGAAATGAGATTTGCATTAGAAAATTTAGAAATCGGGGCGCCTGGGTGGCTCAGATGGTTAAGCATCCGAGTTTAGCTCAGGTCACGATCTCGCAGTTTGTGGGTTTAATCCCCATGTTGAGCTCTGTGCTGACAGCTCAGAGCCTGGAGCCTGCTTCAGATTCTGCGTCTCCCTCTCTCTCTGTCCCTCCCCCACTTGCATGCACACTTTCTCTCTCTCTCAAAAATAAATAAAAACATTAAAAGAATTATAAAAAAAGAAAAAAAAATTTAGATATCATTGCAACTTGATGGTTTTCCTTTGCCAAAATTCCCTACTGTGGTTTCTCAGTTGAGGCCTATGAAGTCATAGAAAGTACTGGATTGGGTGTGAGGCTGTGTGGATGGACTGGGGTCCCAGATCTACTCAGTCAGATACTGCATTTGCATCCACAAGACTTAGCCTCATTTTTCTCACCCATAAAACAAAAAGCCTGACTGGCCTCTAACATCAGCTTCCAGCTCAAAACCTATGATTCTGCTTAGGAGCTCCACCCTAAAGGCTTGCTGCCTTTATACTCTCTCACCAGGGTGCTGTGCAACTCTGAACAATCAGTAACTCATGCATACACGAACTTTCCAAATAAAGGAGACCAACTCCTGTCCTGTCTCTTTATACCATAACACAGTAAGTTGTTAGGATCATCTAATATTCAAATATAAACTATTTAAACAATGATATTATTTAAATACTATAAAAAATAGCTAGAAATTATCCAGGTAGTTAAATAGAAACCCACCTCTTCCATATACTGGTATATTATAGCTTTGACAGCTGGCATATTGGTGGCATCCATCATTAGAGTTACTGCTTGTCCTTTTCGGATCTTCACTACGCCTTTGAACACCTGCTGGTTATTGTAACAGGCAGCCAAAGTGGCAATGGCCATTACCTACAGATATTAGGTGGGGGAGACGAAAGAAAATGCTAATTCATTTCATTTCATGAAAGAAAAGAAATGGTACTATAGGCAATCACCATTGTGAAAACGTAAAAAAAAATCTTCTATAGAATAAGAAAGTGCCAAAGAGCTAAGATGTAACTGACCAAGAAAAAGTACCCATGAAGAAAGCATATCAAAACTTGTACCTTTCCCACTCCTCCCTTCCTCAACAACAGCCTCAAGTGATCTTTGCAGTCTTAAATGATTCTTTGGTTTGACCATGAAAACTTTTTATTTGGAAAAAACAAACACGAGCCAATACAACATTTTCTATGCTAGAATAATGAGTCATAGAGCTGAAAAATGTATCTCAAAATAATATCTGCAAATAATTTTCTATTTTTCCTATAACAAACAAACCATCATATGTGAAAAAAAACAGCATGGAGGAGGGGGTAGGGCACAAATGGGAAGGAGGGATAGTTCCCAAGCTCAAAGGTGTACTATTTCTAGGATAAACGGAAACCTATGTCAGGCCTACAGATTTTAGCTCCAACAACAATTCAAGATTGGCCATTAAAAGATTAAATCGAGTTTCCAAATCAGTTAAATCCTAGAACTTTCATTTACTGGAGTTAAAGTAATTAGTAAGGCATTTAAAAAGTGTAAGCTCCTAGGATATTGAGGGGCTAGGTCCATAGGGCCAGGTTCTGTTCTCATGAGTCTAGGAAAAGCACAGCAAAAACTAGGCGCTTAAGACTTTGTAATGACAACACCTTCACCTACATTTTACCCAGCACTCCCCATAAATCTAAGCCAAAGCCCTAGATTTAACTGTGAGAATAAGGATCTAGCGAGGCTGAGCTGAGGGTGGTGGTCATAGAGCAAAGGGAAGGTATGGTGAGACACTGCCTCTTCGCCAGCAAAAGAAAACAGACCAGAGTCCTCTTTTTAAGGACCCATATTCCGAATACAGCAAACCAAAATAGTAAATGCATTCTATCCACCCCCATCACCACCACCACACCACTGCCTGTAGCTTCCACCTCTCTTCTACAACAAGAACAGCAGCACTGCATACCTGTGGAATAGCACAGAAGTTAAACACACTTTGGTTTCTAAGTCTTGAAAGGTAAGTGATGACATCTGGGATGTGGTGTAGTGCGTTGGTTATAAGTTCGTTCAGGCACTGCACAGCTGAGTCAATATTCTGTGGCTTAGCAAAATCACCCAACTTCTTAACATACTTGCTCCAAACCTTAAAAAAGAAGTCAGAATGTGCATAAGGGAAGAAGGTTTCCAAGCAACATGAAAGAATCTTCGTGAATAAGAACTATGATAGACAGTAAAGTTTTTCTTAGCTGCGGACTCCTCTTTCACCAAGATCAAGTCTGTTTTAAGCTCCACACAGGGGCTATTTGTGACAATCAGTCAGGGTCTGATCACAACCTGGGAGTCAGTTAAGTTTCTGGGAAATTGTCCTTTTGGGAAGATTAGTACAGCATGTACTACAGCAATACTTTAATGACTTCAGATAAAGAAAACTCGTGTTATTCAGAAGGCATTAGTCTACTCCTGAAAAAAATAACCAGATATATACAAAACCAGCTACAACAATACTGTAGGCTAAACAGTAAAATTCTGATGATGGTCAGGTCTCCAAGTAATTAGTGATTAACATCACGTACCCAATTCCGAGAATTCAGAATGCTGCCAAACAATCGTATTTGGGGAAAATGAGCTAAGTCTGTACTATGAGAACATTACCTCCTTGGATCTTAGTAACTCAAAAGTGAAATAACATCTTCAACTCCAATGGTGGGACTGATTTGACAATTTTTAATGTTAATATTTAAAGGAATCTCTAGGGGCACCGGGTGGCTCAGTCGGTTCAGTGTCTGACTCTTGATTTCGGCTCAGGTCATGATCCCAGGATCGTGGGATTGAGTCCCGAATCGGGCTCTGTGCTGAGTGTGGAACCTGCTTAAGAGTCTCTCTTTCTCTCCTTCAATCCCTCTCCCCTGCTCGTATTCTCCACACACACACACACACACACACACACACACACACACACACAAATTAAATATCAGAAAAAAAATAAAGTAGTTTCTGAAGCTAACATAAAACTTACTTTCATCTTTGGTAACCATTTTTTTTAAGTATTTTTTTTTTTTTAATTTTAAGTTTATTTATTTATTTTGAGAGAGAAAGTGAGAGCAGGGAAGGGGCAGAGAGAGAGAGAGAGAGAATTCCAAGCAGGCTCCATATTGTCAGCACAGAGCCCGACGTGGGGCTTAAACTTACAAACCGTGAGATCGTGACTTTAGCTGAAATCAAGAGTCAGACACATAACCAACTGAGCCACCCAGGCACCCCATTTTTGAAAACTCTTAAGCCGCCCAAAGAATGACACTCATTGTAACCTTATGCACTCCCCCAAATACATGACTGGCCTAAGAGGACTAGGAGATTCTATGGAAAGTCAAGTTTGTTATCCATTTTTAATTTCACCTTAAACACACTCAGATTGATGGTACTAGATCAATGATGGTACAAGATCTGCAGAACTTGGAGAAAATAGTTAATAAACCCCTATGTATACATCTACCGGCCTCAACAATTATTGACATTTGGCCCGTCTTGTTCCATCATGCAGGTTCTATCTGTGGCGTTGGCATCTCGCCTGTGCCCACTTTTGTCTTGGAGCTCCTGGGGGTGCTTTGTACAGGTTATCCACGGGCTGGGTTTTGGGTGTTTGTTCGGATTTTTTTGTCGAGTTGTTTCATCTCTTTTTGAGAATTTGGGAAAAATCCCCAAACCATGCTGCTGCCACCATCACTACCATTTTTACAAAATCCAAACTTCCTGCTAATAGATGCAGAAAGGATGACAGAATTAGGATAGCACCTTTTGGCCTCTTCACTGATAATAAGTCTAGGGAGCAACCACCACGAAGAAAAAGAACCCGCAACTTACAAGGAAAAGAAAACGATCATTAGATTTTCAACAGCCAGTCTGTAAAAGCAGAAGAAAATGGGAGTAACACATTTAAGGTACTCAAAACTATGAGCTAAAAACTTCATAGCTAGAAAAAACTGACTTTCAAATATCAAGGACACAAATTATCTTCAATATGTATAAACATGGAGAATTATTATTCTCATGGCTCTTTCCTATCTACCAGAGTGCGACCTCCGGACAACCAAAATGGTTAGAGACATCAACATAAAGGCTGGTGGTGAGCATAAACCAAGACAAAATAAAGGAGAAAAGGGAGATATTACGGTAGTAACGGCTATCTGATCTGACGATTCAGATATAAATGTAATCATAAAAAACTGGGAATTAGGATATCATATGCAAAAAAATTTTTTTGAATTATTTTCCGTAAGCATATTTGGTGGTAGTAGCATCAGTATCACTATTCAGAGACTGCAAGATCTGTAATGTGGAAAAAAAGCAGATGAGTAGTTATGGCATATACTAATTCTGGCATCTCTTATTTCCCTGAGAAATATGAATCTCAATGAGGAAAAAATGAGGTGGAGATATAATATAGAGGAGACGATTATATAACCATTCTATTGTCCTGCGTTTGAATTGGAAATATCAATACAAATTTACAAGGTATTTGTAAATTTACCAATATAAATTACAAGGTATTTTAGCTTTAAAACTAGACACACACACACACACACACACACACACACACACACACACACACACACGGGCTACCCCAAGAGCAATGACTATCCTGCCCAAGTGTGGTGTTGGCTATTATTTTCCATTAGCCCAGGTGTCTTCCCTGAGCTTCTTGAATAGCTGGAGGAGTCCAGATCTTAGACAGTAAATGTACAAAATGAGTTTAGAACATCTTCACGTATCAAATGGCAAGGAAGCTATCATAGACTATTAAGGGTCATGAGGACTCAAGAGCCAACCTGAATCTATTCCCGACCAAAGAAGGGAAATTTTAAGCTTTAATAATGAGAATAATTACAACCAATTAAACCCAAATTTGTTTTAATCTGTAAGTTTATAATGACAGCAAAAGATAACTAATTGGTCACCTTCTGAGGGTGACAGAAAATTATCTTAAAAGCTAGGTAAAGGAAAGAATCAAATATATGTACTGCCTTCCATACGTGATTTGTACCACTCAATAAGCAAATAATAAAGGAGAGAACATATCTCCTATAAAATCAGCCCAGCTAATAAAGGAAGGCACAAATATAGAATTAAAAAGTTCTTATTTTATGGCATAAAATTGAAAGTCCTGAAATGAACCCTCATATTTAGGGTCAACTGATTTTCAACAGGGGTGCTAAAATAATTCAATGGGGGAAAGAACAATCTTTTCAACAAATAGTACTGGGACAGCTGGACATTTGTGCAAAATGATAAGCTGGACCCCTACCTCACACCACATACAAAAACTAACTCAAAATGGATCAAAGCACTCAATTAAGAGCTAAAACTATAAAACTCTTAGAAGAAAATATAGGCATAAATCTTCATGACCTTAGATTAGGCAATGGTTTCTTACATAAGCACAATACAAAAGAGAAAATTGGATAAATTGGACCTCATCAAAATTAAAAACTTTTACGCTCCAAAAGACATCAAGAAAGGAAGAAGATAACCCACAGACTGGGAGAAGATATTTGTAAATCATGTATCTGATAAGGGACAGTGTATTCAGAGCATAGAAAGAACCCTTACAACTCAATAATAAAAACAAACAATACCATTAAAATATCTGAAAATATTTTAGTAGTTTTCAGAAAAAGTACCTGAATAGATATTTCTCCAAAGAAAATATACAGATGGCCAACCACATGAAATGCTCCACATCATTAGCTATCAGATTGCATATCAAAACCACAATGAGAAACCACTTCACACCCACGAGGAGGGGTATAATAAAAAAAGATAGATAATATGGAGAAGTAGGGAGTTATTGTTTAAAGGGTACAGAACTATACACTTAAAAAATAGTTTGAATGGTAAATCTTATATTACATAAACTTTACCACAATAAAAAAAAGATGTTAAACACATACATAAAAAAAGGTGAGAACTGTTGGCAAAGCTGTGGAGAAACTGGAACCCTCATATACTGCTGATAGGACTGGTACAAGGGTGTAGTCACTGTGGAAAACAGTCTGGCAGTTCCTCAAAGGTTAGTAGCTGTATGAAGCAGCAATTCCTCTCCAAGCTATATGTATATATATGCAAGAGAAATGGAAACACATGTCCACTCAAAACCTTGTATACAAATGTTCACAGCATATTAATAATAGCCAAAAAGTGGGGGCACCTGAGTTGGTTGAGCATCCGACTTCAGCTCAGGTCATGATCTCATGGTTCATGAGTTCAAGCCCCACATCGGGCTCTCTGCTGTCAGCACAGAGCCCGCTTCAGATCCTCTGTCTCCCTCTCTCTCTGTCCCTCCCCTGCTCTTTCTCTCTCTCTCAAAAATAAACAAACATTAAAAAATAATAAAAGCCAAAAAGTGGAAACAACCCAAATATTCCTCAACTGATAAACAAATGAAATGTGGCATATCTATATAAGTGAATATTGTTTGACTATAAGAAGGAATAATGTGTTGATAACATACTACCTCCTGGATGAACCTTAAAAGCATCACGCTAAGGGAAAGAAGTCAGTCACATATTATAGGATTCCATTTATATGAAAGGTCCAAAACAGGCCAATGTACAGAGACAGAAAGAAGATGGTTGGTTGCCAAGGGCTGGGGAGTGGGCATCAGCGGAAAACAGATCATGACTGCTCGAAGGCATGTGGTTTCTTTCTGGGGTAATGAAAATGTTCTAAAATTAATTGTGATTGTTGCACAACTCTGTGAACATACTAAAAAAACACTAAAATCTTTAGAAGGATGAACTGCATATAGTAAGTGAACTCTGTCTCAATAAAGCTGTGATAAAAATACTATTTCGCAACCCTAATAAATTAACAGAACTAGGGATGAAGCCTGATTGCTAACATCAAAAGTGGGCAAAGATCAGACATTACGTGCCTCTTGATAAAAGAGCACACCAACATCTTTCATCAAGAGGTGCATGCTCATTTTTATTTAAACACATTTGATGTGTTTTAATCCATTGCCATTTTTATTCTTTTTTGGTACTCGAAGTGTTCCATATGTGGCCAGTGAAAGCCCCTTCAAATTGGATTGTGTGCCTCTTTACCCTGTACTTTTTACTTTGATAGTTCCCTTACTTTCTGGCATGACAGTATATTTCAAGCTCCTTTTATGTATTTTCTGCCCTTATTGTTCCTTATACTGGGAAATGGTATTAAAAGAGCAAATTGGAACACCAGAGGTACATATTACTACTGGTTTGGTCATTGTTGCTAAACAGAGGTAGACTTTTTTTTTTTAAAGAATCTGTATCATGAGTTCATACTGATATTTCCAATTCAGTTCAGGATTATGGGAGTTTTGCTTAACTTGTTTCCTATTTGTATCTTGTATTTTAGACTGAAAAACCTTGGTTCTTAGACTGATAAGAACACAATTGCCTATTTACTTTATGTTACCAAGTTTCTGTAATAGTTGCAGTATTTCAACAAAAATATTCACAGTATGATTACTGAAAACCTTTTATTACTTTTGGTTTATCCTTCCATTTAAACTCTGCTGTTGAGATAAGTCAGAGAAAGACAAATACCATAGGATTGCACGCATATGTGGAATTTGACAAAACAGATGAACATACGGGAAAAGGAGGAAAAAAGGAAACAAACCACAAGACACGTTTAATGATTGAGAACTGGAATGTTGGTGGAAGGAGGTGGGTGGGAGATGGGCTAGATGGGTGATGGGAACTAAGGAGGGCACTTGTGATGAGCACTGGGTGTTGTATGTAAGTGATCATTCACTAAATTCTACTGAAACCAATACTGCACTGTATGTTCACTAAAATTTTAATAAAAAGTAAAAAACAAAAACACAAAACTATGGTATTGTGCACCTGTTTTTTTCATTTAATAATATAGCCTGGAGATTACTCCATAATAGTATAGTTCTTCTTGCGCTCCACCAGCGCAATATATACCATAGGTTCATTCAACCAGTCCTGTATAGAGGGACATCCAAGTTGTTAATAAATTGTAACTATTACAAACAACACTGAATCCATATGCTCCCATATGAGTCATTTGCCAAACTGCCAGGCCTCAGGGCTGTACCAGTATACGCTCACCAGCCACACAAGAGTGCCTGGTTCCCCAATCTTGCTTCATTCAGGCCTATCAAACTTTTGACTGTCTGCCAGTCCAATGCAAGAAATAGTATCTCAGGATTCTTTTATATCTTTTTTGGGTTAGGCTATTTGAACTGACATTCATTAAGCACCCTGGGCTGCAGTTTATCTCACTTCATACACACCACCACCCTGTGGTATAAACTATTCAATTTTACAGAAAGAGGGAAGTGAAATGTGTGCAGGACTGCAGAGCTGGGACTCATGAACCACACTTGGGTGATGCGCTTGTGTGAGAAGCAGCGTCATACGGTGGTCAGGCCCTGGCAGGGATCCAGAAGACTGGGGCGTCCCTTCTAGCGGCCACTGACTCATTCACCGTAGGTCCTCACACGAATCGCTTCCCTTCTCTGAGGATTGGTGTCAAAGGAAGGGTGCACAAGAGCTGCTTCCCAACCCTGCCTGCACAGTAGTCCCCTGGGAAGCTTGACAAACTACGGCGTCTCAGCCCAGGGTAGTTTTAATGTGAATTTTTCTCATTAGGAGTAAGATTGATCATCTTTTCAGCTGTTTAATGATCTTTCTTTCCTTGATCTGTTCTCATCTCTTTGTCCATCTTCCTATAGGGTAACTGGTCTTAACTTTTAGCAGTTTTTATTTGCGGCATAAGTTGCAAATATTTTCCCTACTTTGTCACCTTTTTTTCCACTTTAAAACCACTTGGTTTTAGGAAACCATTTTATGGAAATCAATAGGCAAATGTAGGAAATAGTCATAAGATTTTCTAGCTTTCCAGGGTGCCTGGGTGGCACAGTTAGAAGACTCTTGATCTTGAGGTCGTGAGTCTGAGCCCCACATTGGGTGTAGAGATTACTTAAATTAAAAAAAAATAAGGAAAAATATTTTATAGCTTTCTTTCTGAATAAAACCAATGTCCAAGTCTTTCCCTATTTTTTTAAAATTGAGTCAAAGATCAACTCTGGTCTCTTATAATGAACATCTGTAGTTTCTGTCTATTTAGCATCTTTCTTCCTGGGGTGGGTGGGGGGAATCCATCTATGTGTGTTGGGCAGAGATAATCCAGGTCTGGCCAAAGTATTCAGCCCTCTGGCTACAGCAGCTGATGGGCACAGGAACCAAGCCCCACCAAGCAGGCCTTCACAAGCTAATAAGTTGTGAGTCATGGGTTGTTACACCTACTACTTGGGAGAAAGCCTGTCCAAGAGATAGAAAGAAGGGGGAAAAGCCACACGCGCGCGCGCACACACACACACACACACACACACACACACACACACACGACTGAACCTGTGGATTTGGCCAGTCCACCCTGAAGCAAACTAAATCTTAACCTGTTTTATACACTCTCTTCCGTTGTCTCAGGCAGTTTGATTCATGTTTCTATCACTTGCAACCAAAAGATTTGTTTTGTGTTCAGAAAAGTATTTGACATTATTTTTCCCAAATCCCCTAACTCTGTTACCTCTTGAGGCCAAAACTCTCTTCCTTCTCGTTGGTCTTCCAGATAATCACGAATGATGTTTGTTTTCTGCAGAAACAGGCCCATAGAATTGGCACGTTCTACATCTTCACCAACTAGGGGGTCCTCTAACTCTGAGGCTGAGAACAGACGGGAAAGGCCAATTCCCACCAGCCCGGCGACATAGTGACAGTACTGTAAAAGATTATTTTTAAAGTACTTTAATACGTATTTACTGACATGAAAACAGTAAAGATCATTAACTACAAAACAAAAGCAAAAACAAAAACAGGTTCCAAACAGAAAGTACAACATCTTATTTTGATTCAGACACAAATATACACTATGGACATGTAAGGAATAAAAAAACATCCAAAAAGGATGTGCACAAAAGGTTTAACCAAAGCGATCTCTGATCTCTGGCTGGTGTGATGTTTTTGTTTCACCTGCATTTTCTGTATTGCTACTGTGAACATGCATTACTTCTAGAATAAAAGGTTACTGAAAAAATAAACTAGTACAGTAAACTTTTTGAGATCTAAAATTGAGAGTGAAGGCCATAGGGAATTAGGAATATTCTAATAGAAACTAAAATACTAAGTAGAGTTTAATCTTGAAGACATTTAGAGATCTGGCAGTGTCTCAAAATCTTCATTATACAGAAGAACAAAGTACAACCACTATGTTCTCGACACTGTTTTAAGCACTCTGCATATTCAGTCCTCACAAACACCTTTATGAGGCACGTATTATTTTTTAAAAATTTTTAATGTTTGTTTATTTTTGAGAGAAGACAGAAGAGCAGGGGAGGGGCAGAGAGAGAGAAAGAGAAGATCCAAAGCAGGCTCTGTGCTGACAGCAGAGAGCCCAATGCAGGGCTTGCACTCACGAACCGTGAAATCATGACCTAAGCTGAAGTCAGACACTGAACCGACTGAGCCACCCAGCACCCTGAGGCATGTATTATTATTACCACCATTTTAGGAAGCTGGGACAGAAAAGAAGTCAGTTAATTGTCCAAGATCACTCATCTGAGAAGTCAGAGGCCAGGGACTCAAAGCCAGGTGGTCTGGCTTAAAGGCAGGCTTTAACAATTTCGATAAAACTGCCTCTCCTCAAAAGAGATCTTGGCAAACATCATTCTTAATCGTCAAAGACTTTTTCTCCATAAAAGTGGCTTGTCAAAGCTATCCTCTCCTGAGAAGAGTATTGCAAGACAACTTAATGCAATACTCTTATGAAATGAATGTCCATTAGACAATTTTAGAAGTGGAGAGCAGTTAAAGGTACACTCTGGGGAGGACATTAGGAAGGGTAAACGTTAGGGAAAGACCACAGAGGAGGGTCTTTGGTTGAAAGTAACACAAAGCCAGAGACCAATCAAGGGGCACAATGAAACGGCAAAAAGAATGCACTCGGAATACGGTCTAGGAAAGGAAGAATCTGGAAAGAGTAAAGATATGCTAAAATTAGACAGAAATGAGCTGTGGGAAACTATAAGAAATTTCCAAAGAACTACTAGAAATTTAAAAACATGAGTACATCCATAGAGCTGTCCAAGGAAAAGTATATTTTAAGATAATGGTTCTTTGGATAGAAATATTCCTAGAATGGAGGCAGTCCTCCTCCTCCACAGTTAAAGAGAGAGGGGGAAATCATTAAAAGTACTGATCTAATCAGAACTTGTATTCAACAACCGATCATTAGGTTCCTTGTGTAGGTCTGCAGGGCAGAAAAGGAAGTTACCATGCAGCTAACGAGTGCTGATTCTTGGCCAGGAGTTGTTTCAGCTTTAACTTTAAATTGATCAACTGATAGCCCAGCAGCAGTCACACGCATGCTCATCTGGTTCCAAAGACGTTGCCAACAAGTTTTGACGACTGAAGGATTAAGAGGCTGGACTTTGGACCTACACTCACCCAATGCATATGTATGCAGTAGTGTCTCTTCTGAGATCCCAACCTAAATACCATTAAAGATGCAAAACACATACACAATTCAGATGATTAAAATGTCTTTGCCTCCACTAGGGTGACGAAGAAGGCTCACAAACACCATGCCTATGGAAAATGGGCAAGACCTCTCCCTTCTATCCTGTATTCTGATGTTTACTTTAGTCCCCAGAGTCAATTAGGTCACTTTGTCTAGAAAAGCACTCTCTCCCTGCCCCCTACTCCTACCCTGGCTAATATCCTACTCAGCTGCTGCTCAGGAATAAACTCAGGCCAAATAAAAGCCATTATAATTTTATCTGCCACATCATCTGCTCTCATAGCCCTTTCCAGCTACTCTGTCTCCTGAAGAAGATAACCTCATCCATGTGAGGTCTCCCACCGCTAATCCCCGCACATACCCATTTATAACCGCCATAGGAATTGGGGGAGGGAGGTCAAGAAACTTGGAACATCTCATACTGTGTTAATTCTGTAAGGAGATGATGGGAAAGAAAAAGGTAAGGTGTTGGAGAGGTGCTCACTCCTCAGGACAACACACCCAAGATCCAAAGTCACTATCTTTGGTTTCTCATTAAACTTGTTTTTGTTTCTAAGGAAACACACATACAATTTAACAGTTTGAGGGATGCCTACTTCTCCCAAACATAATGGGATCAAGTTGGCACCGAGTTTAAAAGTAATCTTGGGTAGGGGCACTTGGATGACTCAGTATGTGAAGCATCTGACTCTGGATTTCGGTTCAGGTCATAAGCTCACAGTTTGCGAGATTGAGCCCCACAGTTCGTGAGATCGAGCCTCTGGGTATCAGCATAGAGCCTGCTTGGGATTCTCTCCCCGCCCCCATCCCTCCCCCTCCTCATGCTCTCTCTCTCTCAAAATACATAAACTTTAAATAAATGAATAAATAAACAAATAAATGTAATCTTGTGGTAAGATGGAACTGGAGAAAGGATTCAGATACTAAGGTGTGTACACATACACATGTACTCAGAAACGGAAAAGAAGAAAATAATAAAAAAAAAAATTTTTAAGATATGAAAACCACTGATATCTTTATACTACATGAAGCAATTTGGCCATTTATCTAAAATATCACAGCGAGTCAGAGACACTTTTAGAAGCTTAACATCTGTACTCCTGGGGCAAGTTGTATCTACTTTGGCCTGACTTACTGGTAAACTCCTTCTAGGGCATGGATTAGTTCAAGTATTCAAGGATAAGCCCCTATATTAAGTGTTTATGGTGAGCCATTCAAACTAAACAGATGGGTTGTAAAAGCAGAAAACCTGGACCGGGTAGACAACTTTATCCCTCTTTCTGAACTTGACAGTGAATACCCTCAGCTCTGTCTCACGTACCACACACCAACACTGCTTTGTAACCGCTCACCTTGTCCCACTCCTGTTCGGATGTCACGTGTTTATCCAAAAACTCCGCCATCCCAAATCCCATTTTCCGGCAAATGTCAACAATCACCGTTTGATATTTCTCAGCCAGATTTCTAAACTCGAGGGAGATCTGAAATAGAAATCGCACAAAAAACAGAGAAAATATGAAACATGTAGGTATATTGGGAACCAACATGGTTACCTATAGATTGTAAAACAAAGCAATAGTGGAACCCATTAAGGCTCCCAAATGATTCATCTATAAGCCTAACATCTAGGTTATGCTAGTCTATATACTGAATAATAAACTCAGAAATTTTATAATTATTAAAATAGAAGGGTCTAAAAATGCTAAGATTTCTACACTCAAAAGAAAATTCAAAATCTCACAATATGCTCATCTTTCCAATATATAATAAATAAGATGCCTCAACATAGAGTAGGCATAAACATAAGAATTTTAGGAAGAATGCCCCATTTTAGACAAACCTCATGGGATGGGAGACTCATTCCTGCAAACATGTATCAAGCACTTCCCCCACAACAAGCATTGTTCTAGGCAATGGGGATACACAGCCTTGGAAAGGACCAGAAACTCATGCCCCTGTACAGTTTACTGAGGAGATCAGCCAATCATTTTCTATCATCAATTCCCAAATTTCTATCTTGAAGTTATAGTGTCTCCCCTCTAGCAGGCTATACATTTTAATTCCTCAAACAACTCAATTTAGCCCAACCTGAGGCATGCTACCCAACAATTTTTTCCATAGCCCAAACTCTAATGTAGAAATCATACTGATATTTTTTAAATTCATTGCTATTATACAAACATCCTAAGTTCAAAGAAGTGTTTATAGGTGATCAAAACACAATATGGAAACACCATGAAACTTCATAAAATGCTACAAAATATTAATAGAGGCAACACACAATACTGAAAACAGTTAACAGACTTTATTAATCATCAGAAGTGTGAGAATGACTTGGTCTGCGTTTGCAGAAATGTTAGAAAAACTTGTTCAAGAAACACCTATACGTAAGGACCTGAGGGAAAACCAGCTGGTGGCACAGCACGGGATTCAGAGGCCTAAGATATTTTACCATTACTCTGAATAACATAAACTGTTAAACCCCTTAAGTCCGGGGTGCCTGGGTGGCTCAGTCGGTTGAGCTCAGGTCATCATCTCTCGGTTTGTGACTTCAAGCCCCACATCAGGCTCGCCACTGTCAGTGCAAAAAAACCTCCCTCTCCCCCCCAAAATTAAAATTGAAATTAAAAACAATCCCAAAAGTCCATAAAATCAATCCAATCTTTCCAGAACACTGTTCTTTCCAGAACAGCTGGAATACAAAGCCAAAAAGTCATTTCTATTACGGACTGAAACAAATGAGCAACTCTTATCAAAGGGCATTTGAATCCCTGAATCTCCTTAGGACCCCATTCTTTCAACAGATCCTTGACTAGGTCATTCTGTTTATGAGAACAAAGACCAGTGAGGTGAGGAAAGAGGAGCGGCTTAGATTCCTTAAAATCAAGCACACCAAAAGAAACACTTCACTGCTGACTGTGAACCATCCCCTTCAACAACTTTTTGGGACTTACCCTTATCTAATTATAGAATTCAAAAAATGAAAAAAATATCTAGGAGGGCGCATGGGTGGCTCAGTGGGTTAAGGGTACAACTTCAGCTCAGGTCATGACCGCACAGTTCATGAGTTCAAGCCCCGCTTTCCGGCTCTGTGCTGACAGCTCAGAGCCTGGAGCCTGCTCCGGATTCTGTGTCTCCCTCTCTGTCTCTGCCCCTCCCCTGCTCAGGTGCAGGTCTGTCTCTCTCTCTCTCTCTCTCTCTCTCTCAAAAATAAACAAACATTAACGACAACAAAAAAAAAGGGTGACAGTGAAGAGCCCTATGTTTTCCCAGACACCTGAGGGAGGGAGAGCACTGAGGGGCTCCTCCGTGTTTGGCACCCAGTTTCACATACTCTCTAGGAGCAACAGCAAGCTCTGTTGAGTGAAATGAGCCACAAGGACGGTTTTTGTTTAAATATTTATTCATTTCTGGGAGAGCACAAGCGGGGGAGGGGCAGAGAGGCGGTCAGAAGATTTGAAGCAGGCTCTGCGCTGACAGCACAGAGCTCGAGACGGGGCTCAAACTCATGAACTGTGAGATCATGACCTGAGATGAATTGAGACACTCACCCGAATGAGCCACCCAGGCGCCCTGAGCCATGAGGACTTTTTACTGTCCCTCCAGGTAACTGTGTTTCACAACTACAGATTTCTAGGCCCTTGAGTCACACTCTGGTGATTCAAGTACACGAAGGAAGGATAGCATGGTGAATCCGCTAGTATAATGGAGAAAGGCCAAACACCAAAGTAGGGGTCAAGGGTAGCAAGACATTTCCATTAACCTATACTAAAAATTCCCTATAAATTTCAGGACGTTATGATCTAAACACCGGGTAATTCTACCTTCGCTTATTTGCCAAGTCCTGTTTCTGATCAATTTTTAAAAAGGCAGTAAATGGGGCGCCTGGTGGCTCAGTCGGTTAAGCGTCTGACTTCAGCTCAGGTCAGGATCTCACGGATCACTGAGTTTGAGCCCCACATCAGGCTCTCCGCTGTCAGCCCAGAGCCTGCTTCGGATCCTCTGTCTCCCTCTCTCTGCCCCTCCCCTCTCTTGCATGTTTTCTCTCTCTCTCAAAAATAAAATAAATATTAAAATATATAATAAAAAAATAAAAGGGCAGTGAAATATGCCAGTGATTAAATATTAAAACTACATTAACACAAAATCATACAAATAGTAAATCACTAATGAAATATACTTTGTAACTAATTCACAGCTCAATAAATATTATTATTGCTATTATCATTTAAAAATAACCCCATGTTATCTTGAAGACTGCTAGTTTCCACTAGTACCAGGTGAAAAAGATATCTCATCCATAATGTACAATGAGAGTTCTAGAAAGCCTGACTTTCAAATATTGACCACTAAAGCATAAAATACCACGTTCAATCTCAAGGCACACACATTGAGGAAGTGTGCACTTAGAACTGTCTAGGCTTATGCCTAAAATCCACACGGCCTGGGATGAAAGTTATCTTAAAATTATCAGTCGCTTGTTAAACGAGTAACTTGTGAAACAGTTCGTTCTGTTCTCCTGCCTTGACAGAGATACCTCCACAACAGCCTGAAGGCCTCAGGTGTGAATTTACAATTCCCTCAGGACTTGGTTCCGAAATGCAGCAGGGCAGACCGCTGATTCCACTCCCAGGCTGCACCCACTCTGCCCAGCATGAGGAGGCCTAGGGGTGCGGTGGCTCAGGGAATTGAGGGTAGGGAATTCCAGATACTCAGAGCATAGTCTAGAAGGGGAGCTGCATCAGTTCTTAGCACCCCCCCACCCCTTTGAGAGTGAGGAGCCCCCCTTTTGCCTCAGAGTAAGGCCCTCCTTGCTTCAGTCTAAGAGCAGTACTGTACGGGGCACATGGGTGCCTCAGTCAGTTAAGCGTCCGACTTTGGCTCAGGTCATGATCCCATAGTTTGTGAGTTTGAGCCCCGCATCCGGCTCTCTGCTATCAACTTGGAGCCCGCTTGAGATCCTCTGTCTCCCTCTCTCTCTACCCCTCCCCCACACCCTCTCTCTCAAAAGTAAATAATAAAACATAAAAAAAGAAATGGCTGTGTGCCATGTCTAAGAAAGAGCAGTACTGTGTGAGTGAGGCCAAGTTATCTATTCTGCCTTTAGGCCCTTGCTCAAAACTGACTGTCCGCCTAACCAGACGGCTTTACCTTTCAAATTGTGCATCTTATTTCAAGGAGATGGTGGGAGAGATCAGCATGTGCACAAACCTTTCCTTAAGAAAGTAAGGCACCGTGGATTTCCATATATTTCTATCTCAATCGAACAAAAGGCTGAAAGGACCTCCAATTCAAAATTACACTCTCACAGGGCGCCTGGGCGGCTCAGTCGGTTAAGTGTCTGACTCTTGGTTTCAGCTTAGGTCACGATCTCATGGTTCATGAGTTCGAGTCCCGCATCAGGCTCTAGGCTGACAGCACGGAGCTTGCTTGGGATTCTCTCTCTCTGCCCCTCCCCTGTTCACTCCCTCTCTTTCTCTCAAAATAAATAAACCTAAAAAAAATTAAAAAACAAAACAAAACACAGTTACACTCTCACAAAACACCTAGCTCCCATAGATTTCACATTCATAAGGATATAAAGGGTTAACAACAGCAAAATAATGATGCCTGGCCTGTACTCTCTGCTCCCTTCTCCTCTTCCAGGGCTAGTCTCTGCTTTCAGGACAGTAGTGCCTGTCAGCTCTCACTCTACTCCCCAACACAGGAAAAGATAGATTTAATGGTGCAATTTTCTTGAACAAACTGTCGTTTTTCCATTGCAATGCAGTATTTATAAAGGAGAAGATTTTGGTTTTCTAAGCATATTGGAATTATCTAAACATTTATCAGCTCTACCCCCCCCAAAATTATTCTAGCATTCACACATTTTCATATCCATTTTTGCTGAGTGGATAGGGGCACCTTGATTTTTAAAATACCTATGACATTTTCCCATGACTAGAAATTATTTGTTATGAATTTACTCAAGTCAAAAGTAGTTTGGAAGGTTTTTTTGGTTTTGGAGGCTCTAGCTAGAATATCACTTTTTAAAGTGAGAATACACATCAATAATAAAGGCTCTGGGAGCAGGGCGCCTAGGTGGTTCAGTTGGTTAAGCACCTGACTTCGGCTCAGGTCATGATCTCACAATTTGTGGGTTCGAGCCCCACATCAGGTTCTGTGCTGACAGCTCGGGGCCTGGAGCCTGCTTCGGATTCTGTGTCTCCCTCTCTTTCTGCCCCTTCCCCGCTCGCACTCTCTCTCTCTCTCTCTCTCTCTCTCTCTCAAAAATAAACAAATAAATAAATAAAGGCTCTGGGACTCTGTCTGCAGCACTTTCTCTGCATTAGTGGAGTGTCACAAGCTCATCAGTGAATGTCTGTGGATTTCCAGTCAGAGGAAACCCAAGCTCTGCTCATGTGAGAGGTATCCTGGGAGAGTCAAATCACTGGTACCCTCTCTAGGTGAGAGCTCTAATTCCTCACCTAATTATGCGTCCCAGGTTCTTCTTCCTCTCTTGTATCATAGCAGTGCACTGGATCAGCTCCACCTAATAATTCCTCACAGACTTTCTCTTTTGGTTTGAATCATACCGTATTTTATTTTTGTCTTTGACAGTGAAGGTATGATCTCAGTACTCTGAAATAGCCCTTCCTCACCCAAGGAGTGTCTCAAACATTCTTCTGTAATGGGTGGATTCCTCGCCTCCCCACTGGAATATAGACCTGTTTCAGTGGCAACAGCCACGTGAGGACTATTCTTCCCCCCAGATTCTAGAAATTGTGCATAAAAAGAAGGGCTTCTTTGGGCTCTTAGAGAACATGAGACTTCGCTAAATCAAACCTTTATTTATAAGATATGAAAGAAACACTTATTTGTGTGATAAGACATGCAAATTCCAGAAAAGACCTAATGACACGTGTAACATAAACTTGTCAATTTTCTAAAGCTCAAGAGTTTAATTATAACCCACTTTACTCCAACAGAATGGACTAAACACCTAGTATTTATAGAATACTTAGTATGCAGCAAGCAATCTTCTAAGTACTTTATTTTCATTTATTTATTTTATTTTAGAGAGGGAGCGTGAGTGGGAGACAGGGGCAGAGGGAGAGTAGGAGAGATAGACAGATAGAGAGAGACAATCTGAAGTAGGCTCCACCCTCAGCATGGAGCCCAATGCTGGGCTCTGTCTCATGACCCTGGGATCATGACCTGAGCTGAAACCAAGAGGTGGACACTCAACCAACTGAGCCATCCGGGTGTCCCTAAGTACTTTATACATATGCACTTATCAATTCTGAGAGCTCTTAACTTTACAAATGAGGAAACCAAGGCACAGACAAAGGCCATAAGTGGCAGGGCATCATTGTGCTTGTCAGTCCTCACCCCAGCTGCTAAGAGCCTGCTCCCTACCCCATGGCGACTACCCATCAAGAACAACATCAAGAACAACACATCCACACTACCAGGTTAAGGGTACCAGAAGCCTTCGGCTGTATTACATGGCAACGGGTTTTGTGAACGAGCCTGAGAATCCATCTTTTACCACACTGGATTTAGAATGTACCTTTCTGAAGAAGGAAATACTGGACTTCCGAGCAACATACTGGTAACAATAATAGAAGCTAACACCATTCTAACCTGTGTTAAATCTTAGAAATCTCACAGCAATACTATGGGTAGGTAGTATTATTATCTCTATAGATGAAGACACTGACGTTTAGACAGGCTACATCACTAAGCACCGGATACTAAGTGGAAGAGGTGGCAGTCTGGCTTCAGAGTCTTGGCTACCAGAGTTCTCACCCAGCACAGTATATGACACTGTCCTCAGACTGCTTATTTCACTGCTCTCTCCAGGTATGGGGGCTAGCAGCCAACTATATCATCAGTTATCAACACAACCATAGGCAGAAGACATTTGTAATTCCACTACCGTTGGGAAGTCCTCTAGCACTTGTCGATCCTTCTCCTTGCTCTCCATATACCGCCAGTCTGGTTCATAAAGGTAAGAGTGGAAGTTGTGCAACAGTGGGACCTTTTTTTCTACACTGATGGTCATGTCATCTTCCAGAGTGTCCAGAGCCCGGAGGACCAGGTAAAATATGCATACCGCATGGCTGTAAAAAATGGAAGAACTATTAATGTAACAGATAAACATCCAAAGATACGTATTTTAAAATAACATGTCATGAATGCAAACCTCCTATAGCCTTACCTCTAAAGAACTCTGAAAGGAGAGCCAAACCCTTTTGTACTTAATGAGCCATCTCAGCTTTCTTTTCTTAGATGGGAGCAATGGACTTCAGTGGTTTATTTATAAAACACGAAATAAAAAACCTAGCAGCTGGATGTCACAACTACTCCCAGAATGAGTTACATTTAACTACTGTAGAACAACCATACAAAGATCAGCAAACCAAGTGTTTACATGGAGCAAATATTTTGCAGATTAAAATGTCAAAAGACGCTGTAACTTCTAGGTATAAATGCTATCATACACCAAGGCAATTGGTCTAGGTTCATGTATGCAGCCTGCACAGCAGCAACTTGGGAAGAATTAATCCCATATACTAGAATTGCAAAGCAGCATAAGGGAAGCCAAGAAAAAAAATGCATGACCTCCTCAGACAGGTTCGGCTGCCAGGACTAAAAAAAGTTAATAAACACCACCATCCACCCCCCCCCCCTTCCTCCCCGCTTCCCTGAAGCTGGGCCCACAGGGCAACTACTGGATGGCTAACTGCCTGGAAGGGCATTCTAAAGTAAATACATGGGTGTTCCAACGAGACACTGCCTTCACTCAGGTGGGGCATGAGTGGGGCACGTTCTAGCTGAGCCACAAGCGGAGACTGCAATGATAGGGACTGTCAGAAAGTAGCTTCGAGTGGCTCAAAGTCCCCTGGAAAAGCCTTCTTGCCCCAAGCAAAAAGGAGCTGTCTGGCCACTCACCGCATTTCCCCATCCAGCGCCTCGATGACAGCTGCGAAACTGCGACTAGTCTGATTGAGATACTTGTAGCAAGTTTTCAAGCTGCTGCTGAGCGAATCCTGCGGGCAGAGAAGACACACGGCGGTGGGAGACGCGGCGGAGCAGGAGTGGGAATGGGGCAGGCGGCCGGACACCGGCGGGCTCCGCAGCCTGCCGCAGACGCCCTCTCCGCGCGGCCAGTCCTTGGAGGGCCAGGCGGCGGGAGGCAAGGGGCAGCCGCGTGGCGGGGAGCCCGCGCCCGTACCCCGGGGCGCCGCGGCGGGGCTCAGCACCAAGGTCCGCTTGAACAGGGACATGGCCTTGGTGCCGCAGGCGGCTGCGGCCATGGAAATCGCAGGGCTGGCGTAGAATTTTTCCTCCATAGACCCGAGCCGATCCGGGAGGCGCGCCCCAGAGGGCGGGGCGGGCTCTCCCTCCACCCCACCAGGCCAGCGGTAGGCCCAGCGGCTGCGCGCCTCCGCCCGCCCCGCCCACCCAGTCGGGGAGGGGGGGGCACCGCCCACCTGAGGTCAGCCCCGCCCCCCCGAGGCCCCAGGCGGGAGACCCCTCCACCACCCCCACCTTCCTCCCGGTCTTCCCCGAGTCCGCAGAACCCTCTGATGGCTGGCGGAGCCCTGTCCCCTCTGCCAAGCTGGCTTTTCCTCCTGATGACAGAACCTCTCCTTGACCAAACTTAAGTCGGGCTCTGAACCTTACATTTCTGTGCTTGTGCCTATCCCCGCAACGCCCAATTTTAGCAATAATCCTGCTACCGATCACCTTGACCGTCCTGCAGGGTTCCTCATCTCCCATCATCCCATCGCCCTGGCCTGCCTCCAGCAAGAATCCCTTTAGGTTAGATCCTTTAGCTAGAACGCCCCTCACCCCAGATGTTTCATCTCAGTCATTTTCCATCCACCGACCCCTTCACTCTGCTCCTTGGCTAGAAATTCCCACTCTTCCTTGTCGTATTCGAAATTGAGCCCAAGTCTATACTGGGGTCTCTTTTCCCCTTTAGTTTTTCTGAATAAAACCTGTTTCTCCCACTTTACTGTCCACCTCTGGCTTTTAACACCTGTTGAACGTCTTCTATCCCCTGGAAAGCTAGCTGTTACTTTTAATATTTCTAATCCTCTTTCTCTTTCAAACTAGTGAGCTGTAATGAGCTGCTTCCTGAACTTTACTCTTCCCTAAGAAAAACGAGAATCATTTCTCCAGGAAAAAAAAAAAGCCATGTTTTCAATTCAAGCACATCTCAAAGAATTGCTGACTGTGTGTGTATGTGTGTGTTTTACAGACTTTAATTTTAGAGCTACTTTACGTTCACAAGAGAATTCAGTGCGAAGTACAGAGTTTCCATGTACTTACTCTCCCCCCAACCCCAGTCTCCTCACTGTCTTTGTAAGAGAAGGAAACATTTGAAATATCAAACAGGACAGTGGTTAAAAATATACATATGGCATATCACTAGTTGGATATACCACTTTGGAATGTTAACAATGAACCCTGAACCCCAGCGGACCCATGTCCTTTTCATATGTGTATATTAACTAAATTTCCTATCATGGATGCATATCATACTGTCAAGAGAGTTAACCTTTAAAAAAAAGTCATATACTCATGAGAATTTCATTTCAGTTCAATTAAAAAAATGTTCAATTAAAAAAATTATTAGTAAAGGGGTGCCTGGGTGGCTCAATTGGTTAGGCCTCTGACTTTGGCTCAGGTGGTTTGTGGTTTGAGCCCTGTGTGGGGCTCTGTGCTGATGGCTCAGAGCCTGGAGCCTGCTTTGGATTCTGTGTCTCCCTCTCTCTCTATGCCCCTCCCCTGCTCACACTCTCTGTCTCTCTTTCTCTCAAAAATAAATAAACATTTTTTTAAAACTTTAATTATTAATAAAAATTAATATTTACTGAGTACTGTATATTAGTAAAATCATTTAGTGCAGTGTCTGGCATATAAAAATACTCAGTGAAGGTTTGATGAATAAATGAATACATTCAGAGTATTTAAAAACCATTCACCAACTCCTTCCCTCTCAAGTGTGGAGAGGCAAGACTTCACAATGAAACAAAAGAAACAGAACAACAGCTATTACTGATCTCCATGGCAAGCTCTCCACATAAACTGTTGTTACCAGGCCACAATGATGCCTTTCTCCGCACTGCCAAATGTTTTAATCCTCAGCTATACCTAATGGCTTTGGGGCTGATTTCCAACCATGAGTTCCATTAAAAAGCTAGACAGCAGCAACCTTAAAGAATACTACCCACCCCTCCTTACCAACACCTCCTCCACTCTTATAACAAAGTCAATAACTCCCTTCCCTATCTCCTTCCATCACTCTTTTTTGGCCACCTATTTGTTTCAGTTCCTCGCTCTGAACAGTAAGTTCTTCAAATTATCAAGAAGATATAGGAAGCTCTAACTACTAAACACTGGAAAAAACTCTGCTCACTATAAAAATTTCCACTGCTTGATTCGCATGAGTTGGCAGGCAGGGGAGGGTGGGAAAAAAGTCTAGGGCTAACTGCTGCCTGTCCCTAGAGCCTCCTGACATTGTCCATTGCTGTCTGAGATGAAGTACACTCCAGAGAACTCTCAAGTAAGAGAAAACAGGGATGAAGGGCATTTGGAGGAAGAGTGTGCAGTGGCCAGAAGTGCAAGACTGAGCTTCCAGGACTGGGGCTCCAGCCTCCTCAAGTTCCACAAGCTACCAACCTTTCTGACAGCTTTCCTTAAGACTTTAACACAGATCGCTCAGAATAGGGAGAAACCCTACACACGGAGCCAAATTTATGTAACAATAAGATTAATAACTACCATATGTTGGGCAGATACTACGTGCTAAGCACAATACAGACATTACCTTTTACCCGTACAAAACGCTTTAAGGAAGATATTACAGACCTACACCCACCTACATCGAATCTTCATGGCCAGATGTGTGCAGAATTCAGAATTTTTAGTGTTGTAGAAAGCAGGCAATAAGACGCATATACAGCCTCGGTTGTTATGGAGTAACGTCCCATAATTAATTGTTAATATTTCTTCTGCACAGCAGTGTGAATATACTAAGCCAGGATCATTTTGATTCAGGGCAGGTTTGCTGCCAAATGATCTTGAGCCACATTTATGAAAACGCTCCTCATTTTCAGATCATTTGCCAGTTGGGAAATTGTGGCCAACGGCCTGTGATCAATATTTCTACTTTATAGATGAAGAAACTGCTGCCTGGAGCTTAAGTTACCAAAAGTTATTTAGCTAAGAGTCAGGATTTAGACTTGATAGAAGCCAGAAATGAATCATTATGAAACATCTGCTTTTTCCACTATGTGCCCCTCTGAGTGATGTCATACAACTTGCAGGTGGCAGCAAGTCCCTATTTACTGAAATGCTCCTAAAAATTCAGTATAAATTAAGTTTACTGAACCCTGAATCCTACAGCCAAATCCTTTTGTGACAGAAATAGTCAGCCTTCAATATCTATGAAGTGTACATTTCCCCCCAGTTTCTTTGTTAATTAAGAGAGAAACTAAGATCATGTTAAGCTAAGGAAAACGTATGGTCCTATGTTTCCTCTATTTAACTATTTTCTTTTTTAATGGCTCTTTGGGCTTAAAAAGGACTCAGAAAAGCTGCAGGCAACAAAACAAATAATATTATACTGTATTGTTCATCAAATCTTGGAGCTAGAAGAGTCTCACTTAAAAAGAAAATCAAGAGATAATAGCGTGGAAGGTCTTTCTCCTACCTCCTTATCACTTCTCTCTCTAGGAATAACCAAGGCTACCATTTTCTCCAACACTCTTATTTTATAGAGGAGACTTGAGAATGAGAGAAGTCAAGTCTCTAGACTCTGGGGTAAGGGGTGCTAACCCCCACATTGTAGAAAATCTGCATATAACTTTTGATTCCCCAAAATCTTAACTACTATTAACCTACTGATGACCAAAAGCCTTACTGATAGCATAAAGTCAGTTAACAAATAATTTCGTATGTCATATGTGTAAGTTTGAGAAAAGAAAATGTTATTAAGAAAATCCTAAGGTTGGGGGGGACACCTGAGTGGCTCAGTTGGTTAAGCATCGGACTTCAGCTCAGGTCATGACCTCAGTTTGTGAGTTCGAGCCCCACACTGGACTCTCTGCTGTCAGCACAGCAGAGCCTGCTTGAGATCCTCTGTCCCCCTCTCTGCCCCTCCTCCACTAGCGCTCTCTCTCTCTCTCTCAAAAATAAACAAACTTAATGGGGCACCTGGGTGGCTCAGTCGGTTAAGCATCCGACTTCGGCTCAGGTCATGATCTCATGGTTTGTGAGTTCGAGCCCAGCTTTGGCCTCTGTGCTGACAGCTCGGAGCCTGGAGCCTGCTTCGGATTCTGTGTCTCTCCATCTCTTGGCCCCTCCCCTGCTCATGCTCTGTGTCTCTCTGTCTCTCAATAATAAACGTGTAAAATAAATAAACAAACAAAGGAAATCATAAGAGAAAATACATTTATAGTACTGTACTGCATTTATCAAAAAAATCCATGTATAAGTAAATCTGTGCAGTTCAAACTCATGTAGTTCAAGAGTGAACTGTATTTGCTTTTTTTCATTCTCTCTCTCTTCCTCTAGCATGTAAGTAAGGCTCATAAAAGCAAGGTCTTCACCTATCTTGTTTGCTGTTATATCTTCAGCACCTAAAATGATATCTGACATGCAATTGGTGGTCACATATTTGGGAAGGAAGAGAAGAAGGGAGAGAGGGAGAGAGGGAGAGAGGGAAAGAGAGAGGGACAGAAGGAAAGAGGGGGAAAGGAAAGGAAAGGAAAGGAAAGGAAAGGAAAGGAAAGGAAAGGAAAGGAAAGGAAAGGAAAAGGAAAGGAAGCTAATCTACATCAGATTAAGAAGGGAAGAAAGGAACTAGGAATTATAGAGTATCTGGGACGTGCCAGGAGTGACAGTGGTGGGATCTAATCAGCTATCTGAGGCCAGTCAAACCTAAGCTCTTCATCCAGGGCAAACTAGAAGCATGGAGGTTTTCAGACTAGCCTGAGTTGGCATCCTGGATCCACTTCTTGCAAGCCAGGTGACTTTGAATTTATCTGATTGCTTTATGCCACTGTTTCCTAATCTGTAAAATAGCAGTAATAATAATACTTCTCACTTTAGGGCTGTTGTCAAGATTGACTAAGTGTGATGAGTTACAAACTGGCCACAGGAGTTTATGGCTCTTTCCATCAGGGGATACGGTTTTTCTCCACATCCTTGAATCTGGGTTCCCTTGTGACTATTTTTGGTCAATAAAACAGTAGCAAATGTGATTCCAACAGAGGCTTGAAAACTCCAGCTGCCATGCGGAAGCCAAGGGCTAGCCTGCTGGATGATGAGACACATATGAGACACATATGCTGGATGATGAGACACAAGCCCAGAAGAAATCAACCAAACTGGCCCGGACTAGTAGAACTCCCGAGCTCTCCCAGATGACTATGAACTAAAGTTGTTGATATTTTGAGTCACTGAGTTTTTTTGTAAATTGTGGTAAAATATACATAAAGTTTATCACCTTAACCATTTTTAAGTGTTCAGTTCAGCAGTGTTAAATACAGTCACATTGGTGTGTAACCAGTCTCCAGAATTAAGTCCCTCAGTTTTGGAATGGTTTGTTACTCAGCAAAAGCTAACCTAATACACTGAGATAACAGACTTGAAGAGCTCAGCGTAGTGCCTGGCAAACATAAGAACACAATAAATGATGTCCATTGTTATTATTAGGTAATTATTATCATTATTAATTTGATTATTCTAACTCACAATATAATTTCTTCCCAATCCCACCCACGTCGAATTTGTGTTCCAAAAATGTTGCTTTCATTGTGTCACAGTTCTGCTCTTAACCATCACCTGCTTTACTGATCACAGCTCAGCTTTTGGACTCCCACATGCACTTAATGAATTTTATACTTCTAGCTTTCACTCTTTCATTTCAGCCAAGTTGGTTTCCTCATCATCCCACACACATCATGCTTAGTCCTATATAACCTGGCCCATGGTAGCTTTTACTGAAGATCCTCCCCACTAAACTAAATCTAACGGTTTACAAAGTACTTTTCCTGTGTTTTCTGAAAACTTTTCCCTCTAAAACATTTCTAATTTCACTAAAATTTCCTGAAATCAAAATGTACTTAAGAATACTTGGCACTCCCTAGGCTATCTTACTTTTGTACACCTATTCTCCATTAGATTGTGAACACATCAGAGTGGGCATTTTCCACCCTGTGTCCATCACACTCAAGTGGGTCAATTTTAGCTGAATCTGGATAATCCTCTGTTTGAGGCGTCTCTGTGGTCCAACACCTGACTGATAAGCAGCATGGTGGGGTTTAGAGAATGAGCTCTGCAGTCAGACAGCAAGAGTCAAAGACAGGCTCCACCCCTGAATAACTAGACCTCGGGCAATTAATTAACCTCTCTATGTCTCTGCTCTTCATCTATAAAACAGTAAAAATAACAGTACCTTCCTCATAAGATTACTGGAAGGTTTAAAAAATAGATGCAAGGAGGTGTATAAAATAATGTTTGGCACACACAAAGAGCTCAATAAACGTTAGTCATTATTATGAAACCCTTTATCTAAAAGGTAAAGATCGAGGTTTAAAAAGTGTTTCAGCACAGGGGCACCTGGGTGGCTCAGTCGGTTAAGCATCGGACTCCAGCTCAGGTCGCGAGCCCCATATTGGGCTCTCTGCTGTCAGCACAGAGCCCACTACAGATTCTGTGTCTCCCTCTCTCTCTGCTCCTCCACCACCTCTCAAAAATGAATAAATAAAACATTATATATATATATATATATATATATATATATATATATATATACACACACACACACACATACATACACATATATATATGTATTTTTTTTGAAGTGTTTCATCAGGGCATCAAGATGGAATAAAAGGTCTTGAACAAGTGCAATTAGGAATCTGACTGACCCCAATTCTAAGCCCACAGCATGATGAGACTGCCTAAAAAAGACAGTGAATGTGACAGGGAGGTAAGATGGAGAAAAGGACTTTAGTTGTATATGGCCCTTTTATTTCTTAAGAAAAAAAAGATGAAGCAAATATAGCAAACACTTACTATACGATATAGTTAATCTTGGAAATAGAAAATGGTTTGTTAGAGTTTTTTCAGTATTTTTCTACTTGCTTGAAATATTTTATAATTAAAATACATTTTTTAAAGTGAAAGCAGTCTTCAACTATGTTACATAGAAATACTGCATCCATAAAGAAGGAATTTAAAGTTCTGAAATGCGCAGACCAACCCGAAAGAGTACTGTTCAACTTTGGACACTAGACTTTAAAGGGAGAGAGAACAGGCTGGTAAATGATCTGGAAAGAAAAACATATAATGAATAACTAAAGGAAGAACATAGAATATTTGGTCTGGCTATCAGTGTTCCTACTAAGAACAGGAGAGTTCTCTTAAAATATGTCAAGTGCTGGATTACAAACATGGATTAGACCCTGGCTCCAGGGGGAGAACAGAGTGAAAACAATCCTGCTTACTGTACTAGAAGGTAGCACTTCCTAAAATCAAAAAATGTCTGGGGGGTGAAGTGGGCAAGTCTCCAGAGGCAGTGAACTACTTGTCACAGGTAGTGCCCAGGAGACTGTACAAACTGGTTTATAAAGCAGTGACTATGCGTTTTGGGTCACAGATCCCAGAAGGATAGGATAATAGTGGACACTGTTCTCTCAAAACACACAAATGTACAATAACATAAATATTTGCAAATAATTTCAGGAAAGCTCCAAAAACTCTCAGTAAGAATCTCTAATTAAATACCTACTGAACAAGGCACAGGAGCATCCCTCAAAAAAGGACTCCCCTGTCCCAGCCAGAAGTGATTTTTCCCTTTTATAAATGTCCTTATGCATTTACTATATTCTGCCACATTTACTTAAGTTTATCTTGTTTAAAACACTAGAGGTTTCTTGGGGGTAGTGTACCCACCTTTTATTCATTAATTCACCAAAGGTACATCGAACAAGATTTCTACATCCAAATAGCTTAAAAATCCAGAATCAAATATAGAATCTTGGATCTGAAAGGGATTTGGGGGCCACCATACAAGACCGTGGGGCCGATATAAGGTAAGCAGTACTAGAGAAAATGGTTGAGGGAGTTTCACAGGTAACTTGTTATGGTGCTTTTCTAAATTTTCTGTGAACAGTCTTCCAAAGTCTTATTCACTTGACAAGATGGGGAGCATTTTGTGTGTCCTATTTGTCTGTGCATGACATCCTGCCACGGTGCACCCACCATAACATCTAGCACAAAACAGGTGTTTAAAAATGTCTGCTGAATGGTCACTAGGGGTGGCACTGACTGAAGCTAGACCCTGAAGGATGACATGGATCCTGAGTTATGAAAAAAATTTTTCTGATGGGAAATTTAAAGTGTTTACTTAATAAAGGACACCAATTAAGAGTGCATTTAAGCAAAAAATAGTATGTGTGATGTTTCCATTGGCAAAAAGAATTTAAAACTTTTGATACAACCCACTAATTCGGCTGAATGTATTTATTCATCCACTAATCACTTAAGAGTAAGTTTCTTGTTGGAATAAATACCTTTGTAAGCATTCAGTTAACAAAGGATACAAGAATGAGGCAGATGAAATATAAATAAATAAAACCAAGTCTGGCCTTCAAGCAACCAACAATGTTGCTAAACGACAGACATGCAGGTAACTAAAGAGCTTGGAAGAGTAAATATGTGTTATAAAAAAAACCCTAAGAAGCACTGGAGAATAAGGGATTGATCAGACCCGAGGAAAGTGAGGGAAGCTTATAGAAGTGATGTAACCGAAAACTGGAAGGATGAGCAAGGTTTCATTCCAGAAAAGGTACTGGGACAATATCTGCATAGCTTTTTACATTCACCAAATTCTCTCACAGGTCCTCCCCCACTTAATCTACCCACACAATCTCAATTTTGCAATCACCAGTTAAGACACAGATAACATCAATGCTCAAGGACAGACGGAAAAGTGAAGAAAAACGACCTGGCAAGCAATGTCTTGAAAGAGCAGAAACATCAAGACAACCTGGGGTAGGGTTGGAGAGGGAAGAGGAGGCCTACCACCTGGGCCCCATTTGGGGTTAGGAAAGCAGAGTTAGGCTGGGCCGCTGGGGCCGCCAGAAGGGGCGGGGGTCTGCCGCCCCGAGGGAAGAAGGGCGCCTGAGGCGTTTGGCACCCGCTCGCCGCACCCTCCGCCCAGGATTTTGGGCCGGGTCGGCCAGGCCTCAGGCCCGGCGCCGCGCGCAGCCGCCCCGCCCCAGGCAGGATGCAGGGATGCTCGGCCCACCTGGTCCATCTTGGGTATCACCTTCCGCCGGCCCCCCATCTGGAAGCGCAATAGGTTGTAGAACTCCTCGGGGCGCCCCAAGCACTTCACGAACTCCATTCTGGCGGCGGGCGGCGGGTCCGGGGGATCGGTGCTCACCTCCCGGTATACCTCCGGTGGACACCCGCCCGCACACAGCAAAAGATTAAAGCCAAGAGGCGCGGCGGGTGGGGCGGGGCGTAGGCGGGCCCAGTTCATGATGCCACGCCCACATCCCGCCCATCTCAACGGGTCCCTGGCTCTCGCGCCGCTTCTCGTGGGCTCGCCGGGTGGACTGACGGTCTCTGATTGGCTAGGACCACTCGCACCAGGCAGACGCCGGCCAATCGACGGTAGGATGAGGCTGGCGTGACGACCACACCCTCTAAGCTAATTGGAGATGAGAAAGGAACAGGCGAACGGGATTGGTGCTTCTATGGGGGCGGGCCTTTTCCCTCTCTCTAGGTGGAGCTTGGGGCTCGAGCACAGAGGGAACCAAACTAGGACGCTGCGGCCTAGGTGCAGTTGATTCTGGCTCAGCCGCGGGTGTTTGGTGAGAACCAAGCAGAGAAGAGCCCAGAGGGCGACAGTCCGCTATGATTTCGTCAGTAATCCCTCCACCTGTTTATTCGTGTTTGTCCTGTCGGCTAGATTAGCTCTTCAGTGCCGCGCTCTGGGCGCCGCCGCGCACCTCCTGTGCTGGATCCGCGCAAAGCAAAAGGCGAGTGGGCCCACCACCAAGGTGTAGGTGCTTACTGCAACACAGGAGAGCAAAAGCTTGGCAGAGTCATCCGCGGCCCTTGCAACCCCATGGAATCCCGGGCACCTGCCCCCAGCAGTAACACCCCTTCTTTGCCCGCTTCACAAAGCCTTTCACTTCTTTCTGGCTGATATCACTCACTCCTGGAAATTAAACAACAGGACCTCTTTAAATAAGTGTTTTAGACCCCACTTTGTTCCCAAAATGAATCTGAGGCGTTTCTATAACCTCTGTTACAGGGATGTGGAAATTTGTATCTCCATCTGAGATCTCTCCAGTCCTAGAAACGACTTGCACACTCCCACACCCAATCTATTTTAACACAGCAACCAGCAATCACTTTGAATTTAAGCCAGATGCAATCACTGCCTAAAACCCTGAAACCTCTATCCTGTTTAGTGAAAGCCTAAGTCCCTACAAGTGTCCAAAGGCCTGTATCATTACCCCTCCACCCCCATTACCTCTTTGGCCTCCATCTTTTCTCTCTCCCCTTCTCTGGCCCTAGGGCCTTTTTGTATAGCTGTTCACTTCACCCTTCCCGCAATATCTTACCGCCAGATACCCAGCTCCTTCATGTCCTTGATGAAATCTCACCTTCTCATTTAGGCCCACCCGGATCATTCTATTTTAGACGGCGTTTGTCCCCCCACGCCCACCGCACTGCTGATCCCCATCCTGCTCTAGTTTTCTCCATAGAATTTATCATGTGCTAATACAAGGTTTACTTATGATGATTAGTGTCTGTTTCCTCTTGCTGGAGGAAGATGATAGATGATCTTTGTTTTGTTCACTAACACACCAAGTATCTAGAACAGTGCCCGACACATACTAGTTGCACAATGAACATTTACTGAACTAAGCCGGACCCCCTCTTTGGTGTTCCCCAAACAGTGCAAGCTTAACATGTCCATAACTGAAATCTCCCACTGAAACTGTTTTTCTGGTGAATAGCACTAACAACCTCTCAGCTGCCAAATTATCAAATCCAGATGTCATCCCTAACTCCTCCTTTCTCTCCCTAAACTTGTCCCCTTTGAAATCATTCATCAAGTCTAGAGTCCAAGAAACAAACATCTCTCGTCTTAATCTCTCCTCTCTGATCCATCTTGGTTTAAGTCCCATCTTCTCTCCCAAACTATTTTGAAATCAACTTCGCATCTCTCTCTCTCCATGCATGCCTAGTGACAGCTTGAGTAATTTATTTAAAACACACACTTGATTATATTACCCTCTTGCCTACAATTCTTCAATTTTAAATTCCTCAAAGGAAATGCCTTTCAATAATATTAATGATTCTGGCATAAAATAAAAACTCTCTCGGGGTGCCTGGGTGGCTCAGTCGGTTAAGCGTCCAGCTTCGGCTCAGGTCATGATCTCGAGGTTCACGAGAGCCCACTTCCGATCCTCTGCCCCGCTCTCTGTCTCTCTCAAAATAAATAAACTTTAAAAAAGAAAGAAAGAAAGTTCTCTCATCATTTGGCACCTCCATTCCTTTTTTTGGATTTTAGCCACCTTCTATCCCATCACTACCCTAACTTCTAGCCCTGAACCAGCCCTGGCAGCACCTGCAGACCCCAAACAGGCCACAGTATACCCCAGTCTCGGCCCCAGTAATTCACCTCTAGCATGCTCTCCCTTGCTCCTCACCTAGCCACCCACCTCACGTTCATTACAGCTTAAATGGAATCCCCTCCTTCGGAAATCCTTTTCTGAAGTTCCCTGGCCTCACCATTATCTGTTCTTTAGATTCAACAGGCATCCACCGAACATCAGCAATGTGGCAGGCACTGAAAAAAACAAAGATGAGCAAGATGAGCTTTCACCCCAAAGAGCTTCCAGAGGCACCACACCAGACACGGTTGCATAATGGTGCTGGTATTTATGAGAGACATGGTTGAATCCTAATCCAGCTCCCCGAGTCTGACCTGTGTGCCCAACCAGAGACTAAGTATACAAATAGTCAATGGCCAGACCATATACCATGGCAACACTCTGACCCACAACCTCTGCAGCAGCAGGCCCAGAATAGTCAGGACCAGGTCAGTAACTTCTCTATTGCGCTTCCTTTCAACTCAAGAACAACCACAGAAAGCCAAAGAAATCGCATAAGATACCCAGCTGCCAGGTAGCCTGCTTCCAGCTTCTCTATGCCAACCTCCTCCAATCAGCACACCTGAGTCCTTCCTTTTTGTTCATTATAAAGCTTTCCCACTCCCCTGCCTGAGTCTCTGCCAAATGCGGATGACAAGTGACAGTGGCTGATGCCCTTGCTATATAGCAAGCTCTGAATAAAGGGCCTCATTTGTTCTTATCTCAGTAGTCTTTATTTCCATAAACCTTAGTACTTGGATCATGTTCATCGGATGCTCTCATCTTGAAATTGGTGTGGTCCAAAATCTCTTTTCTGTCTCTTCACTGTGAACTCAAGGCCAGAGACCATGTCGAAATGTAACACCTGGCACAGTGCTTGCCACATAACAAAATCTCCACTACTTTCTGTGGAATAAAAATGCTTGAAATTGGGACTGTACTAGAACTTTTATTTTCATTTTTTTTATTTACTTAAGATTTTATATTTTATATATACAGCTTAAAGTTTATTTACTTTGGGAGAGAGAGAGTGTGTGTGCTAGAGTGCAGGAGTTGGGAAGAGGCAGAGAGAGGGAGAGAGAGAATCCTAAGCAGGCTCCACGCTGTCAGCACAGAGCCCAACTTTGGGCTCAAACCTGTGAACCGTGAGATCATGACCTGAGCTTAAATCAAGAGTCAGACACTTCACTGGCTGACCCAGCCAGGCACCCCTTTAAAAGATTTTATTTTTAAGCAATCCCAAACCCAACTTGGGGCTTGAACTCCCAACCCCAAGATCAAGAGTCAAATGCTCCACTAAGACTACCAGGTGCCTCTGTACTGGAACTTTTAGAACACAAGATCAGCACTCACTTATCCTCCCCACCCTCAACACAACATTTTTTTCCATAACCTACTGAAACACTTTTAATGCTTTTTGTAATAAGCCAGCCTCCTGCTAGTAATGTAGGGGTTTTCTTGTCTTTTTTATCCTTGTGTTCCCAGACCCAGCACTTAGAAGCCATTTAAGACATCTTTATTACAGGGCACCTGGGTGGCTCAGTTGGTTAAGTGTCCGACTTCAGCTCAGGTCACATTTCACAGCTTGTGAGTTTGCCCTGCATCGGGCTCTCTGCTGTCAGCTTGGAGCCTGGTTGCGACTCTGTTTCGCTTGCTCTCTGCCCCTACCCCACTCGTGTTCTATCTCAAAAATAAACAAACATTTTAAAAAAAGAGAGAGAGAGAGAGGAGGAGAGGAGAGGAAAAGAAAAAGAAAAAGAAAAAGAAAAAGAAAAAAAGAATTTATTGAATGGCTAGGGCCACTGAAACCCAACATTAAATACCAAGTTTTTCACAATGTCAGTCATCACATAACTCCAGCTCATGAGATAAATAAATCTTTCCCCTAAATCTGTTGAATACAAATCTCACCTCTCCTTACTTCTAAGTGAAACCTGGTCTCTCCCTCTATGAATCCCATCCCTCACCTGCAATTCTGTCAAGCAAAAGCCTCTCCTTCCATCCAAAAGGCACAGGATAAGAGTAATTTCACTGTTCTACCCCCCCACCCCCACCCCTGCTGTTGTTTCTGTACCACCATCACCTCTTTTCTAGCTCCCATTCACTCCACTTATGCCACACCTTCCTCCCTCCTTTCAGGACCAAATAAAACTTTCTGACACCCTCCTGCCATGATGAATAAAATCTTAGAGGGGAGCATGGTAGCTGTGGTTTGTCAGCTCTCCACGTTTCTGCTTCCACATTTCTTCCATGCAGAACCCAGTCTGTGTAATTCTTTTTTTTTTTTTTTTTTAATGTTTATGTACTCTTTGAGAGAGAAGGAGAGAGAACACAGCAGGGCAGGGGCAGAGAGAGGGAGACAAAGAATCCAAAGCAGGCTCCAGGTTTTGTGCTGTCAGCACAGAGCCCAACATGGGGCTCGAACCCATGAACCGCGAGATCATGACCCGAGCTGAAGTTGGATGCTCAACTGACTGAGCCACCCAGGCGCCCTCCCCCCTGCCCCCCGTCCCCAGTCTGTGTAATTCTGATGAAGTTCTGATGGTGCCAACAGCAACACCTACAACTCACCTGTTGGTAGGTGCTGTATCTTCCCCATTCTACAGACTTTAGGTAAGTCAGTGAAGTCAGAGAAATAAGAAGTCCTCCTGAGAGGACAGAGCAGGTGTAAGGATGATTCTTCCATGTTTTTCTATGAACTTTATTATTTTATCTTATTTTAGTTTATATTATTTTATTTTATTTCAGAGAGGAAGAGAATGCAAGTGGGGGTGAGGTGGGGGGGTGGAGAGGCAGAGGGAGAGAGAATCCCAAGCAGGTTCTGCACTATCAGCAAGCAAAGAGCCTAACCCGGGGGCTTGATCTAGCAAACAGATCATGACCTGAGCCAAAATCAAGAGTCAGATATGCAACCAACTGAGCCATCGAAGAAGTGTCCCTATTTTGTAAACTTTATCACTTGAATCTTTTGATATCTGTAATTTAAAAGATAATAAAAACACTTTATTTTTTTTTAATTTGTTTTTAATGTTAATTTATTTCCGAGACACAGAGAGATAGAGCATGAGAGGGGGAGGGGCAGAGAGAGAGGGAGACACAGAAGGTGAAACAGGCTCCAGGCTCCGAGCTGTCAGCACAGAGCCCGACGCGGGGCTCGAACTCACAAACCGTGAGATCATGACCTGAGCCGAAGTGGGTCGCTCAACCGACTGAGCCACCCAGGCGCCCCAAAAACACTTTAAATAATAAAGATTCTCATTCACCTTCTTGGCCTTCTACCATTCTTACCCAGACCACTTTCAGATGTGGGTTAATACAACATCCATTTCATTGTTTTGGAGCCTTGGCTACTGGATACTGCTGGAGAAAGTTGGGAGGTAGAGCAATTCACCCTGCATGTTCAGTGTGGCTCTACAACCCTTCCCTTGAACCCTAAGTGGCTCTAAATTCCCAGAACAGCTATTACAAAACTCGCCCCCTCCTCCTTTGTACTTAAAGAGATCTCACCTTCAGCAAATTTCCTCCAGATCTATTTTTCTCTTCCTATCCTTGCCTGGTCATCTTTAAGTGCCAGCGCTAGTGTGCTGTCTAGTTTTTCCTCTCAACTAATTATGTACAAATCCTCACACCATATCCACCTTTTATTTATTTTAATTTTTTAAATGTTTTATTTCTTTAAATTTATTTTTGAGAGAGACAGAGCATGAGCAAGTGAGGGATAGAGAGAGGGAAGGAGACACAGAATCCAAAGCTGGTTCCAGGCCCCAAGCTGTCAGCACACAGCCCAACGCGGGGTTCGAACCCATGAATCATGAGATCATGACCTGAGTCGATGTCAGATGCTTAACCGACTGAAGTACCCAGGTGCCCCAATATCCAGCCTTTAATATCTCCTCCCTGACCTCTTCGTTCTCATTTCCTTCAAGACTAACCTTCTTGAAGGGCACACCATCCTCATCACTTCTACTTCCTCAGCTCCCGTGCAGTTCTGAGCCCCTTTAGACTGGCTGCCACCCTGTGCAACTGTTCTCTTGAAAGCTCTCATGACCTCACATTTGATTGGCAAATCCAAAGGCCTCTTCTCATTCTCCTCCTTCAACTTGGCATGAGCCAGTTGACTATCAGCTTCTACTTGAAGTTGACTTTTCCTCCTGTTATACTTGATCTTTCATTGACTGGCTTCTCTTTCTGCTCTTGCCGCTTAAACACAAGACATTCTCTAAGGTCCCACTGTGACCGCCATCTTTTCTCATGATATATGATGGCCCTTGTTAACCTTCTCTAACTGAGCATCATGCTACGAGGAAAGCTCTCACATCCGTGCCTCCCAGCCCGGCCTGCACTTGTGGAGGGCCAGGTCTACTTCCAAACTATGCTGTCCTCCCCAGCTCCAGTGCCGTACAGGTGCCTCCAGCTCAACATGCCTCAAGTCTGATCTTCTCCCCAGAACCTGCTCACCTCCTCGCTGATTTTCCTTATCGGTCAGCGGGGAAGCTCCTCTAGCTCAGGCGCCAGGCTTGAGCTATCTTCAGCTCTCCCTCTCCAACCCCGGCCTCGAGTCTCCACATCTAGACACCTAGGAGCTTGACCCCGTGACATTCCCCTCCATTCCATTCCCATTGCTGTTTCTAGTTCTGTCACTTCTTTTATCAACAGCAGCCGCAGCGTTTTCCTCCTTCCTTTTCTACCAATCACAATGAGGTAGACCCACACACAGGCCACAGTGCCCAACCCTCCCGTGTCTCTAGAACCTTCCCAGGCCATTCCCCTTCTTGTACTCTGGACCAAGTGTACTGATAAGATGTTGACTTAGAGGAAACAGTCTGGACATCGTCACTGCCCTAGCTCATACCTAACATTTTACACTTAGGTTTTCCCATGTGAGTTAGAAAGATAAATTTGAATTCAGGAAACATATATATATACATATATGCATATGTATATACACATACACACACATTATATTTTCATATAATATATATACATGCACACACATACATGCAAGAGTGGATAAATAATTCTTATAGATACAAAAAGCAGTCTATTACTCAAATAGTATTTTCACAGTATCCAGTCTGGAAGTTGGGTTTTACAAACTAATTTAAGTTAAATACCCCCATTTCTCTCCCCAGTCAACTCTTACATTGAAGTCTTAACCTGCCATGTGGGATATTAGGATAGGACCTTTAAAGAGGTGACTAAGGTTAAATGCGGTCGTAAATGTGGGGCCCTAACCTATATATAGGACTGGTATCCTTCTAAGGAGAGCAAGAGACCCCAGTTAGTACCTGCACATAGAGAAAAGTCCCTGTGGGGACACCAAGAAGGCAGCTGTAAGCCAAGGAGAGAGACCTCAGGAGAAACCAACATGCTGGCACCTTGACAGTAGACTTCAGGCTCTGGAACCATGAGAGCACAAATTTCTGTTAAGTTTCCCACGCCGTACTATTTTGTCAGGCAACCCTAGCTGACTCGTATACAGCCTAAGGCCGAAAGAATGACACTTCTGTAAAGTATAAAAGGTAACTAAGGTACAATTGTGTAAGATATTTATGAAAGAAACACAAAGAAAGCAGAAATGATTTAGATTGGATATAAGAATGTCATGACTGAGGGGCACCTAGGTGGCTCAGTCAGTTAAGCATCCAACTCTTGATTTTAGCTCAGGTCAGGATCTCACGGTTCACGAGATTGAGCCCCGCATTGGGCTCTGCACTGACAGTGGGGAGCCTGCTTGGGATTCTCTCTCTCTGCCACTCCCCCACTTGCCTGTGTGCTCTCTCAAAATAAACTTTAAAAAAAAGTCATGACTGAATGGGGTTGTTGATATTGGTTGCAGGCAATGATCCAAAGGAAAAACAGACAGTGGAGAGGCACATGTGAGAGCAGCTTCAAATGCAGAAGTTTGCCTTTTCCACACTCTGTTTCAAGGAGGAGTAAAGGTAAAATGGGTTTCATGGTAAAATAAGGTTTGGAAACAGTGGGCAGAGCAAAGTAAGAGCACTTTGCTTCATTGCAGAATTTCTGGGAGCCTTTTATGAGGTCCACAAAGCACCACAAGGGGAATAAGGCATTATCTGATGACAGAACCCTTCATTTGCGAGACATCAGGGGTGATGCTTCTTCCTAAGGTCATATTTTCAGAGGTGCTGCATCGAAGGAAACTTGGCTACTTTCAGGGACATACCCCTAATGATGTCAGTCATCACCTGGGTCAGTACGGGGGCACAGTTATAGAGGCCTGTACAGAAGGAACCACAAAG